>NC_057738.1:32252104-32286011 GCF_004010195.1 Chiloscyllium plagiosum
GAAATATATCCCTGGTGGTGGGGTCCGTTTGGAGTGGCGGAAATGACGACGGATGATACGATGTATATGGAGGTTGGTCGGGTGGTAGGTGAGGACCAGTGGGGTTCTGTCCTGGTGGTGATTGGAAGGGTGGGGCTCAAGGGCGGAGGAGCGGGAAGTGGAGGAGATGCAGTGGAGGGCATTGTCGGTCACGTCTGGGGGGAAATTGCGGTCTTTGAAGAAGGAGGCCATCTGGGTTGTACGGTATTGGAACTGGTCCTCCTGGGGACAGATGCGGCGGAGACAGGAATTGGGAATATGGGATAGCGTTTTTACAGGGGGCAGGGTGGGAGGAGGTGTAGTGTAGGTAGCTGTGGGAGTCAGTCATTTATCGTAAATGTCTGTGTCGATTCGGTCGCCCGAGATAGAAATGGAAAGGTCTAGGAAGGGGAGGGAGGAGTCTGAGACTGTCCAGGTGAATTTGAGGTTGGGGGTGGAAGGTGTTGGTAAAGTGGATGAACTGTTCAACTCCTTGTGGGATATGGCCAAGTTAAGCAAATGGGCAAAAAAACTTATAATGAAAAATGTGAGGTTATGTACTTTGATCAGAAGATTGGAGGAGCTGAATTATTTAAATGGAGAAAGAATTCAGAAAGCTATGGAACACGTGGATTTGGGAGTCCTCATCCATGAATCACAAAAAAGATAGCATTCAATTTCAGTAGCTGGGATGGCAAATGGAATATTGGCTTTTATTTCAATGGGAATGGAGAATAAAAGTAGGAAAATGTTGCTAAAATTAATCAAGGTACTAGTAAGACCATAGATAGCAAACTGTCCAGTATGAGCTCCTTATCCAAGGAAAGGCATAAGGATATTGGTGACACTTAAAGGTTCACCAGGCTGATATCAGGTATTCAGGAGCTGAATTATGAATGGTTGAGTAGATTGCACCTGTACATGGAATATTGAAGAATAAGGTGACTTTTATTAACACATCAGGATTTATAGGGACTTGACAGAGTGGATGCGAAAAGATTGTTAACTCTAAAACCAGAGGGCATAGTCTCAGAATAAGAGGTCACATGATTAAGATACAAATGTCTTCCGACCATAAGCAGGAACAGCTATTTGGCCCCTTGAGCCAGTTCTATTGTTCAATAGGATCATGGCTGATGTGATACTTGTCACCTCCACCGTCCTGCTGTTCCCCTTAACCTTTGATTCCCCTACTGATCAAGAATCTGTCTCAGCCTTAAAAACATACAATAATTCGCCCATGCAGCACTCTAGCAAGGAGTTCCAAAGACATTCAACCCTTTTAAAGAAGAAATTCCTCTTTATCTCAGTCTTAAATTGATGCCCCTTTATTCTGAGACTATGCATTCCAGTCCTAGACTCTCCCATGAGGGGAAGCACCCCAGTCAGCACTGACCCTGTCCAAGGGGAATGGGTCTGGGTGGGTTACTCTTCGGAGTGTCGGTGTGAATGTGTTGGGCTGAAGGGCCTGTTTCCACACTAAGTAATCTAATCCTACCTCAGGATAGTGAATGTGTAAAATTCTTCACTTCAGAGTGCTCTTGAGGCTAGGTCATTAAGTATATTCCAAGGCTGACAGACTGATATTTAATCAAAACAATATTGAGTGTTTTGAGAAAAGGGCAAGGAAGAGGAGTTCAGAATTTGATCAACTATTGTCTCCTTGGCGGAGCCTGACTCTGACTAATAGCCTCCTCCTGTTCCTATGTCTTGTCTTAGCAGACAGGAAGGTGCTTGCACTTAATGGTCTTGTCACAGCCTTGGTATTATGATGGGTGTCCCTTAGGGTAGTGTGCACAAACAAAGCACCTTAAACTGCTTTCCCTTGTCATAGACCAGCATTTGGGGTGTTTGGCTTTGGCTGCCACATTCTATGGCAGAATCAAAAACAACTGGGTTAGCAAAGGCAGGCGATATGTCAGGTATTGACCATTTCTATTGAGCAAATGTGTAAACATTCCAGCTTCAATATTTCACTTTAACTGAGCATGTTCAATTCCAATCGGGATTGGTGACAAGAACATGACAAATAGTATTCTACCAAGAGTGACTTAAAGCAACAGTGTTTGTCACTTAGTTGTGTCCTGCATTATATCCAAATGCTCTGTGGAGCTCATAGCTAATGAGTAAAATCTGCAAGTGATTATTAAGATGTATACTTGTCACTGCAGCAGCGTTTTGCGTTGATTCTTGAGGTCATCAATGGGTGACGCTGCAAACATGCTCTGTTGAACATGAATAGGGCATAAGATCATGTAGTTTGTTGAACCTGCTCTGCCATTTAGTTTGCCAATGAATGATCAGCTTCCTATCCTGTGACTGTGCCTGTATTCTAGATTCCTAAGGTGAAACAACATTTGTATATCTTCAAGCATGTTCTTAATTTTTACTGTTTGAATGAGATCACCTCTCATTGTGTAAAACACCACAATATAGATCCTATCATAACCCCTCATTCTAGTGAGCCCCTCTGCCTCCAGTGCAAGTATGTACTTCAATACAGGGTCCAAAATTACCCACTTAACAAGTATGACACCAAAGCCCCATGCAATTATTGCAATTTGTTCTCAAGTCCACTTGCAATAAAGGCCAACGAGCCACTTGCCTTCCAAATTACTTGCAGTACTTGCGCACTAACCTTTTGTGCACCTTGCCTGGGTGAACATCAACATTTACAAGTTTCACACCTTTTTAAAATATGTTGTTTCCCTTATGACCAAAGTGAATAACTTGCACTCTATCAAGTTCTTCATCTGTCATTGTAATAATGAACTAATTTAGCCTGTATACCTCACTTTGCAGTCTCTTTGTCCTCCCTGTAGTTTGCATTCCCACTAACATTGTATTGTTAGCACATTTGGATGCATTACTATCCCTTTGGCTCGGTCATTACTATAAATTGTATATAGCTGGGACCCTAGCACTTGCTCACGAGGCACAGCCTCGCAACTAAAATGCTCCATTTATCCTTGTACCTATCCTTTAACCAATCTGCGGTCGATACTCATTAGGCAGAACTCTCCCAGCACTTTGCCTTGAGTTTGCTGACAAAACCCTCTTGTCCTCCAATATCTCCAAATAAGTTTGGATCCTTGTTTTTCATCACCAGGCCCTTCCCGATCTACAAACCCCTCCAGCTGTAAATCCTTGGATGAATCGATGTGCTTTCAATTCTGGCCTCATATGCATTCTGCTCTCCTTTCGCAATCAATGGTGAACATGCCTCCTGACTCTGGAATTTATAACAGCAAAATTATTGCAGGTGCTAGAAATCTGAAATAAAGCAAGCAATGCCAGAAACATTCTGGTACTCAACTTGAAATTGTACCTTAGTTTTCCTCCATGGATGCTGCCTGACTTGCTGTGTATTTCCAGCATTTTCTGTTTTATTGTTTACGAATTGGTAATTGACTTGATTTGATTTTTCAATCATGGCAGGTCTTAATTGTATACACATGGATATTAGCTGGGCATTGATTTAAGTCTATAAATATGCAATAAAACGAGTTGGATTAGGAGACATAGACTTGTAAGCTGTTAATCTAAATATAAATATGCAGTTCAAATCTAGTTCCAGTCACCTACCATCTTTCTGGATAGAACATATACCATATGAGTTTGCTTAAAGTCCTCGGAATCATACTGAATTTATGGAGGACATTCTGGCCATCAAATCTGTACCATCCTATTTGGAATAGTTTGGAATAGTTATCCAATTGGTTTCACACGTGGTCCATTGCTCTCCGTTCATTTTTGAAATATTTATATCTGATTCTTTCTGGGATATGCATTCCAGATCATGTCATATGTTATATCAACTTGGCACCTTTATTAAAATTCAGTTTTATTGCTTTGCCAACTACCTTAAATCTGTCCTCTCTTGGTTATTTGCAAGTGAAATAGTTTCTCCCTGGTAAAAATCAGCTAGGAGAAAGTGAGGACTGCAGATGCTGGAGATCAGAGTTGGGAGTGTGGTGCTGGTAAAGCACAGCAGGTCAAGTGGTATCCTGGTCCTCGGATGCTGCCTGACCTGTTGTGTTTTACCAGCACCCCACACTCTACTCTCCCTGGTAAAACCCCATCATTGTTAAAACTATTCAATCAATCCATGACCATCTCCATGCTGAAATTAACAATCCTAGTTTTCTAGGCCCACTGCATAACTGCCCCCAGTCCCAGGTATCATTCTGGTGAATCTCTACATTTGCTCCATATCTAGGTTGCTCTTTTTATGAAGTATGCCCAATATTGAATAGGATTTTAATAATTTGTCCTGGCATTCAGAAATTTTTGTTAACTTTTGCATTTCTCTCCTGTTTAAGGTTGTACCATTTAATTCTTATTACTTTTGTATTTCTTAACCAAAGTGCTTCTCACATCTCTACGTTTTACTTGACCCTGCATTTATCTGCCCAATTCCCAAGTCCTCCTGGGATCTTTTACTGTCTTGATTGTTTACTGCATTTTACTATTCATTGTATATATGTGCTTTGAGTCATATGCTCTTTACCAATGGCCTGGATTTGAGAATAAACATGCAAAAAGAACCACGAACCCGTAAGTGCATAGATCCAGCAGTAGACGTGAATCTAGACTTTGAGCTAAGCTTATTCTGACTGAGCAGCGGAGGCAAATTAGTTAGCTAACTGGGATTTAGATTCGAGAAAATTGAGCTTTGGTAGATGGACTTATGACTTTGTTCCCTCACTTTAAAGCAAAAGTAAAAACCGGAGAGCTTATGCTTGGTCATTCAAATTACTTTTGTTTTGTCAGCTATTTTAATCAAATTATTTGGTATAGCATTGGTCTAGATTTTACAATAAGTAGCAAAGTGAATGTATAGGTTGCTGATTTCAAAGAGAGCTGTCCGCAGAGATCTAACAGCATCCCTGGCCTGAATTTCAGTTTTTCTGATTGGAATTAATTTCAGACCATCTGTAGGCATCACTGATATCTGGCCGCAGTGGTTATCACAAAGCTGCCAATCACAATGAAGAATTCAAGTTAGGATGTAACTAACATCTTATCTCTCTTTTTTGTAATATCACAAAGTACATGGAGTTGAGAGAAACTCCATGGCAACATAAACCAAATTATTATAAAAATACATGGAAACTTTAACATGGAAGAGATCATTCACACTCCATAGATACACAATTCACTTTCTCAGACCAGAGAGGCTTTTTACATGTAACTGTGCCAATGAAAGTTTATTCAAGACTGTGTCAAAAAAAAAATTAAAATGATTCCTAATTGAATTCCACCAGTAGGGATGACAGCCGCAGACTTTGGAGGAATGCAGAAAACACTGATGGTTTTTGGATTTGTGTTTTACTGTGTATCTGGGCTGGATTCATTTCAGGTGTTTTACAGAAAATTGTCTGCGCTTATAAAGCTAGCTTGGTGTATTCAGTTGCATACACTTATTAACTAACCTTGCTGTGTACTTTTAGGAGGATGAAGAATGGAAGGAGTTTGAGCAAAAAGAAGTTGATTATAGTGGCTTGAGGATCCATGCCTTACAAATCAGGTGAGCACATTAAAATTAGGTTGTCAATTGAGACCATTTTGCTAATATTTAACTATAACTGCATAAAGTATAACCATTAATCTGATTCCATTTTTTCTTAATTACTTAATAATAATGAAGAATTTTGATTCTTGAAAAGTTGTCTAAGTTGTACATTGCAACTGAATCAGTAAGTCAACACAGAAAAAGACCTACAAATCACACCTGGATCTATGCAATTAATCCCATTCCCTTTTCTCATAGCCCTGTATTTAATTTGCTTTCAAAAGTAATTGTGGGGTGCTCTTTCTAATGCCCTTTGAACATCAATGTATGCCATATCAATTGCATTAGTCATCAGCTTCTACAATTACATCACCTTAGCCAAATGCAACTGCCTCAGTTTAGTCCGTACTGTTTTAGATGTATTGCCCATGTTTCCCTAAACCCACTTAATTTTGTCCCAGGTTATTGTTTCTAAGAATTCCCCAGCATCAGCATAATATGGGCGGCACAGTGGTTAGCACTGCTGCCTCACAGTGCCAGGGACCCGGGTTCAATTCCCACTTCAGGCAACTGTCTGTGTGGAGTTTGCACATTCTCCGTGTCTGCATGGGTTTCCTCCCACAGTCCAAAAAAATGTGCAGTTCAGGTGAATTGGCTAAATTGCCTGTAGTGTTTGGTGAAGGGGTAAATGTAGGGCAATGGTTCTGGGTGGCTTGCTCTTCGGAGGGTCGGTGTGGACTTGTTGGGCCCGAAGGGCTTGTATCCACACTAAGTAATCGAATGTATAACGTGGAGTTGAGGTAACCATCAGTATTCTTAAATTGTTGGAATGGACTCCAAAGGGCTGAATGTCCCTCTGTTTCTTATGGAAAGCTAAGATCTTCAAAAAAACAAATTACGAATGTGACTTGACAATACTAATGTTTAGGATTGCTGCACGTTGTCCTCAAGAATTACCTTGGTGCTGGTTAAAGATTGAGCTTTGGCTAAGACCTCAAACTCTGAGGTCTGTTTTATAGAGCTGACACGAGACTGGATTGTTTTGGTCCTGGAATGTTGCGGACTTTGTTGACTTTAGAAACAGCTGAACAGATTGGGTTTGTGGTTATTCTTCTTTCTTGGTGTACATGGCCACCAGTGACTGGAGTTTGCATTATAAAATCATAACATTTTGTTCTTCATCCATTGCCACTGGCAACCTGGTACCAGAACTCCCCTAGCTCTTATTCACCCAAGTGTGAAATGCTGAGTCCGAGACTTGCAGATGCTGTCAATTTTGAGCTGCCGTGTCTTGGTTTGAATGTGATGGTGGTGTTTTTGGGTGCAGGTACCACGCATTAACAGTTTGATACTGCAGGACAGTTCCAGTTTGGGCTTTGCCACAGTGGCCAGTTCTGGAAATTGTGAGCTGCACTTTCTACTCATGTCATCTGCCTTAGTGCAGCAATAAGAAACGTGCAGGCTTGTGTTAGTCCTGTGCTTTTTGCTTATCTTGGATGTGATTTTTGGAAGCAAGTATAGGATTGAACCGTGCAATACAATGCTGAATACTGCTCCCCCTGCTGGTAGAGTTCATTTTTTGCACAAAGGATGAGAAACCTGACTAATCCTAATTTGCCTCTTCATGTACTACTAAGCAGGCTTGGTAGGTTGGCTGATTTTCAATCTGTTTTTGAATTTAGTGGAACAGAAGAATTGTGAAGGGGTGAGAAGAGAGTTTAAAGTTTTTTGCTCGGCTAAATCTTGGGATTATCAGTTGTCATTAACTCTGTTCTTGTTCACATGCTCAAAAAGGTTTGTTTTGATGACAAGTCAAGCCACTTAGTCATAGAGTCAGAGATATACAGCATGGAAGCACCCTTTGGTCCAACTTGTCCATGCCAATCAGATATCCTAGACCTATTTGCCAGCACTAGGCCCATAGATGCCTTTTATATCTTTCTCCCCTCACCCGAAACAAACCTATGCCTTCTACTTTTGGACTCTTTCTCCTTTCCCCCCCCCAACCATCATGGAAAAGACCTTGTCTGTTTACCCTATCCATACTTGTATGCTTTTATAAACCTCTATAAGGTCATCCCTCAGCGCCCGCTCCACGGAAAATAGCCCTAGTCTGTTGAACCTCTCCCTATAGCTCAAGCTCTCCATCCCTGATAACATCCTTGTAAATATTTTCTGAGCCTGTTCAAGTTTCACAACGTCCTTCCTATAGCAGGGAGACCAGAATTGCATACAGTATTCCAAAATTGCCCTCACCGATATTTTGTACAGCCGCAACATGACCTCCCAACTCCAATACTCAATGCACTGACCAGTAAAGGCAAGCATACCAAATGCTGCCTTCACTGTCCTATCTATCTGTGGTTCTACTTTCAAAATACTCTGGATCTGGGCCCCAAGGTCTTTGTTCAGCAACACTTCCCAGGACCTTACCATTAAGTGCATGGGTCCTGCCTTGGTTTACCTTTTCAAAATGCAGTACCTCACATTTACCTAAACTAAACTCTCCCTGTCTTGGACAATAGCATGGTGTAAGTTTGCACTAAATCACTTGACCTGAGAGAACTATTGTAGCATTAAAGCATTCTTGTCAGTTTGATTCCTGCTTCTATCCATGTGAAGTGAGTGTAGAGCTGCTTGAGCTTTCTGAACAGAATATTGAATTAATGTAACTCTTGCTGTGACTAACTTGACAGTGATGAAAGAGAGGAAGAAGATGATGAGAAGAAAGATGATCAAGGTGAGGATGGTGAGAATGTCTTGTATAGAGATGGAGATGAGCTAGCCGGGCCCTGGAACAAGATGACACAAATTCCAGCACCTGCTGTTGTGGGTAAGTGTCAAGATTGCTTTGACCATAGAGAATATATTAAAAATAACACTCACATTGTTGCCTCAAGTAATACAAGTAACATTCTCCTCAAGAAGTTGCAAGTGGTAGGGAAAATACCCATTTTAGCAGTGAGGTTCTGGAGATGACAAAAATAAATAGTTGCTGAGGAGGAAACTAGTAAGCATGAGTGAGAGCCAGACTTGGAAATCAAAACTATATGCTATTAACTCTGCTTCATCACTGGTAAAAATAGACATTTTTTTTAAAAAGGTACTTTTAATAAAATACTTAAATTACCCAGTGTGGGCTCAAAACCATGACACTGGGATTAAGATTCTAATTATCTGTTGAGTTAACAAAGTTGTGTAGGAACTTCCCATCACTTATACACTTAAATCTAAAGTTACAACATGGAATGGGTATGGTTGCAGTATTAAACAGGCCTGGCAGCAAAGCAGCATGCAGACATCACTTTGGTGGGAAAATCAACATGTGCAAGCCAACTGAGTGTTCCTGGCAACTTTCCAGTAGTTGGTGTTTTAGGTTTGAAAGACTGTTGTGCTCTTTGCTGCTATCAGACAGTGAATAATTGCCAAAGCATTGTGAACTGTTCAGTGAAGCTGTTTGTGATTATGCTGATCCAGACATGATTAGTTCAAAGGTTAGTGTGCAGCCACTGTTGGGCTCATTAAACCTGTGACCATGTATGGGTGCAGCTTCCAGAACAGCAGAATTTGCTCAAAGCATAAATACTGTTCCCGTTAGTTTAAAGAATTGAATCTGAAACTTCCAAGCTTTTGAGCATTAAGGAAAGTTTCTGGGCATGGGAAGGAAGGATGTAAAATTGCTATTGAAGTACTCTTGAGGGGAATGTAATCAGTCTGCCTATGCTGTTACAGATATCCTCTCCCTTTGCCCCTTGTTTTCTCCCTGTTATAGCTGTGTTGATCAATATTGAACAGGAAAGAAAAATAATTTCATGGCATGCAGTATTCCAGTCTGATCAGTGAACTGGTTATTTCAGACCCGATCATTTTCACTTCTGGATATAATATCTGACCCTTTCTAAGTAAGCCACCATGATTAAACCTCTCAGTTTAACCATTTTCGAACCCTGCATGGATGCACGTTAGATCATTATTTTGTTTGTCTAGAACTGTTGTAGAATGTTAATCTGCAATCTGTCTAACATAAGTGTGACTCCAGTTGCAGAAGTCCCAGAATCAAAGCCATCTGGTGTGTATCGACCTCCTGCAGCCAGATCGGGTAATGTGCGAAGAACACAATCACAGGGACCACCAGAGATTTTCAATGATGCTCAGTTTCCATCCCTACAAGCTTCTGCAAAGCATATAGAAACGAGAAAGTAAGCCTTGGATGCATTCACTTTACCGATTTGCTGCTTATTTGATTTTCTTGGACACTTGAAAATTCTGGTGGAAGAGAAGTTCGATTGCCTTTCTATGAAAAACACAACATTTTCAGTTTATTAAGGTTCTTCATTTTCAGATTCTTTAACCTCTGGTTCATGGACTCTCCATTCGGCCATTTGTGAACCTTGCAGGAATTCGTACTATGAACTTCAAGTGCATTAAAACGGTGTCTGCTGTGCTTTTTCTCAGCTATTTCCATTGCACCAATCATCTGTGAAACATTTGTATGACTTCAATTATTTTTGAATTTTTCACACTAGTAAGGCTACATTTTTTGTAGATTTCAGCAATGTTCCTATATATTTGAGCAAACTTAATTTTGATTTCAGTTTGTTCTTTAGCACTTAATCACGTCAGTGATTGCATACACTACCTGGTACAGAACAACCCATGAGATATTTGTTGTGAAGAGAGGTGGTGTTGGGACTGCTAGTGAGATGGAGGTTGAAGTTACCTCTGTACCCTAGAACAGTTGGGATACGGGCAGGGGAAAGGTGGGGAATATGCTCTTGAATGCTGTCCAGTACATTAGAAAGTCTACAGATTGAGCAAAATGTTGAAGTCTGTGCAGTAAAAGAGCTTTCTGCCACTAGGGAACAATTCCACTTCTGGATAACTACTAGAGGGCTGCATCCATTGGCCAAATAGGTTGCTATGAATCATTGAGATGGGGAGAAGGAAGAAGTGAAAATGAAGAACCACATATTTTCTTGTGCAGTAAATCCAATTAAAATCATTGTATATGTCAGATATTTGCAGTTTATCGAAATATTTATATTTTTGAGTTGATCTGTCTTGCCTTCATTTATACATCATTTTTGTTCAATCTCCACATACAAATTGGCTGCCATAATTAGATTGTTGTACTACTTGTTATAAATTCATTTAATTTTATCTAGAGCATATTAACTGTATAGCTGCTGTACCCTAGATTCAAAGGTTGGGCATGTAGGAGGTAAAATGCCAAATGCTGTTGGAAATAGTCTGCAGTGGATAGACCTGACCGACACTCCCACAAATCATCATGTTATCTTGCTGGGCTTTTTTATATAAAAGATGTCTGGTTGCAGCTTGAGTGAGAGGGCTTGCAGAAACAGTCGCATTTTTAAAGCAGTTTTGAGCATGATTGGCTGAACGGTGCACTTACTCATTGCCTCTGCCAGGATCATATAGGATTTAATCCTATATCTAAATCATTTTGGATGTAATCCAGAACTCTGACTCTAAAGAAATGAAGCACCTGGAGGACTTGTGTATGCTTTTGAAAGGGTCAGAGGCTAACTGAAACTTCACCTGCAGGAGGTAAATGATCATGGTCCTCCTTTGTAACTTGATTAAAATGTCTAATATTTTAGACACTTTGTTAAATTCTATTCATTCAAATATGTCAATGTAAGTTCCTATGCTTGATAATATGGAGCTGTAATCCCTGTCGATGAGGCTGAGAAATCTCCTCTTGGACCCAGGGCAGGATCTGCAATGTATTGCTTCCAGGCAAGTCTGGAGCTATGTAAACGGGAGGCAAGGCCCCCTTCAGTTTGCAGCTGAATCCATGACTGTGGCATAGGACTGAGTGCTGTGTGGGTCCTCAGATAACAGCAAATAGCTCTTGTGGGTATTTTATGCAAAACTGTGTCCATTGCACCTATTTTTGCTGTGGTTTCATATGCACTGTTATCTACCAGTGATCTATCAGGATCTAGCCTAAAATGTTTAATAATCTTGAAATGAGGATGAGCCAAGTCTGCAAGTACTAGGTATCTCATCATCCTTCAGGCTATTTGGAGTTAAATTTGCAACATTGAAGATGTGAGGACTCCATTGCAAAAGCCAGGAGCACGATTTAAAGCAGCCCTTCACATGTGAAACAGGGCAGTTAGGGAAACTCCGTCATGGGAGAACTCCATGTTAGTGTCAGCAGTGAATGTCTTGGGATTCCTGGCTGCTCGTGCTGGGCCATCCTTTGGGCTCATTAATGAGCTAACTGATATCCCATTATCCTGAGTCCACCATCAATTTGAGAAACCTGACACTGACGCAGTTATGGCTACTGAAAAAGCCATGACCCTCCCCACCCTTGCACTGCAGGGGGCAGTGATGCTTCTGAAAAAGTCAAAGGTTAGCTGAAGTTTCACCTGCAGCAAGTAAATTATCCCAATTCTCCAGTACTCCCTGCAAGCCCCCATCCTGCCCCTGCTAACTAGTGGCTAATGTCTTGTCATGAAGCTGCCCCCTTGGGGATGTATAGTGCCACCAGCAGTTGCTATTTCCACTGGTGCTGATGGCATGAGAAATGTGTCAGCTTCTGGAAAGCCAGCAGCTCTGTGAAAAGGATTTCCACTGCCTGGGAAGATACAGCAGCCATTTAAGTTGATGTGCATGATCCATGTGCTTGCCACGTGGGATTGTGTTCCCTGCTGGTTCTCTGATCAGTGGGTGGCCTACTAGAACTCCAGTCAATGTGTGAACCAACTTGAATTTCATGTGTGTAAGAACATGTCTGATAATTGGCTACTTCATTTTTTAAGCAAAGCCTTGGTGTTTGTGCACACTGGATTTTCTGCATTGTCATGTGGGTGTACATAACAGAGTATTAAAAGCTGACTCATGCAGGTGGAGTTTTCACTTGAAACCCCAGTTAATTTTTATTTTGGGGTTATGACAGTGCAGTTGATTAAAGATGCTGCTCACAACGTTTCAGAACTTTCCAAAAGGCTCCAGTGAACTTTCTTCCTGCTCCAAATAAAGATTGCGTTCCAAGGAGAGAAGTCTGTTATGAGTGATCAACTTGTTTGTCACCTTACTGCAGACTGTTCATGGGATCCAAGTGATTGTTGTCACATTGACTTTCTTTTGAATAGCCAAAAAAGATATGGTTCTGGGAGCTGGTGGTATTGTGCTGTTTGTTCTTGACCTGACTAACCTCTGCCGGTTGAGAGCCTTCAAACCAAATGGTTTTCAATGTTCCTGCGATCCTCTATTTGACAACATAGCCAGCTTACTGCCATCAGTTGCTTCATTTTATTAGCATTATACAAAGTTAGGAAAAATCAGATCATCTTGAGGACGTAAATCTTATGTTCTGTATTTGCTCTCAGCTCACATTAATGTGGATCATCTGTTAAATAGACGTGGCTGGAATCTGATACTTTCTAGAATTGTGAAATATCATTGTGATCTTGCGTAATGAGTGTTTAGATCTTGCAAGATTTGTCATGATTCAGTGCAAGGTTAGAGTCTGTCTGATGCTTCTATTTTAAATTATTTAGTGACAAGATCTGAAGATTGTCTGATGTGGATTTACATTTGTCTCCATTGTGATGTTTGGATTTATCTGCTGGTTGTGGAGAGCTGATGGGTCATCTAGTCCATGCAATTGTTTGGAAGCAAAATATTATGCAACCACTGGAGTGAGATGTGGTCAGTCAGCAGAATACATTATGGTGTGTAATTCTGATTGAGCTCCTGCCATTATGAATGCTATCTTTACTGCATGGAATAATTAGGAATTTCAAGCCTTCAATCTGACTTGTAGAGCTATAGGACTTGCAGCTTCTGTCAATGTCATTAAAACAGAAAAGCTAATTTGTTTGTGGAGGTTGAATGAAAGGAGAAACACTAGATACCTGCTACAGGGTAAGGTTTTGCTCCCTGAATATAGTTCAGCCTCCATATACAAACCTGCGATTTCCTGCTCCCAGAGAATTTGCAACTTCCTTTTTGTGCATTTACTTTCTTTGCTGTTGCTTCCCAATAAACCTAATGACTTTGACAGAACACAGACCTTTTCTTTATTTGGGTGTAGGAGCACCATATTACCTGGTCAGTGACCTGATAAATTTTTAAAAGGAACTCGCAGCCTTTTTGTATGTGGAGGTTAAACTACATTCAAAGAATGAGGAAGACTGTGCCAGTGGTAGGTAACATTTAATCACATTTTCTAGTTGTGTTTGAGCATTTTTTGAGCTGATCATTAAAAATTGTTTTTTCCCAGAGATAAAGAAATGGAAAAGACCTTTGAGATGGTGAAATACAAAAACAGAGCCAGGGAGGATGGTTCTAAAAGTCAGTCCGTTCAGCTAGAACTTGGCAACCAGTTTGCTGTTCTTGGGGAGCAGTAAATATTGGTGCATTTTTTACAGACTGGTGCTCTGTATTCCATCCCAGGTAACTAATCTACATGGATCCCATCTGTCTTCACCCCACAATGCCAGAGGAAAAGTTTAATTGACCTGGTATAGACTTCTTTGGACAATGAGGCATCTGCAAGACATCATGGGAATTTTAAGCTTGAAGCACAATAACTGCTGTCATCTACTATGGACTGGAGTTGATATAAGGGTTTGAATGAAGTGTCAGTCACTCTTGGAGCGACATTTTTGGATAAAGATTAAAAATGCAGCCATTAAGTGGTCCATTTGTTTATCGTCCTGCTTCCTATTTGAATGTTGAGCCTCTGTAAGGTGACTACCTCAGTTTTGACAGAAAGAGCTGTGGACACCATTTTTGACTGTACCTCCTTTGCCACCTCAAGTCTGCTACCATTTTTCTTTAAAAGGAGTATTACAACACTGTAGTTGAACATTTCAGAATTTTAAACTTAAATTCCTGGGAGCAGAAATAGAAATTGTCTATCAGTCTACAAATTGAACTTGAGACTGCGCAACTTCTAAGTGCCCTTACCTTAAATAAAATCCAGTGCGGCATCCATTAAAACATCTGCTTTTTCAGGCTGGGGCTAAGAGGCTGCATGCAAAGGCTTGGACTGCATCGCTTTCCTGCATAAGATCATTCTCCGTGTGTGCATTATGATGGCAGTGAGCTGTAATCTGCTTCACCACTCTAGCATCCTCTTCCAAAGCTCCCTGATGCTAGCAGGACCATAGTATGTTTTGAATCTAGGCCGCACTTCATACTTCATAGCTTTCTGTTGACTTTTATAAGCAGCATAATCAATAAACCACCCAATCCTCTGATCCTCAACCTGCTAAGAACTGTAGAAAACCAAAATGGTCACCAGCAGTTAAACACCATCCCTCGAAATGTGGAATTTAAAAGAGGGCTTTGCAACAGTGTTCCTGTTTGAATTATTTGCATAATCTCACCTGAACAATCAGTCTAGTGCTTGTTACATGTGACATTAATGATGACACTTGTCAGTGAACCTCTGGAGGTTGAATTTAATTCATCCAATTTTTGTGTATTTATGTAATTAACTATTATGAAACCTTAACTTGGGCCTGGGGAAAATAAAGTTTTAGGTTGCAGTTTAAAAAAACAGCTGTACAACTATTTATGAAGACTTTTTGGTACAGTATTTTCTTAAGGTTCTGGTTTTAAGATCACTTTTAAAATTGGGCATAAATAAGTGCATCTTAGGCCCTGACTAGTTGCATTATCAAATTTTCTTCTTTTTGGCTTGCAATAACCTTAATTCTCTGTTCAAGAACTAACAGCAACACTTTACTCAAAGTAGGCATCATTGGGTTGTTTTACGATGCACACTATTTTGTGCTTTACAAATAGAACAGCAGCTATTGTCTGAACGTGTTTGAATCCTGGGCATGTATTATGGCTGTACTGGAGAAAACAAAATTGAAATAAATCAATAAAGCTGCAACATTTGCATTTTTTTGTCTTAACAGTTGGCTTAACAACTGCCTGCAGTCTGTTTAGGAGGTAATGATTCAAATTGCTGCAGGCATTGTTTTGGGCAACAGTCATTGAGATAGCAAACACATTGGTTCAAATTGCATTATGTTATGATGAGTACACATTAACCTGACTTGAAAAATACATCAGCTTAAAGTAGAATTTTTGCTATAAGCTGAACAAGTGAACTCTACAGTATTGCTTTCTGTTAAGCCATTGAGTGGGAGAATTAGTATTGCAAAAAGATCTTTTAATTTTGTCAATTCCTTTTGTAGAGCAGAGAAGATTAATTTGTGATTTTATATCCAAAGTTTTTTTTGGCGCTTGTGAATCATATCAGGTGAAAAACACTTGGGGTCCCAAAGTTTTAATGTTTTGTTGTATCACGTGTACTTTGGAGAGGGTAGTCTCCGAAACAAGTGCCTATAATTCTAAAAGTTTCATTACGGTCCCATAGATGGCCCTCCAACTTTCATTAGCATCTTTCCTCCCACTGGGCAGTGCGTTTGCAGTATGTTTGTAGAATCCCCACAGTGCAGAAAGAGGCCATTGAGTCCTGTTGTAAGAAACAAAGACTATTTTGAAAGCAGTTTCTAAAGGTTAAATGGACGGCAGTGGAAAGCAGAGTTGACCGAGTTGAATGCCTTAAAGCACAGAGAGTTGCAGCCAAGCTACAGTGGACCTGAGGGCGGCATGAGACGAGCATGGCTACCATAACAGCTGCTCCTACCAAAGCATCGACAAGCAGCATTTAACTCTGCCTTAACCAAGTTGAGTCATGGTTGCATCAATACACTGTCATAAAAAGCTGCTGTTTCCCAATGAACACTTGTGCTTGAGTGGAACAAAGAATGCATTGGCGCAACTAAATCAAAATTACTGGTGATGTAAAAAGCATAACAAGAATGGAAATACACAGTCAGTCCAAACTTGTAGCAAATCAACTGGTTAGCATGGATAAGTTGGACTGAAGGCTGTACATCTCTGACTAAACAACAGGCTGAAACCACTTATACCACCATAGCTGCTTGAATGGAGCTGTAATCTAATGGGCTGCATAATATTGATTCTTTTGAGAACACAGTTTTGACCGTGTTGGGGTATTGTACCGTGTATATATTGCTCACTGATTCAAAGAGGATATTCACACGGTGCAGTTAAGAAAGTAGTGAAAAGGAGGAGTTTAAAGAGAATTGAGTTCTGAGGGACAGAAGTTAAGACTTCATCCTGTTTTAAAAATGAAGAGAAGTGTTCAACAGACGTAGAAATTATAAAAGCCAAATATTGCAGATACTGGAAATCTGAAACAAGCAGTGCTAGAGAAACTCATCTGGCAGCAGCTGTGGAGAGAGTTTTGAGTCTGGTCTGACTCCTTTTCAGGTCCTGAATATTAAAGTCAAACCAAGAGTAGAAAAAATTAATTCCTGAAGAAGGGCTTATGCTAGAAACGTCTATTCTCCTGCTCCTTGGATGCTGCCTGACCTGCTGCGCTTTTCTAGCAACACATTTTTCAGCTCTGATCGCCAGCATCTGCAGTCCTCACTTTCTCCTAGAAAAAGTTAATGATGTAATTAGATTTTGAAGCACATAAGGGTTGATAGGTGTGTTTCACACCACTGTCCTTTTGAGCTGGTTCTGAGAGACTTTAAAATAGTGTTAAATGTAGTGCTGTAGTTAAAGTTTAATGAGCAGCTAACCCATTTACTTTTTTTTATATTCCTGGTTTGAAATTGTTAACAAGTGCAAATAATGTTCCATTCTAATTCAGATCTCTATTGAAAATTCCATTTTGGTGTTTAAGTTCTGATGAACTGAGTTACCTCTCGTGAAATATTGAAGAAAACCTCAAGGTGGTTTTTAGATTAGATTATTTACAGCGTGGAAACCAGTCCACACCGACCCTCCGAAGAGTAACCCACCCAGGTCCATTTCCCTCTGACTAATGCATCTAACACTATGGGCAATTTAGCATGGCCAATTCACCTGACCTGCACATCTTTGGACTGTGGGAGGAAACCGGAGCACCTGGGGGAAACCCACACAGACACGGGGAGAATATGCAAACGCCATACAGACAGTTGCCTGAGGCGGGAATTGAACCTGGGACCCTGGTGCTGTGAGGCAGCAGTGCTTAACCACTGAGTCACCGTGCGCCCTAAGTTTTAAAATTCTGATTTAAGTTGGCTAGTGAAACTGGCTAAATCTTTCGTTAAAAGCAGATCCACTGGAGCTATCAGCTTTTCTGGAGCAGTCAGAGCAGGATAGTTTCGGTGAAGCTCGTTTATGGCCGGCTGTTGTACAAGTTCATAATTGGAAAAGTAGTTAACGATGTAGACTTTATGAACTTGCACACAAGTGCTTGTAAGAAGCCTGCTCTCTTGATTCCTATGTAAAACTACTTGAATTGTGTAGTTCTCTGCTAGAAAACACTTCACTCTTCATGTAACTGTTTGACATGACTAAAGTAACTATAATTGCAGAAAGGAGGAGGCAACTGTTATAGGTACATTGATCTTGCAATCACATGAGCCAATTATTTCTTAAGTGCACTTTGTAAAAACACGAGTAAGCTAGATAGTTATCTTTGAAACTTGAAGTATACTCAAAGAGCTTACAATTATTTTCATTGTGTGTTACCTTCATTTTAGTCTCAGGATTTATTGCCAGACATGTACTTACTGAGTTTAACCCCAAAAACAAGCCTGTATACTGAAATAAAGAAAGTCACCATTCAGGCTCATGTACGTGGACCACTTTCTGAGAATATGTAGAGTTGCAGAATGCAAGACAACCTCTCAGTCCAATATCTGGTGAGCAAAATGCAAACAGGAGCCTAGCCCAACTCGTGACTTCACTCATCAACTGTGGATGAATTCAGGAGAGTGATCCAGATATAAAGCTGAGGTGAGATTACTGTCGTTATAGCTCAGCTATCTGGCGAATGAAAATTGTCCAATTTAAGTGCATCTGTTTTGTGGGTTTGAGATGGGGAATATTTTGTTTAAAGCTTTTATCCTGTTTTATATTTGTAAAGGAGTCTTTTCCTATTCACAGACTGTTTAATCAAATGTACTTGTTGGATTCGAAAGTTAAATTTTTAAACAAAGTGTGAACTTTTACAAAATAATTGAACATGGTACATTTCATAAATGATCATGCATACAATTTCTTGTAGGAAATCTGTTTGAGTTGATTCCTTTGCACAGAGATGGGAATGGAAAAACAATTGTGGTTGCTTTGTGATTGTTTGGTCTCTGATTTCTGAATGGTTGGGCATATCAGAAATTCAGGCAGTCAGTGTCCTTGCCCTTCTGGTTTGGTGGTTATGGTCAAGGCTGTTGTGTATTTGTAAACGTGAAAAATAGAGCCCACGCTGCTGAACATGTCCCAACTTCCAATCAGCAGCTCACTATCACTTGTAATTCAGCTGTCCCATTGTTTGTTCCTGTAGGATTCCAGTACCAGAGCTGGAAATTACATTGAGTTCCATGATGCATGTTTGCCGTCTGAATATACAAATTACATTCATGATATTGGTGGTAGCCAGTGCAGGGAGTTGTTTCAGTCAGGAAGCCCAGTAAGAAAAATTCTTGAAATTGAGACTAATTGTCTATCCAAGGATTTTCAAATTGCGGTGCATAAAGTAGGGTATCACCGGACTGATCTGATCCTCATCCAGTCCAAGATTCTGAATCCGCCTCAGTCGTGTTCTCCTGGGAGCTCCCACTATGCTAGAGTGCCACATCACCTTGATCATCAACTTATTACAGTCAATTCTTGCATCTTGTTTTGCAGCCTTGAACTGTTTGAGATGTATTCACATGCGCTCGCACTTATGCGTAGCAATTTTTGCGCCAGACATGTGCGTAGCAATTTTTGAGAAGATTTATAGCTCAGGTTGATAAGTATGTAAGTTGGCTTGCTGAGCTGGACAGTTTGTTTTCAGATATTTTGTCACCATGACAAGGTAACATCAATGAGAGTCTCCAGTGGTATGTCCCACCTCTCAATTTATAGATCTTGGTTTCTTAAGGTGGGTGATGTCATCTCTTTTTTTCAAGGGAAGGGAGATGGGCTCTAAGTTGATGTGTTTATTGATGGTTCTGGTTAGAATGCTATGCCTCTAAGAATTCTCATGCATGTCTTTGTTTTGCGTGTCCTAGGATGTGTGTGTTGTCCCAAAGTAGTGTCCTCCTTTGTATGTATGGAAACTAATGATAGTGGGTCGTGTCTTTTGGTGGCCAGTTGGTGTTCATGTATCCTGGTGGCAAGTTTCCTACTAGTTTGTCCAATATAGTATTTTTTACAGTTCTTGCATGGCATTTTGTTAATGACGTTAGTTTTGCTGGTAGTATCTAATGGATCCTTTAAGTTCACTAGTCGCTGTTTAAGTGTGTTGGTAGGTTTGTGAGCTACCATGATTCCAAGGGGTCTGAGTAGTCTGGAAGTCATTTCTGATTTGTCTTTGATGTAAAGTAATGTAGTTATAGTTTTTGGTTGTTTGGGTTTGTTTCTGAGGAATCGGTGGATTGTGTTTATTGGGTACCTGTTTTTCTTGAAAACATTGCGTAGATTTTTCTTCAGCTGTTTGTAGTTCTTGGGTGTTGCTTGTTGAAGTAGTGTCTTGATGCTGCTCCATTTGTGGGTGTCAGGATGATTGCTTCTGAAGTTTAGTATTTGGTCAGTGTTTGTTTTTCTGTTGACACTGGTTTGAAGCTCTCCTTTAGCTGTATGTTCAACTGTCACGTCTAGGAATGGGAGTCTGTCATTCTCCTCTTTTGTGAATTTTATGCCTGTCAGTCTATTGTTGGTGTTGTATGTTTTTTCTAATTTGTTCCGTTTTGTGATGACAGTAGTGTCATCCACGTACTTTGGGTCCACCACTGTTTCACTAGAGGTTCACTGATGATGTTACCTAGTCATGGTGATGAAACGTCTGAAAACAAACCTTCCAGCTCCGCGAGCTAACTTGGGCATGTGCTTGCTGGATTTTACCCCAAATAAGTACAAAATTGGGACTCTACACAGTTGACAAATATTTGCAAACCCCAAATACAAAAGTTACTAGTTTGATCAACTAGATATGCTGAAATATAAAATCTTACTACCCAGGCCCACATAACCTGTACGTTTTTCTGAGAATGTGTAGTTGCAAAATGCAAGCCAACTCTGTCCAACACCATCAGGAGCCTTGTTCAACTAATCAATCTGTTTAGAAATGTTATTATACACCTCTGGAGCCTCCATGCTTAGAGGCAGCGACAGTGCCACTGTGGCCCAAAAGCCCCTTCACATTCTTACATATTATTAAGAACACGGAGCTGTAGCTGCCCAGATCCTTAAACTGAGTGGCATTCCCACTCTACAGCTGTCAGCCCTTCAGTCACTTCAACCTGCCCTGTTTGTCGTGATTACATATTCTGATTTGTCCATTTATCAAAGGTTGGAGGGACCGAATATTGCATACATTGTATGCTGACAGCATTAATAACACAATCAATGTCTCAATGCTACTTCCCAAAAGCAGTGGTCCCTCAAATGTAATCAACTCAACTGCACTAAAACGAGGCATATCCTGGCAGAAATATCAGCATGCTTACTATTTGTCCAGTCAGGCCAGGTTTCAAATCCCATCACTATTTTCTAGGGATTGCACATCATTTTTTCGGAAATAAATTATTCTAATTTTAACAGACAACCAGGAGTAATCTGCCCAGAATTAGCTGTAATGTTTGAGAATGACTCCTTGTTTCTGGTTTTCTTAAGAGAAAATAACATCTTTGATTTACTGTTATGAGATCCTTTTATTTCACATACCTAAAGTGGAAGATCTGCAGTTTCACCACCATGCAGATGTTTAGCTGGAAAGTTGACTGCCTGTGAATTTGCTAATAGTTGATCTTTTGTTGCTTTTGCACTCCACACAATTGGGAAGATGCTTTGTGCATACAGAATGGAGTGAAGTTGGAACAGCTGTTGCTAATGTTTATACTTACCAAATTGAGAATCAAATGAATTCAGATTCCAAGTTTATGTGAGCACAACTTATTTAAGGCTTTCTACTGAGCAGAAAATCAGTATATCTTTGGCAGGTGTTTGCTTTTCACATCCTAGGGACTTCCCAAACAACTTGACTGGTGAGGGTTTGTAGCTGAGCCGCTGCTCCATATGAAACCCTGGCACTTGGTCTGCTCAGCAAAATCCCATGATTTATCAAGATGAATTAACAGACTCTGGTGTTGATGGGGGAAGTAAATGTTGGCCAGGGTGTGAAATCTGTTTTCCCTTTGAAACACTGCTGTGAGATCTTTGCCTACTTTGGCAAGCAGCAGCCTCAACTTAAAAATCTCATCCGGATAGGTGGCATCTCCAGTAGCTGAAGTACTCCTTCAATACCGCACTGAGGAAATGCTGTTGCATTTCTTCCTAAACATGAGTGAACTTTTAACCTGCATGATCGTTCATGCTTTGACCAGTGATGACCTGAAGGATGATCCCTACTGACCCTCCCTCCCCTCCCGCCTTCCTGCCCGCCCGCCCGCCTGCCTACCTTCCTGCCTGCCTACCTTCCTTCCTTTCTCTCTCTCTCTTTCTCTCGTCCCATTTGTATTTGTAAACATTTACCCCTCCTTTCAATAATCTACTAAAGGTGAGTAGCCCAGGCTATGCATCGTCTTGTGGATTTGCGATTCCCATTCTGAACTCAACAGGATGACACCGACCTTGCCTCTTTGGATTTGATTTAATATACTTTCAACATGGCTTTTCTTCGAAGAGGCACACCAGACTGGTCTTTTCTCTATAAGCAGATAGAGCCAGTTTCTCTGATACTATTTCACCGTAGCTTTTCCATGTTGGGTTTCTAATTGCAGAAAAAGAACTTTTTTTTTACACGTTAGCTGTGATTTTTTTATGGGAAAACAAATGAGCAAATCATTTTGCAAGTGGATACCAGGGAACTGAAATGTGTTCAGTTATTCATTTTTAACATCGCTGTAGATATCAAATGCTCCATCCTTCTGTGCCTTTTCACAGAATTTGTTTCAGACAGAATCTAGGGAGACTAACAGGTTGAATTCAGTTGATGACCTCCCATCCGAGCTGAAGATATACAAACCTTTTGAAGTTAATTGAAGGGAGGGTGGAGCAGGAAGAGGAGGGGTTCATTGGATTAGTAAATTTGCAGATGACACTAAAGTTGGTGGAGTAGTGGACAGTGTGGAAGAATGTTACAGCTTGCAGGGGGACTTGGATAAACTGCCGAATTGATCTGAGAGGTGGCAAATGGAGTTCAATGCAGCTCAATGTGAGCTGATGCACTTTGGGAAGAATAACAGGAAGGAAGAGTACTGGGTCAATGGAAAGATTCTTGATAAGCACATGAATGATTTTGGGATTGTGTAGGGGGACGAGCTGAGAATAGTTCACAGGTCGGCGCAACATCGAGGGCCGAAGGGCCTGTTCTGCACTGTATTGTTCTATGTTCTAAGTAGAGGCCATGAGTGTTGAAGTAACGAAACATTCCTTGATGCAATAGCCAGAAATTGTGTAACAGTAGATAGTGAAGAAACATAAGTTGTATCCAACTGAGGTAAATTGCTACATAAACCAAACGTCAGTACAACATGAAAGGATGGGGAGAAACCCAACAAAGATCATTCCAATAAACAAAAGATAGGCAGAGGTGACTGAAGGTTGTTGAGCTGAAAGTGGTTGTTCTTTGAGGCTTGGTTGAGATTCACTGGAACACTGCAGAAAGTCATGGGAAGAAAGATTAACATGGAACAAGATAGAGAAATAAAATAAGTGATCTGAAACTTGGTGTTGTAATTTGGGATTGATTAAAGCTCGTCTGTGAAGTGGTCGGTCAGTCTGATACAGGAATCATGTGAGCTGTGAATGTGAGATTGCATTGTTCTGTTTTGAATAGAGGGAAGGGGTGCACTGACCCCGATCATTGGCAGAGTTAGAAATTTGTGCAAGTGGACTGTGCACCGAACAAGAGGTCTAACAAGTGATTATCTGGTGAACATTGTAACATTAAGCAGATGACTGACCTGACTCAAGGTTAAATGGGGACTTAATGTCGAAGCAAGTGTCAACTAAGAAGTGTTTGGAACCTCCCTTTGACAGTGACAGTGAGAAGGCAGGGAGGTGAAAGGGCAGGAGCTGCATCCCTTGATTTGGATTCTGTACCATAATGGACTTCAGCTGTATATCATCATCTCTGCCTGCAGCTTAGAACGAACTAGGCCCAGGAGTATACTGTGCAGCCCCTTGAGCCAGCTGTGCCTTTCAGTATGACCATGACTCATGTCACCTTGGCCTGAACTCCATTTCTTAACTAATCTTCATAACCCTACAACCTATTAGTCATTAAAAATCTTGTCTGCAATCTTATATATCCTCTGGCTAGTTGGGTCTTCAACTTGTTCCCATCTTTTCCACTTAATTTTGTATTCTGATGGTTTGCTGTAACCATCATGCCTCATGAACGCTGTGTGTTTGTTTCCTCACTCTATCCACTGCTGCGCACTCCAGCTTCTGCATCATAACATTTGCTTAATCTCCCCTCACCTCCACCTTATCACAAATCATCTTGTTCAGGACAACCCCCCCCCTTGGGCCCCCAATTTAACACTTCCATCACAGGTCAAGGGAAATAGCAATGTAGAGTCATCGAGCTGAATTGTTAACTTGTTTCTGTCCCTGACCTGAGTTTTCCAGCATACTTTTTTCTTATTTCAGATTTCCAGCATCTTGTATTTGTTTTTACTTTTAACATTTTTCCGATCAACCTGTGAGTAATGTTACTACATGCCTCTGGAGCAAGTGAGACTTGAACCGCTTCCACAGCTAGGGGCACTAATGCCAAAGGGCACCTGGTACACCATTCCCAGGGACACTATATTGCTAAAGTGGATGGAGCATGTCCTTATTCCATCTCTGCACCAGAAATAAATTTATGGGCCCCTGGTAGGGATGTATTAGACTGTAAACTGATAAGAACAGATATATTTGATCCTAGCCCAGTGGCTAAGGAGTGATTCCATTTTTTTGTGTTGTTGAAAATACATCAGATCTTCCATTTTGTTTAGTTGACCCCACAGATAAGAGTACACGTGCCATGTTTGAATGAGAAAAGAGAATAGCTGGCAAAGCTCTGTGACTGAAGGTGGGGAAAAAAAAATTCATCGGTCGCATTGATACCGTTGACATTGCCCGACTTGGTTGTTTTTCCTTCCACTTTGTTTTCACTTGCTCCCTTCCCCAAACTGAAAACCCAGGCTAATACTGAGCTCATTGGAGGCTTAATCTGAAGTATAGGGAAAGATCCCACCAAGGTAGGTAATATTTCTTTTTGGGAGTTTGGGTAACTAATTCCTGAGTGAGGTCACATTGGGATTAAATTTATATTAACACTTTATGCGGATGTGTGGAATTATTAGATGTAAGCATTTGATATAGGTTTTGGTAGCTTTGTAAGTATCCATGTAATGTGTGCTGACATCTAACCAAGCATTATTGCATCTGCATGAGACATGACCAAAGATGGCCATTGCTGTAATATGTAATGTTTTAACCTAAAAAACCTACATTTTCTAAATCATTTATATTTTAAACTGTTCTCTGAACAGGATACAAACTGGATTACATTACTAAGTACTTGGCAAGAGTATTAAGATCATTCAGCAGTAGGTTCTAAAGTATAGGTTATGCTTGACAAGCATAAAATTTGTGGCAAATTTTTAGAGTCCTTTATAGATGAAAGAAATGCAACAGATCTAATGGATTTTCAGAAATAAAATCATTAAGCTACAACATAGATTGAAAGCAAAACTAACAGGACAGGCTGTGGAGAATGTGGCACACAGAGAAGGTTCATGAGTATAAACAAAAGGGTTGGGGCAAAGGAGGTTTTCTTATAGTTTGTCATATGGCAGCTTCAAATACAAATAGTGAAACTTAAGTTGAGAACTACACAAATTTGTCAGTTACACCAGGACAGTAGTGAGGTAATTGAGGATGACAATGGGAGAGGTTGCTTGCTCACAATTGAGAAGGGGATCGTAGAGGACTCGGTGCTCACCAGGAGAAAGAGCATCCAACTAGAGGTCCATTTTGGAGAGGGGCTGGGAGGTCAAAGAGCAGGCTTTGGTGAGCATCGGGGTTTGCTGAGTGTGAGCAACATGAAGGTAAAGTCAGGTCGGGACTCACTTTACAGCAATAGGGACAACATTACTGAGGGACAATAATAGAGAGTGGAGTGGTATGCTCCTGTGAGATGTGGGAGATCGGAGAGCGGTCAAATGTCCCCAATGACTAATCTGTAGGAAGTGTCCATCTGAAGCTCTTCTCACACCACATGGATTGGTTGGACTGGCAGTTGGACACTCAGGAGCATGTAGGAGGCAGAGTGTTTTATAGATAGAAGTTTTGGGGATCTGGTCACAAGGGTTCAGCCAAATAGATGGGTGACAGCCAGGAGAAGGAAGCAACAACAGGAGCCAGATCAGAAGCACTGCGATGGCATTTGTGCAGCTGAGGGGGTTCAAATGTTGGTAAGTGGTAATGATTAGGAACTGTCTCGTCAGAGGCATTTCTGTCTGTGCATGAGTCTCCAAGATGGTGTGTTGTCTCCCTGATGCCAGGGTCAAGGATGACTGAGTGCGCACAGAAGGTTTTGGGCCATGTTAGTAACAAGATATGCAGGAAGAGTGATGGGACACGGCAAAGGGAATTTAGGGAGTTAGGAGCTGAAAAGCAGGGCCTCTAGGGTTGTAATCTCAGGATTATTCCCTCTGCAATTGGCTTGTGAGGTCATAAATAGGTAATCCAAGTGAATGCTGTCTCAAGAACTGGCATCAGGAGGAAGGGCTTCAGATACCTGCATCATTGGGATCTCTTCCAGGGCGGGAGGGACTTGTATGAGAGCGGGTTACATCTAAACTGGAGGGACATCAACATCCTGGTAGGGAGATTTGCTAATGACACACAGGGTCCAAAGTGTGGCAGGGGGTGGGAACTACCACATTAGGTCAGCAATAGAGTGCTTGAGGAGAAGATAGACTTAGTTGACTTAATCTATTCAGAAGAATAGGCATGGCCAGGTTAATGAACATTGCAGTACTGGTCTGACTGGTGTGTTTATTTCAATGGCAGGAGTATAACAGGTAAGACTGAGCTGACAGCCTCTGTTCGTACACAAGACTATGATGTGCCCACTACAGAAACTTGGTTGAGAGAAGGGCAGGACTGACAGCTCAATGTTCCAAGGTTTAGATATTTCAGGTATGACGAGTGAAAAAGGGGTTGGGGGAGTTGCATTGCTAATAAATGAGACTTACAGCTGGCTGAAAGGACACCTTGGAGGGCTTAGTTGGTGAGACCTCAGAACTCCTGAATAAGCAAGGTGAAATCACTCTGGGGTTATGAGGCAACCCAACAGCCAGAGGGAGGTAGAGGAACAGATATATATAAAGAAGATCATGGAAATAACAGGGTTGTTGTAGTGGGTAATTTTAAATTCAATATTGACTGGGATTCCCTTAGTGCCAGGGCTCAGGTGGAACAGAATTTGTTCGATGCATCCAGCAGGGTTTCTTGAAACAGTGTAGATAGTACAACCAAGGAAGGGAGCAGACTCGACTTGAAGAATGAGCCCAGCCAGGTGATCCAAAGTTCAGTTGGGGAGCATTTTGGGCATAGTGATCATAATTCCGTAAGTTTTAAGATAGTTATGGATAAGTATAACTGGTCCTGGAGTGAAATTCGGGAGGGTTAATTACAGCAGAATTAGGAACTGAAGAAATTAAATTGGGGACAGCTGTTTGAATCTATTGGGAGACCTATAGGATGACCCCATCATCTGACTGAGTCTTTTTAAGGCCAGTTAAGAGTTCAGGATCAGCATGTTTCTGTGAGCATGATAGATAATGATTGCAAGATTTGGAAACCCTAGATGACAGATATTGAAAGTTTAGTCAAAAAGTAAAAGGAAGCATCTGTAAGGTTTAGAAAACTGAAGTCAGACAATGCTCTTGAGAAACACGGAGGAGGCAAGAAAGAACTTACACAAGGAATTAGGAAGTCCATAAGGGGCCATGAAATGTCCTTGGCAAGTAGGGTTTGGGAGAATGCCAAGGCATATTATATGTACTTTAGGACCAAGAGGGTAGCTAGGGAAAAGTTAGGTCTGCTCTTGACCAATGGGAATTTGTGTGTGGACCCAAAAGAAGTGTTTTGCATATATATTCAAGCAGGAAGACATGGATAATTGTAAGATAATGAGCAGAATGTTCATATTATGAGGCATGTTGATATTAAGGAGTGTGTGTGTTTTGAAAAATATTAAGGTGGATACCACATTACACTAGCAGGATGTGAAGGCTGTGAGAGGATACAAGGGTACATCAGGCTGTTGCCTGGTTTGGCTGGTATTAATTGAGGAGCGATTGGACAAGCTTGGATTGTTTTCACTTGAACATTGGGCTGAGGAGCAACCTGATAGTTTACAATATTGAGAAACACAGACTAGATAGTCCATTTTCCCAGGATAGAAATGTCAATTCCTAGGGGATGTAGGCTTAAGGTAAAAGAGCAAAAGTTTGAATCAGGTGCAAGAGGCAAGTTTTGTTTTTACACAAGATGGTAAGTGTCAAGTGTGTGTTGGGAAAGCACAGCAGGTCAGGCAGTATCCGAGGAGCAGGAGAATTGACATTTCGGGCATAAACCCTTAATCAGGAATGAGGCTTATGTGCTTGGGGAATAGTGAGATAAATGGAGGAGGGGAGGGGGGGTTGGGAGCTGAGAAAGCGATAGGTAGATGAAGGTGGGGGAGAAAGTGATAAGTCGGGGGGGTGGGTGGAGCAGATAAATGGGAAAGGTGATGGACAGGTCAGGAGGGCAGTGCTGAGTTGGAGGCTTGGAACTGGGATAATGTGGAGGGAGGGGAAGTGAGGACGCTGTTGAAATCCACATTTATCCCGTGTGGTTGCAGGGTCCCAAGGCGGAATATGAGGCGTTCCTCCTCCAGACATTGTGATAAAGGTTTGGCGGTAGAGGAGGCCCAAGATCTGCATGTTTTTGAAAGAGTGGGAGGGGGAGTTGGTGTTCAGTCACAGGGCGGTGGGGTTGGTGGGTGTGGGTGTACCAGAGATATTCTCTTAAATGATCCACAAGAAAGCATCCTGTTTCCCTGATGTAGAGGCGACCACAACAGCTGTAACAGATACATTCGATGACATTAGTAGAGATACAGGTAAATTTTTGTAAATTTCAACAAAGGCAGGTATAGCTGGGTCCTATGTGGGTGCCCACAGCCACCCCTTTGGTTGGAGGAAGAGGGAGGATTGGAAGGAGAAGTTATTGAGGGTGAGAACCAGTTCAGCCAGACAGATGAGGTTGCTGGTAGAAGGGTACTGGTTGGGACAGCATGAGAGGAGGAAACTGAGTGCTTGGAGATCTTCATTGTGGCAGATTGTACAGGGACTGGATGTCCATGGTGAAGATGAGGCGTTGGGGGCTGGGGAAACCAAAATCTTGGAGGTGAAGGGTGTATCCTGAACGTAGGTGGGGAGTTCCTGGGCTAAGGAGGACAGGATGGTGTCAAGGTAGGCAGAGATTATAATAATTATAATAATCACCTACTGCTAGATGAGCTTTCCACTTAATTCTTGCAGAATTTGATTCTAATTTTCTGCTACCAGATCGAAGATTTTTAATGTTTCTGATTTCCTTGTTCCATTATTTTATTGTGCAATTTAATTTACTTTTATTCAAGTTTGATTCAGTTATGACTGTTTTCACTCATTTATAGGTGCTGTTGGACATCAGGGTGTATTTGGATCCAGTGAGATACTAAATTCCTCTGTCTTCAGTGCTGCTGGAAACCTGACAGTAATTGCTGCTACATTCACTGGAGCAGTGAAACCCCTTGGGTACTGAATTGTAGAATAATTGTGAACTTTGTGCAGAATAAATAATGGAACTTCCATCGTCTCATTTTCTGATCACTTTCTTGGGTTTGGATCTCACTACTTTGGGAAATTTAAGGTGGCATGGGAGGTACGGGTGAGTTAGCTCAGTCATTGAGAAAGATCAAGAAGGGGTGATAATTCTGGAGAAGCACGTGATTCATCAGGTATATATCAATGAGCAAGGGGGACCATTTCAAAAGGCTCTTGTGGTCTGCGTTTGATAATCCTAAAAGTAGTCGCCAGAGATTGGCTATACTTCTTCCAGAGTCCGAGGATTTTTGGAAGTATCAGAGGATTAGAAACCTGCCAATGTAACATCCCTTTCCAAAAAGGGAGGGTGGCAGTAAGTAGCTAATTATAGGTTGATTAAGCTAACATCTATTGGAAAAATGTTGGAATCAGTTACTACAGTAGCAATAACACATTTGGAAATTTATAATCTGGTTGAGCAGAGTCAGCATGAATTTATGAAAGGGGAAAGAGATTGTCTAATTTGCATTTTTCAAGGAAATCTCAACAAAAGATTGCTTTGCGTATGGGAAATTATTTCTCACAAGCTTGATTGAATGTTTTGAATAAGTAATGAAGAGGACTGATGAGGGCAGTGGTGGACATAATCTATACGGACTTCAGTAAGGCGTTTCACAAGGTTCCTCACGGTAGACTGGTTAGAAAAGTTAATCACATGGAATACAGGGAGAACTAGACATTTGGATACAGAACTGATTTGAACGTAGGAGACAGGGTAGTGGTGGAAGGTTGCCTTTCAGACTGGAGGCTTGTGACAGTGGTGTGCCACAAGGATCAGTGCTGGGTCCATTGCTTTTTGTCATTATGTAAATATGATTTGGATATGAAAATGGAGGTATAGAGATGTAGTGGACAACAAAGAAGGCTACCTGAGTACAATGGGATTTTGATCCAATTGGCTGAGGAGTGGCAGATAAAGTTTCACTTAGATAAATGTGAGGTGCTGCATTTTGGAAAGGCGAATCGGGTAGGATTTATATACTAAATGGTAAGATCCTGGGGGATATGGGCCAAGTGCTGGCAAATGGGACTAGATTAGGTTAGGATATCTGGTTGGCATGGGTGAGTTGGACAGAAGGGTCTGTTTCTGTGCTGTACATCTCTATGATTCTAAGAGTAGAACCGTTGGATGTGTTGTATTTGAACTTCAAGAACCATTCAAGGTACCTCAATAGGTTTAGCCATAAGAGCCTGTGGTATTAAAGCTAGTTTTGGTGTGGATAGGAAATTGGCTAATGGGCAGGGAACAGTAAGTGGCTATGGGTGGCTTTGTCAGCTTAGCAACCTGTAACAAGTGGGCATTGACATGGATAAATGGAAATGGTGACCCTTATTTCAAAGGGGCTTGGAGTATGAGTAGGGAAGTCTTACTACATCTGTGTAAGGTGCTGACTGAGACCATATCTGGAGTACTGAGAGCAGTTTTGGTCCTCTTGAGAATTGTCACTTTATTGGGAGACATTTCAGAGCAGGTTTATTAGGATGATCCTCTGTATGGAGACACTGACTTTAAGTAAAGGCTAAACAGGTTGGGACTCTCCTCACTGGAGGTTTCGAAGAGTGAGAGGTGATCTCAAACATGTAGGATTCTTAAGAGGCTTGATGGTAAATGTTGAGAAGATGCTTCTCCATCTGGGACTAGAGGATATTCTCTTCAGAATAAAAGAGCACCAATTTAAGACTGAGATGAGAAATTTCTTGGAGGGTTCAGTGTCTTTGGACATCCTTGCCATAGACAGCTATGGTGGCAGTGATCTTGTGTATATTTAAGACTGAGATTCTTGATTCCCCTACTGATCAACGTTTACAGGGGAAAAACAGGAAAGTGGACATGAGGAATGTCAGATTGGTCATGATCCCATTAAATGGTGAAGCACATTTGAGGGCTCTTCCTATCTCATAATCTACCTCAATGGGAGAGTGGTTCAAACTTCTCAGGATTTGAGCTCTGAAGGACTACTGTTTTATCAGAAGTGCCATCTTTCAAATTCAATTTTAAACAGAGGCCCTGCCTGCCTTTTCAAGTGGCCATGAAAAATTCCATGGCATTTTGGAGAAGGGACTTTATCCTGGCCAATATTTATCCCTAAATCAATATCACAAAATAGAACAGTTGGTCATTTTCGCACTGCTGTTTTGAGAATTTGCTATTTTTTCCTTCTGGATGTCTGAATTTCTAAATTTAGAGGCAGGGTCTGAAATACATTGGTGAAATATGGCAATAAGTTACCAATAGGATTTATAGGTGACATTACTTAAGACCATAAGACATAGGAGTGGAAGTAAGGCCATTCGGCCCATCGAGTCCACTCCGCCATTTAATCATGGCTGATTGGCATTTCAACTACACTTACCCTCATTCCCCGTGTAGCCCTTAATTCCTTGTTACATCAAGACTTTATCAATCTCTGCCCTAAAGACATTTAGCATCCCGGCCTCCACTGCACTCTGCGACAATGAATTCCACAGGCCCACCGCTCTCTGGCTGAAGAAATGTCTCCGCATTTCTGTTCTGAATTTACCCCCTCTAATTCTAAGGCTGTGCCCAAGGGTCCTAGTCTCCTCGCCTAACGGAAACAATTTCTTAGCGTCCATCCTTTCAAAGCCATGTATTATCTTGTAAGTTTCTATTAGATCTCCCCTTAATCTTCTAAACTCCAATGAGTACAATCCCATGATTCTCAGCCGTTCCTCGTAAGTTAGACCTACCATTCCAGGGATCATCCGTGTGAATCTCTGCTGGACACGCTCCAGTGCCAGTATATCCCTCCTGAGGTGTGGGGCCCAAAACTAGACCAGTACTCCAAATGGGGCCTAACCAGAGCTTTATAAAATCTCAGTAGCACATCGCTGCTTTTATATTCCAACCCTCTTGAGATAAATGACAACATAGCATTCGCTTTCTTAATCACAGATTCAACCTGCATGTTTACCTTTAGAGAATCCTCGACTAGCACTCCCAGATCCCTTTGTACTTTGGCTTTATGAATTTTCTCACCGTTTCAAAAGTAGTCCATGCTTGTATTCTTTTTCCCAAAGTGCAAGACCTTGCATTTGCTCACATTGAACTTCATCAGCCATTTCCTGGACCACTCTCCCAAACTGTCTAGATCCTTCTGCAGCCTCCCCACTTCCTCAGTACTACCTCCCTGTCCACCTATCTTTGTATCATCGGCAAACTTCGCTAGAATGCCCCCAGTCCCTTCATCCAGATCATTAATATATAACGTGAACAGCTGCGGACCCAACACTGATCCCTGCGGGACATCGCTTGTCACCGGCTGCCATTCCGAAAAAGAACCAGAACCTCTTATCCCAAGTCTCTGCCTTCTGTCAGACAGCCAATCCTCAATCCATGCCAGTAGCTCACCTCGAACACCATGGGCCCTCACCTTACTCAACAGCCTCCCGTGTGGCACCTTATCAAAGACCTTTTGGAAGTCTCGATAGACCACATCCACTAGGTTTCCCTGGTCTAGCCTACTTGTCACCTCTTCAAAGAATTCTAACAGGTTTGTCAGGCACGACCTCCCCTTACTAAATCCATGTTGATTTGTTCTAATCTGACCCTGCTCTTCCAAGAATTTAGAAAACTCATCCTTAATGATGTATTCTAGAATTTTACTAACAACCGAGGTTAGGCTAATTGGCCTATAATTTTCCATCTTTTGTCTTGATCCTTTCTTGAACAAGGGGGTTACAACAGTGATCTTCCAATCATCCGGGACTTTCCCTGACTCCAGTGACTTTTGAAAGATCTCAACCAATGCCTCCGCTATTTCCTCAGCCACCTCCCTCAGAACTCTAGGATGTAGCCCCTCGGGGGAAGCAGATATATCAATTTTTAGACCTTTTAGCTTTTCTAGCACTTTCTCTTTTGTAATGGCAACCATACTCAACTCAGCCCCCTGACTTCCTTTAATTGTTGGGATATTACTCATGTCTTCTACTGTGAAGACTGACACAAAGTACTTATTAAGTTCTCCAACCGTTTCCTTATCTCCCATCACTAGCCTTCCAGCATCAGTTTGAAGTGGCCCAATGTCTACTTTTGCCTGTATTGAAAGAAACTTTTACTATCATTTCTAATATTACTGGCTAGCCTACCTTCATTTGATCCTCTCCTTCCTTATTTCTCTCTTTGTTATCCTCTGTTTGTTTTTGTAGCCTTCTCAATCTTCTGATTTCCCAGTGCTCTTGGCCACTTTATAGGATCTCTCTTTTTCTTACATACATTTCCTGACTTCCTTTGTCAGCCATGGCTGTCTAATCCCACCCCGGATAATCTTTTTCTTGGGGATGAACCTCTGTACTGCGTCCTCAATTATACCCACAAACTCCTGCCATTTTTGCTCTGTCTTCCCCGTTAGGCTCTACTTCCAGTCGATTTTCGTCAGTTCCTCTCATGCCCTCATAATTACCTTTAACTGTAACACCATTACATCCG
>NC_057738.1:32286090-32293105 GCF_004010195.1 Chiloscyllium plagiosum
TGTCTTCCCCGTTAGGCTCTACTTCCAGTCGATTTTCGTCAGTTCCTCTCATGCCCTCATAATTCACCATTACATCCGATTTTGCCTTCTCTTTCAAACTGCAGACTGAACTCTACCATATTATGATCGTTGCTTCCTAAGTGTTCTCTTACTTTAAGATCTTTTATAAAGTCCGGTTCATTACATAGCACTAGGTCCAAAATAGTCTGCTCCCTTGTGGGCTCCATGACAAGCTGTTCCAAAAAGCCATCCTGTAAGCATTCCAAGAATTCCCTTTCTTTGGATCTACTGGCAACATTTACCCAGTCCATCTGCATATTGAAGTCTCCCATAATCACTGTGACCTTGCCTTTCCGACATGCCTTCTCTATTTCCCGGTACATGTTGCGCCCGTGGTCCTGACCACTGTTAGGAGGTCTGTACATTACTCCCATTATGGTTTTTTTGCCTTTGTGGTTCCTCAATTCCACCCACACAGACTCCACATCATCCGACCCTATGTCAGAAAGGAACAGGTATTAAAAAGTGATGGAAAAATTAAAATTACTTTATCCCAAATTAAATAGGAGGAAGGCTGAAGATTGTAACGTTGAAGAAGAAAATATGGGTTAAATATTCAGTGGTGGTGGGAGAAAAGATGAAATTGGAACATTTCATTGGAATGTGAAGTGGAAGAAATGTGTGACAAGAGACATCCAGCAGAAGTGATGCAGAAACAGGCTGGGGCCAGGAACCAAGTGTCCAGTGGAAGGAGTGTTGCTGGATGTTAAGAGTATGGCCACTAAGAAGTGTGTTCTTTGACATAATTGGCCCAAGTTTAATAGTGTGAAACAGAACACAGTAAGATGCTGACTGTCACATTGCAAAAATTTGAACAAAACTGCCACTGCCTTGAAGTTTGTCCATCGATCAGAAAACTTTGGGCTGTGGTCCCAAATTTAGCCTGGCTCACAAGGTAAGTCTAGCTCTTCAAATCTCCTGCAGTATCCTCTCTGAAGTTCAGCAACCTTCAATTTTCAAACATTCAGGCACTTTGGAAGGAACATAAAAAGCAGACACTAAGGAAATACAAGTGATTAATTCAGTGACCTTGCCAGGTTTCCTGGATTGCTGCGTATCTTCAATTCACATTTATAATAGTGCCTTTAACAGAGTCATTATTTTTTCCACTTCTTGTTAAATTACCTGCAGTAAAGGCTTGTCCTAACAAGGTTGTGAAATATGCACGATAACTAACCTATACACAAGCAAAATACTGCAGCAGCTGTGAAAAGAGAAGCAGTTAACATCAAGGCAATCGTGACTCTGCTGAGTGAGTGTACAGATTCTGACGAAGAGTCGTGTACAACTTCGTCTGAATAGTCCAGGTTGTGGATGCTTGTCGGTTCAGTAATTTTTTTTTTAGCTCACTGGATTCTGGAGTCAAGAGACAATGGGCCTTGGAGACTCAATAGCTTGGCATTGCTGAATCATAGAGGAGCTATGAATGATGTTTGGATAGTTAGCACAACACACTACCTGTAGTCGCATGTTGAGAACTCCTTTCTACTGATAAAGATTAAATTTCTCATGAGTTCATGAAGAAGCTTCAAAAATCTACTTTTCAGTAACCAAGGAGTCATGTTAGGCTCCAGTGATCCCAAAACTTAAAAATTCTGGAATCCAATATGTCCAAGGAATTTAACTTAAAACTGATTGAAGTAGTCATGTGAGATGAACATTCAAGGCTGATTTTCAGCCACAAGTCTTTTGATGTGTCAGCTACTCTGAGTGTTGCAATTCCTATATATCTCAACATCCAAGAGGGAATGCTCACATCAGAAGAAAAATCGTTCTTGATGATGAGATCATATTTTAGATTGTACAAGCCACCATCTTGAGCAGAGGCAGAGACTTAAAATACAGTGTAAAAGGGAGAGATACTGTAATACCAGTTCAGACCAACAACAAAAAGTTTTCTAGGCAAATATATTTATTTAAAATACTATCAAAAAAGGTAGTCAAATATTTATCTTCTGCTTTAATAACAAACCGAAGAGGAGATTGAACAAATAATTAAATGAAGGAGCTTGGTGTTTTAATTGGTTGACATGGACCTTACAGAGCCAAAAATAAGGTGCCGAATTTTATAAATCAGTTCAATGTTCTTGAGCTTCCAAATACCCCACTGAAAAACGTACTGAATTTATCACTGCAGGTGAATGTAGTGGCATGAAAATCTGTCCTTTCTTAAACGATCATTTCTTGAATGAGCAATATTAATGGCATTTACCATAAAACTAAATCACAGACTTGAAGGAACCTCAATTTTTTCTACACTTTCTTGGATCAGAATCATCTCCAGATGATTTCCGTTTACGAGTTCCCATCCCAGACTCAGCAGTTAGGTAGTAATTCTCAGCTGGAGGAGGATGCTCCTGGAAATGTAAAGAAAATTTGTTCAATGTCCCAACATCCAAATTCAAGGTCAGATATCAATAAAAATGAAAGCACCAATAAAATGAAAATACACTTTAGACAAATGCTCCTTTACCGAGACCTTCAGATAGACAACAGTTTCTGTGAATAATCTAAACAGATACCAGTTGCAATTATCTCCAATACTATTGCCATCTTATGCTAAAACTTAGAGCTGAATTTTTGTTAGAGAGGAAATTCAAGAGAAATTAGGAGTGTTTTTTTAAAATTCAGCTAATTGTTAGGATCTGAAATATATACCCAAAAAAGGATGGTGGAAGCTGATCCAACAGACATTTCTCTTTTGAAAGTCGCTAAGCACTTCAAATAGGTCAATGGGAAAGATAAAGGAACCCAATTGCACAGCGCTTTTACAAAGTGAACCTGATAATGATGGGCTGAATGGTGTGCTTCCGTGGTGTACCATTTTATCAAGTGCATGGCACTGTACATGTCCAGTGTGCTACAACACCTGTATTCATTCGATATTTAAACTCAGGCAGATGCAATGTGAATCTCAGAAATTTCCCACAGGTGGTACAATAAGGAAACCATGGTGACAACACATTGGTCACTGATTCAAAATGAGGTTCTGCTCAGATTTTGGTACAAAATCTCTGGTAAAAGCTTGAACATAAGCTCTCCAAGGTATCAACGTAATCCACTTGTGACTGGAACAATACCTGAGGTTCTGTAATAAGCACTGATCAAGGCTATTCTTCATAAGTAAATCTTTTTTGAAGCAATGTTGCCCTACACTTATCATTTTAAAAGCAGTGCAAAATCTAAATCTGAGCAGTACAGATATTGGTGTGCCACGAGTAACCCAAGCAATGCACAAATGGATTTAAATGAATTTTCCAATGCAATTATTGCAGCAAGTAATCCAAGCAACAGGCGCAAATTGATTTAGCATTCAGCATTGATCAGTGAGAAAGTTTAATTCGCCCAAGCAGAATGCAGTCTGAAAGTATTAGTATCTTTTTCATTGCTACTGATGACTGAGAATGTAAGATAAAAAGGATGCAAACAAGAGAATTCTAACTTGCTGCAGGAGGGTCATAGGCCCTTCTCAATGAGATGGAAGCCTGGTGATGGAGACTGGTTGCCTCATCAAAGGATCAGTCTTTCTGTGCAGTGAGCAGATGTACATGGACAGAGCTGGTGGAAGCTCAGTGTGTTGACGACAGTAAGGCTTTGGCTGTTAGACATTCAGGGGAGGTGAAAACTTTATTTCCATTATTTTCTTCCATGTCCTATCTGAAAGACTCAGACAAAGCAACTGTATTAATCTCAAAGAAACCCAACAGGTATGACATGGAGGTGCCTGTGTTGGACTAGGTGGACAAAATCAGAAGACATATGACACCAGTTTACGTTCAACAGGTTTAAATCACAAGCTTTGGGAGCGCTGCTCCTTTCTCAGCTGACAATGAAGATGCACTCAAAGCTTGTGATTGCAAATAAACCTGTTGAACTATAACCTGGGTGTCATGTTACTTCTGACTTTGAAACAGACAGATGGACAGCAACAAGCTGTTGTAATAGCTTGTAATATTTTAGATTGTTATTCTTTGCATGCCGATAGAGTACAAGGTAGAGGGTGAAGAACAGTGGGAGCATACTGAACCTCAGGGCAAGCAGATAGCAGGCAAAACCTTGCCATTGTGGGACTGACAGGGACCAAGGTGGATTGGGGACAGCTCTTCTAGATATTCAATGCTTCCACAGTGGACAATGCCAAAGGATCAGCCTTCCACTTGCTCCCACCAACCACATACAATAAACATTCCTGTTGCACAGTTTAGGTCCTGTGGCCAAGAGGAGAGGCTCAACAGCAATTGTTCTGGTGCAGTCAGAATGATGCAACTGGGGGCAGCAGGAAGACAAGTGGTGGGAAAGTGAGGCAGGACATCCTCAACAGGGACTGAGAGGACTGGCCTTATCTCTGACGGCACCTTGTGCCCTTCGATGAGGAATGAACTGAAAATTCAGAGCTCCTCGCCATTAGTTAATTCAGTTCACAATGAAGCAAGTGTTGAGGAAGATTCAAAGCCAGATCTTCAATAGCAAAGAATTTGAATCTCTTCGGAGGTTTTAAGGAGGTTTGATGACCTGTAGTGTCACTAATGGCTAGGATTTGCTGAAAAATCCAAGTGATATTTTTTGACTCCAAGTGCTATTTGATAAGCTCTGTGGGGTGTTTGACTACAATTTGTAATAAGACTTAAATTTACCTCGTTAATTCTGGTTAGACTTCAAATTCGATACATTTGGACATTTAAAACTTCTTTTGTTAATAATACTGCATTGTTGCTCAAGTAAGTTATTTTTCCATAATAAAGTAGATTTTTATTTATTAATTTAAGAAACCTGACTGACTTGTTTCTGATGTGGAGCCATAGACTGTATATAATATGTACAACCAGCACTATCACAAACACTTTAAATTCAGAGCTGGGCATGTCAGTGGAATAATGAGATAGGAAAAGACATCAATCCAGTTCTCCTAACTGTGTTGTAAAAAAAGGCTGCTCCTATATGACCCACCTCCGAGATACAACTGAGTTACTGTATTCCTGAATGAACCATCTGTGGGTTTAAAATTTGAAAACTTTAACATCAAAAGTCATAAAATAGTACCTTCAATATCAAATTAAGTGATTGGAAAAAAAAGCAACTGAAACCTTTTTCTTATAGTAGAAAACAACAAAAGGAACAAAGTATTTTTAAAAAATGCAGTGCTGCAAGTTGTATGTTAAAAATCTTAGAATTTGTAAAGAGCAAAATTAGATTCAAGTTTTGGGAGTCAGATGAAGTTTTAACAAAGGGTCTATCTGCCCAAATCATTAGGCACCCTTGGATCCCAAAGTTGTCCTAATTGTTTTATGCATTGATTTTACATGAAAATATATGCAAGATCTGATTTTTCACTACAGCAGGTTAATAATGCAAAAGGCCACGAGGCATAGAACCCCTTTCAGCAAGTCACGCATAGAGAGCGCACACTTAATGGCTTCAAAGTAATAACCTAAGTGTGACACCTCCACAGAATATTTAAGACGATTTAAAACGGAGGACAAACCTGTATGAGGTAGTCTGCAATGTATTCTGGTTTGAGGCACATCACATTATGTTCAATAGCCTCAGCCAAATTCACTTTTGGATCCTCTGGTTTTAGTTTGCTGAAGTCAGCGAAAAGATGAGTGGCATCTTTGTATTCATGTAACAAATGATTAGGAAGTACCTGAAGTTTGAGAAGGATTTGAATACCAGTCATTAACACAAGATTGTATAGAATAATTGAGTTTAATACAAAGTTTAAAGTACTTGATGTATTCTTTAAATGAAACTTATGCTCAATGATTCATTCCATTATAGGGCAATTAGACATGTCACTCAATCATAGGTCAGGGGATGTAGAGAGACAACTGGCTTTGCTGGTGTAAGGAGCCATAGGTAACAGCCTCCGAAAACCTCCTCAGATCATCCTGGTTCCACAACAGTACCATCAGTTACCACTGACCAGAAATTTAACGGGGCGAGCCATCTAAATACTATAGCTAGGAGAGTAGCTCAGAGGCTGGCAACCTGTGGTGTTTAACTCACCTCCCGACTACACAAAACCTGTCCACCATCCATAAGGCACAAGTCAGGAGTATGATGAAAACCTCCCCACTTGCTTGAACAGGTGCAACTTCAACAACATAAGTAGCTTGACACAATCAACCAAACAGCCTGCTGGACTGGCAGCACGTCCACAAACACACACTCCCTCCACCATCAAATCACAGCAGCAGTGAGTAATAGAAAACACAACGCATTGTAGAAAATCACCAAGACTCCTTCAACAGGATCTTTCGAACCCATGACCTCTAATATATAGAAGATAAGGGTAGCAAACACATGGGAACACCGTCATAGAGATGTACAGGACAGTAACAGACACTTCGGTCCAATTTGTCCATGCCGACCAGATATCCCAACCCAATCTAGTCCCACCTGCCAGCACCTGACCCATATCCCTCCAAACCCTTCCTATTCCTGTACCCATCCAAATGCCTTTTAAATGTTGCATTGTACCAGCCTTTACCACTTCCTCTGGCAGCTCATTCCATACACGCACCACCCTCCACGTAAAAAAGTTGCCCCTGAGGTCTCTGTTATATCTTTCCCCTGTTGTTGTGGTTCTGTTCACCGGCAGCTCATCCATACACGCACCACCCTCCACGTAAAAAAGTTGCCCCTGAGGTCTCTGTTATATCTTTCCCCTGTTGTTGTGGTTCTGTTCACCTAGCTGGGAATTTGTGTTGCAGACGTTTCGTCCCCTGTCTAGGTGACATTCTCAGTACTTGGGAGCCTCCTGTGAAGCGCTTCTGTGATCTTTCCTCCAGCATTTGTAGTGGTTTGAATCTGCCGCTTCTGGTTGTCAGTTCCGGTATATTGGATCTAGGTCGATGTGCTTATTGATTGAATCTGTGGATGAGTGCCATGCCTCTAGGAATTCCCTGGCTGTTCTCAGTTTGGCTTGTCCTATAATAGTAGTGTTGTCCCAGTC
>NC_057738.1:32294051-32308161 GCF_004010195.1 Chiloscyllium plagiosum
GAGTCCAGGGATGGGTGAGCCCATGGGTGTGCTGTTGATTTGTTCATATATTTGGTTGTTGAATGTGAAGTGTGTTGTGAGGCACAAGTCCAGTAGTTTAAGTATGCCGTCTTTGTTGATGGGTTCAACGTCCTGTTGTCTGTTCTGTATGTCCAGCAGGTTGGCTATTGTTTCTCTGGCTAGGGTTTTGTCGATAGAGGTGAACAGTGCCGTTACATCGAATGAGACCATGGTTTCTTCCTTGTCTATGTGTATATTTCTGATGATGTCCAAGAATTCCTGTGTTGACTTTATAGAGTGTCTGGATCCGCTGATCAGGTGTTTCAGTTTCTGCTGTAGTTCTTTAGCCAGTTTGTGTGATGGTGTCCTGGTAGTGATAAGATGGGTCTGAGTGGGATGTCTGGTTTGTGCACTTTAGGTAGTCCATAGAATCTGGGGGTGTTGTTGCTTTCAGGTTTCATTCTTTGTCGGTCAAACCTGGTTATCTATCCGTTTTTTTGTAGATTCCTCAGTGTGTTGTTTATCCTATTAGTGAGCTGTGGGATGGGGTCAAACTCCCTCTTTTTGTAGGTGTTGGTATTTGCAAGTAGTTGTTGTGTTTTTTGGATGTAGTCTGCTTTGTCCAGGATGACCGTCATTCTGCCTTTGTCTGCTGGTAGTATGATTATGTTCTTATCGTTCCTTAGTGATTTTAGTGCTTCCCTCTCCTTGGTGTTGAGGTTACATGTTTGTCTTTTCCTTGTTATCAGAGGTACGATACTTTGTCTCACTGTTTGTTGTGTCTCTTCTGTCAGTCCATTGTTCCCAAGTGTGCATTCTAGTGCTGCTAGGAAGTCTGCTGTCTTGGCATCCCTGTGGTTGTTGTTGAGTCCCTTGGCCAGTATTGTTCTTTCCGTGTCTGACAACCGGAAGCGGCAGATTCAAACCACTACAAATGCCGGAGGAAAGATCACAGAAGTGCTTCACAGGAGGCTCTCAGGCACTGAGGATGTCACCTAGACAGGGGACAAAATGTCTGCAACACAAATTCCCAGCTCGGTGAACAGAACCACAACAACAAGCACCCGAGCTACAAATCTTCTCACAAACTTTGAATATCTTTCCCCTCTAAACCTATGCCCTCTAGTTCTGGACTCCCCCACGCCAGGGAAAAGACTTTGTCTACTTATTCTATCAATGCCCCTCATAATTTTGTAAACCTCTATAAGGTCACCCCTCAGCCTCTGGCGCTCCAGGGGAAACAGCCCCAGCCTGTTCAGCCTCTCCCTGTAGCTCAAATCCTCCAACCCTGGCAACATCCTTGTAAATCTTTTCTGAACCCTTTCAAGTTTCACAACATCTTTCCGATAGGAAGGAGACCAGAATTGCACGCAATATTCCAACAGTGGCTGAACCAATATCCTGTACAGCTGCAACATGACTTCCCAACTCCTGTATTCAATACTCTGACCAATAAAGGAAAGCATACCAAACACCTTCTTCACTATCCTGCAACTCCAAGGTCTCTTTGTTCAGCAACACTCTCTAGGACCTTACCATTAAGTATATAAGTCATGCTAAGATTTGCTTTCCCAAAATGCAGCACCTTGCGTTTATCTAAATTAAACTCCATCTGCCACTTCTCAGCTCATTGGCCCATCTGGTCCAGATCCTGTTGTACTCTGAGGTAACCTTTTTCGCTGTCCACTACACCTCCAACTTTAGAGTCATCTGCAAACCTACTAACTATACCTCTTATGCTCACATCCAAATAATTTATATAAATGATGAAAAGTAACGGACCCAGCAACGATCCTTGTGGCACTCCACTGGTCACAGGCCTCCAGTCTGAAAAACAACCCTCCACCACCACCCTCTATCTTCTAGCTTTGAGCCAGTTCTATATCCAAATGGCTAGTTCTCCCTGTATGCTATGCGATCTAATCTTGCTACCCAGTCTCCCATGGGGAACCTTGTTGAACGCCTTACTGAAGTACATATAGATCACATCTACTGCTCTGCCCTCATCAGTCCTCTTTGTTACCACTTACAAATTGCCCTCCAAACCACACACCACCTTGACTTGGAAATATATCACTGTTCCTTCTGTGTGACTGGGTCAAAATGCTGGAATTCACAGCATTGAGAGTATATCTACTACATTTGGACATGAGCAGTTCAAGAAGGCAGCTCACCACCACCTTCTCAAAGGCAGAAAGGGATGGGAAATATGAACAAGAGTAGGTCTCTTGCCCTTTGAGCCTGCTCTGCCATTCAAAAAGATCATTGCTGATCTGATTTTAACATCAAATCTACATTCCTGTATATCTCTAATATTCTTTCATTCCTTGGTAAATGCTTCCCAGCCAGCGATGCCAACATACCATGAATGAATGAAAAATATCAGTCTTATGTTTAGCATATTAAGTATTTTAATTGCTAAGTAATATGAAGGATAAAGCCCAACTCATAAGGCATGAATTAGAAATAGCTGTAGGGTGAAAAATGGGCAGCAAAAGTATTGTTTGCTTTTTGACTTCTGTTGGATCCAGTTTCTGCCAGGCAGAGGAAGTTACAATTTTCTCTTAAACCAAGATACACAAAGTCAAACTTGTTTATTTATTTTGAAAGTGGAGGATGAGATTTTGCTAGGAGTAAGATTTGACAGACATTACAATGGGAGGTGTGCAAAAGATGGAACTTATGCAGAACTCAGGAGATGTCAGCAGAATACCCTCGGTAGTCATGCTGCACAAAAAGCTCATGAAGCTAAAATATTTACGGTTAAGTTAAATAATTTATTTGAGAATTATTTTGTTTTTTCAGACGTATTGTATTAAAATTTAACACTTAAAAGCTCAGTGGCTTGAAAAGCAACATATTTCAAGAACGTTAAAGTAAATGTCTTATGAGCATGTTTCTTCTCTTGAACCTGGTTATAAAGGATGGCCATTCTATTACTCAGTTTGGTGCTGGCTATTGATTCCACTACCTTGTACTACCTGAGTAAATAATATAATGTGTGTAACTAACTCATTATTTCACATAATCTAGAATACTGGTGTGATGTTTGGAATACAGCATTTACGAAACATTTAACAGTTCAGGTGCATGCCTTTTAAACATGTGGATGATTTATATGTACGAGCGGAAGACAATATGTGCAAGCTATCAGAAACATTATGTAACTGGCTAACACGAACCTTGGCTCCACCTGAAAGAAGAAGACGCCTGAAACCTGCCTCCTTGGCATGATCGAAGTTTAAAATAACTTTCCAACCAGTAAATGCGCCAATCTGCAGAAACAGGAGATGATAATTAAGCCAAACACCATGTACATTCTGAACTTCTTATCCTTAAATAGAAAAAGTTAGAGTAGTTCTTGTTATGAGAGTTTGCTGAAGTCATTGCTTCAAAAGGTTAACATGGATAGCTTGGAAGTACTTTGTAATAATAAATGCGATGACATGTGTTGTCATTCCTACACACTGCTTCATAGAGACAAAAACATATTGACTCTTTGGTTGACAGTATGTTGTGTATATATTTTTCACAGCGTTACCTGAACTCTCCTCCTTTAACTCTTCCAGCTGTAGGCAGTTTGTCACTTTAAACATTATGTGATATCACTAAGACCTAAAGTGCAAGGTGTTTCTTTTCAGATTCCTCTTTTGGGAGGGCAGAATCTCCTCATATGCACTCTGTGAGGAGTTCTGTGCCTTCAGGCAAGAGCAGACATTTAAGAATCACTGTTTGAAACTTCATTAATGGAAACCTTAAAATAATTCCTTGTTACAATTAATAACTTTCCATCCAGAAAAGATACACTTTTCAAATACAGTCCTAATGGGTAGCTGCCAAGTATTATCAGAAGATGGAGAGGGACAGTAGGAGAATATTAGAATTCTAATTAACAACCACCATCAACTGTGATTGGCCCAGTTAGTATCACCCTTGCTCGGGTCAGAAACCCTAATATGCAATTTCAGCCATGTTCTGAATCAAGACCAACATTCTAGCGCTGTACTAAAAAGTTAATGCTGTCCTCCTGAAATGTTACACTGAAGCTCAATGCTGGTTCCAGCTGTTAGAGCAGACGGGAAATATCTCATGACACAATTCAAAAAGCACCAAAACCCACATTACAAATTCAGAGCTATGTGGCTTAATTTAAAAAGTCAAAGCAATAGCCTAATTTTCAAAATATTTCAGAAGAATTTATTTTTTATATAAATGCCCAAGCTTCACAGATCGGCAGGCATGGACTAATAGGATGTGAAAATCTTAGCCTCAAAACTGTTAAAACAGCATTTTCTAGTTGAGGTTTCTTTGTCTTGTACTTATCAGGACAATCTGCAAGGATACCATTTCAAGGGAAAAGCCAAAATTTATACTGTGCATGATACGAGCCCCACTTCATTTAAAATTTAAAGCCTGTCAGTTAACTGCTGATCAAGCATTAGCGGGTGCATTCTCCATGACAACACTTCTCCCAGTCACAATCCACATTTCACTGGCCATGCTAAACTGCCACAGTGTCCAGGAATGTATGGGCTAGGTGGATTAGTCACGAGAAAACAGGGTTACAGGGTTAGGGTAAGGCTGCTCTTCACAGGGACAGTGTGGACTTGAATGGCCTGTTTCCATACTGGATGGATTCTATAAATATTTCTCAACAACAGATTAAAACCACAAAATCAGATTAAATGATTATTGATCTGATTTGTTGTTTCTTGCTCATAGGTGCACACAAAACTCTTATCTTGTTTGCTTAGAAATTAAGATTACACTTCAAGAAGTGGCACATTTATTCTTCATCTTCTGAAGTTGTATACATGCAATTGTGCTCTCTTTCAAAAGACTGTTTCTTGGATGTGATCTGTTGCTATACTTACACTCCTCCCAACATTGTTTACAACTTTGTTGGTATTTTTCATCTCTTCAGAGTTGTTTAGAATTGGTGCTAGTCAAAAAGGACAATTCAACGACTTCCTTGCCAACACATGAAGCAACACTAAAAATCCTAAACGCAGAGTGACACCATGTAGAACCGATATTGGTCTTTGCACCCGGAACACGTAATGCCAACTGTTGTAATTATCCACCTGACTACGTAATATCCAGTCTGGTCTCTTTCAAAGTAAATATCCTGGCATTCAGTGCACCGAAGTGTTCTAGTCAGTCTAAGCAAGGAACCACACAAATCTAAAAAAAAGAACGAAAGAACTGCGGATGCTGAAAATCAGAAACAAAACCAGGAACTGCTGGAAAAACTGACCCAGTCTGACAGCATTTGTGGACAGAAAGCAGTTATCTTTTCGGGTTCAATGACCCTTTTCTCGAATGGAGATTTTCCAGCAATTTCTATTTTTGCACCACACAAATCTACCTGGCTTGTGCAATCTTGAGCATAGCTCACGATGTCAGTACCTCAGCAGTTGGATTCCTTTGTCTTAGCAACTCCAAGTTTTTCCTCCATCTCATGGCTGCCACTGCAAGCTTCTTCTGTTGGACACTAATTCCAGGCAACACATCCAGGATGGAACTGCTGCCCCATTCGTAATTTTCCTCCTGAAAATGAAAGGAATAATGAGTGTGCATACAAGTTCACACCATCATATGTACATTGTACTTATTGATCATGAAAAGAAGCAAGGTTTTAAATAACAATAAAATCACAGTAGTGAGTCAGTTGGATGGCTGGTTTATGATGCAGAGTGAAGTCAATAACATGGGTTCAAATCCTGCTGAGGTCACCACAAAGGATTCTCCTTCTCAACCTCACCCCTCACCCAAGGAATGGTGACCTTCAGGACAAACCACCACCAGCCGTCATCTCTCTAATGACAGAGCAGTCGGTAGGGCTACGGTGACTTTACCTTTATATCACAGTAGGAAACTGTTTTGACTCAAATGATAATGGACTCTTTACAAACTGTAAAGTTTATTGAATTGTTCATGCTCCAAACATTGCTACTCCAAACATTTTTTTTCTGGGATTAATGAAGAAGCTGGCACCTAAGTTATAAAAGCTGTAATCGTTGTTTTGTCATAAAATGGAATCTAATATCTTACACCAATATAAAACAAATAGTTCTGAACATTGCTTACACTGAAAGTTGTGTGTGCGCATGCATCACTGAAACATCAAGCTTAGGTATGACAGTATTATTATGTTAATATTAATATTACTTGGCCAAGATGGCAGTAGAATAACAGATCTGCATGTGCACTCCAGAGCCTGGTGCCCGTCCACTCGCATTCTGCTTGCTTTCTTCCCTTTCCCTTTTATTTTTTGCTATTTTTCTTTTGTTTTGTTTTTAATTTCTTATTTTTCTTTAAAGAGTTTTGTGCCGGGTTAATTGAGGCCTATGGCACAGCAATGACAGCAGGCCACATGTGAAACGGTACCAGCCTCCCAGCAGTCTGAGGACGCGGCAGCGGACACGGTTCCACCTGACAGTCGGAGGCAGCGGACACGGTTCCACCTGACAGTCAGAGGCAGCGGACACGGAACAGGGGAACAGAGACTAAACATTTTTAATGCACTCGGGAGTAACGCAGTCTCCCCTGCATGGAAGAGATACAGGGGAGCTCAGCCCAGCTGCCAGCAACCTGCAGTAGTGCGGTGGAGTTGGGATATACACTCCTGCTTCTCTATTCTTCACAGAAAAGGAAATAAAAAACAAAACTTCCCTCCTACTTCTGTATAGTCTTCTGTTGGGCCCTTTAGAAGAGCCGTTGTAGGACTGGAAAACAAAATGGAGCTTGAACAACATATGCTGGTAAAACAAAACCAGTGATGTACTTTGATAGAGATGATAAAGGTACCTCAGTGGAGCAAAGTAGTACGGGTGCGGGATAGGGGTGTCAACCTAGGAGGAAAAGGAGCGCTGGGGTTAGTCAGAGGAATTCTGAGATGGAAATACCAGGTAGGGCTATGGTGAAAACTCAGGGTGAGAGAAGTGGGCAAAGGGCAAGAAAGTAGCAGGAGAAGGTGGTTAGTAAAGCAGAGGAAGCCAGGATCCTGGATAACAGCCATCTCATACATATATAACTTATTAAGCGTGGAAATAAGCAAACTAGAAAATATTCAAAAGAACAAACCAAACCAAAATTCCTCTGTAAAAGTATGCTTTTTAGGTCCAAAGAGAGAATTCTGTATATACTATCTCAACAACAGGAACAAGCTCAGAAGCAGAATTTAAAGCTGTTGCTTTTTTGGTCTGACAGAATTTTCTCCCAAAGTAAATGACAAACATCATTTACATTTAACATGATCATTATACTTAAGGTGACAACAACAAAAGTGAAAGTTGCCATAGACCCAGAAGACCATACGCTGCTCTCTCATTAGAGACAATTTGACCTGAAGGTCAGCACATCTCAGGTGAGGAATCAGGTCGAGAAGATGGGGCCTTCACGATGACCTCAGCGAGTGTGGGAATTGAACTCACACTGCTGGTGTCACTCTGCATCACAAAACAGTTGTCCAGCCAACTGACCTCCAAAGCTGACAACTTAAGACAACTACAACTGACCATAAAGTCAAACACTGCACAGAAACAGAATGAACATGGAAAAGAAATTTTGACCTCTAATTTTAGAAACAAAATCATATATTATGGCAACATCACTTTCAAATACAGATTAGGCTAATTTTATGTATGTATTCATAAATGATGATTAATATTCAATTGGGAAAAAAGCATTTTTAGTGTACTATTTTTAGTTGAGACAACATAACCTGGACAAATTTGGCAGCAGCTCTGCATGCCTCGAGATACGATCGATGAAGAACCCATTTCCCAGCTGCCATAGAAGCCAAGTATTTTTCATTACGTAATGGTTGCCCAACAATGATGTGCGTGCAGGATGGGTCAAAGCATTGTCTATCTAATACTACTGCACCTAAAGAGAGCAACAAATTCCACATTTACTCAACAAATAGTAAAATCACTGGTTTTGAAGATATACTTATTACAAATGATGATACAATAAATACAAACCAAGATTCCAGTTACAGCACAAACATTTTGTCTGGATTGAGTTTCCTGCAACAAAGATTTACCAGTCTGATCTTTTATAAAGCTTGCTATAAAAAAATCCTTACCTTAACGTTTTGATGAAATACTCATTTGTTATACCTATACTCAATCCACGTTAATGCCAACAATTTGTATGGGCCTTCAAAGAGTAATGGGTGTTTGGAAGTGAGAAGATCTTATTGGGGTAAAAAGGACAAGTTTGAATCCTTTTCGGACATCTGATACGAAATCTTTCCATATTTCCTTTTATTTGATCTATTGTAGTTTATGTTTCTTTCTTTAATAAATGTTTTGTTCTGTGCTAAGAACACACTGACAGTCTATTGTAAATCTGTCCAGTAACTGACCTCCACAGTAAAGTTTACGTATTATCCTACAAGCCAGATTTGATTTTGGGATTTGACTTGTGCAGAATTAATATCAGCTGGGAGCGTAACAAAAGGACGATGGCTTAGTGATTAGCATTGCTGCCTCTCAGCACCAGGATCCCAGGTTCGATTCCAGCCTTGGGCGACTTGGGTGTCTGTGTGGAGTTTGCACATTCTCCCAGTGTCTGCGTGGGCTTCCTCCGGGTGCTCCAGTTTCCTCCCACAGTCCAAAGGTGTGCAGGTTAGGTGAATTAGCCATGCCAAATTGCCCATAGTGCTAGGTGCATGAGGGAGATGGGTCTGGGTGGGTTACTCTTCGGAGGGTCGGTGTGGACTGGTTGGGCTGAAGGGCCTGTTTCCACACTGTAAGGAATCTAATCTAATCTAATCTAATCAGGTAATCAGACATACATTTGAAACGGAAAACATTTCAAGGCTATAAGGTAAGAGTAGGGAACTGAATCTTACTGCAGCTGTCATGGGCACAACAAACTAAATGGTCTCCTTTTGTGATGTAAGAATCTATGATTCTAAGAATCAAACATAGTAAAGTAGCATTAAGCAAAACATAATCTTTTGAGAGTGGAAATAATAGCACGCGATACAAGGAAAACACCACACCTAACTCCTCAATAAGATGGCAGTAGTCAATCCGCTCCTGAGGGTTCAATGAGGATAACTGGAACCTGCGCTGAGCGTGTGTTTCTTTAGTATTACTGTCAACAGCAGCAACCTGGAATTATAAGAAAACATCACAAGATTTATTTACTATCAATAACCAAAACAAATATTCAGTAAGATGAACTTTATTTCTCATTGCTCATGGGACTTTAAAATCTTTGAGCCAAGCTGTCAGAACTTTCATGGCTTAGGGCTGACTAAGGTTACACTTGTACTTTTAAGCTCTGGTGACCCTACAGTTGTTCAGATTTTCAGAAGATACAAACATGAGCATCTGCAAATATGGTTCAAAGGACAGGCTGTTCAACTTCAGTTATTCTCACAGATATTCTGAAACAGATTAGCTGTCACAGAGTGTTAAAAGGCACAGGAACTGCATGGGAAGACAATGAGAAATACCATGCTAAACACTTGGCCTAATGTTTTATCGCTCACCTATTAATGCAGAGATGGAAATGTGTTGCTGGAAAAGCGCAGCAGGTCAGGCAGCATCCAGGGAGCATCCTATTAATGCAGAGACCCAGGTAATGTTCTGGGTACCCAGGTTCTAATCCTGCCATGACAGATGATGGGGTCTGAGTCAAATGATAAATCTGAAATTAAGAGCCTAATGATGACCATGAAACCATTGCTGATTGTCGTAAAAAAAACCATGAAACCATTGCTGATTGTCGTAAAAAAACCATGAAACCATTGCTGATTGTTGTAGAGAAGGAAACTGCCAACATTACCTGGATTGATCTACGTGTGACTTCAGACCCCCAAAGTATAGTTGATTCTTAACTGCCCTCTGGGAAATTAGGGATGGGCAATAAAATGTTGGCCTAGCCAGCAATGGCCATATCCCAAGAATGATTTTTTAAGAGCTTTAGACATGGTAGACAGTTGTGTTTGAATAAAAGATAGGTATCAATCGATTTAACAGAACTGAAATTAAATTTCAATGGTCTTGGAGTGCTTTTATACTTGACGAGCTTCAAGTCATTTCGTTATCACTTTACGTTGACACAAGTTAAAATGTCAGTCTCAATACAATGTTAAAAAGCATGAACAAATATACAAAACATAAACAAGCAAAATAAACAAAAATAAAAATCAATGAGTACTGCCTGGGAAACAAGGTAAATCCTGCAAAATAATACAAGAAAAGGCTTGTAACAACGCCATTAAACAATTGCAATGTTAAGGACAGATGAAAAAACATTTGGGCTTAGAATCAAAAGCATTGGGATGCAGTAACAACCTTGCTGTCAGAGAAGTTAAATGAACTTTAGCCCAGTTCTCCTGGGTTCTTCCTCTACTCATTTAAATTCTGCTGCAACATTCTCTCTCATCTAAACATAACACACATATACATTTTACTAGACCATTACAATAAATAAACAAGTGTTTGCCAACCTGTTCTTTAGGCTGTGGTGCCACAGGTGGTTTTGTCAGTGGAAATGCTATACTAGGAGCCTGAGGTGTAGGGGTGAGACGATCATCCTTCATCAGAATGTCACCATTTGTTACAGGAAGACACTGAGGAATTTCTGTTATAGAAGAAGAATTAATATCAATTTTTTGCATGTAAATATTGCTAATGCACATGTTGCACTCAATGAATCTCTGAAGGATTAGTTTAATAATATTAGTAATATTAAAACAAAGCACACAAACTGAACACATTGCTTACCTTTCCTCGAAGGCCTTATTCTGAAACAGCGTTTTATTTATTTTTTTAAAAGAAATAGAATCAAAATAGTATGGAGACAGATGCATAGAAACATTGAAAATAGGACAAGTTAGCCATTCACCCCTTCCAACTTGCTCTGCCATATAATATATTCATGGTTAATCACCTGACTCAGTACCCCTTTTCCACTTTCTCCCTGTACGCTTTGTATCTTTCACCCTAAGCACGATATCTAACTACTCCCAAAAAAGATTCAATATATTGGCGACGATTGCTTCCTGTAGCAGACAGTTCCACAGGCTCACCACTCTCTGGTCCTTAAACTGTCTTCCCTAGTCCAGGAAGTCCTGGTCATAGTAACATCCTTCCTGCATTTACTCTGTCTAGCCCCTTTAGAATTTTAGAGGTTTCTGAGAGATGCCCATCATTCTTCTGAACTCCAGTGAACAATGTCATAATCAATCCAGTTTCTCTTCATATATCAGTCCTGTCATTCCAGGAATCAAACTGGTAAACCTTCATTGTACATCTTTCACAGCCAGAACATCCTTCCTCAAATAAGGAGAGCAAAACTGCACAATATGCCATGTATGGTCTCACAATGGTCCTGTACAATTATAGCAAGACATCTTTGGTCCTATATACGAATCCTCTTACTACCAAGGTCAATATATTATTTGCCTTCTTCACCACCTGCTGCACCTCCATGCTTACTCTCAGCGACTAGTGTACAAGAACACCCTGGTCTTGCTGCACCTCCCCTTTCTCAATCTAAGATAACTTCTTTCTCTACAGATGCTACCCAACCTGACAGCTAATTTCAGCATTTTCTATACAAATGCCAGATTTCCAGCAACTGCAATGTTTTGCATATGCCCACTTAAAATAAAAACTGGTTTTTAAAGTCGGCAGCTACAAAGCTTTTCTATTCACTGTTAACCAGTAGGAAAATAACAGTTACTGGCCACCATCAGCATAGCTCAAATTAATTTTAAAAAGCATTAAACTTCACAGTATATCAGATATCGCTCGAAAAAGGTGTTAAATGATTCAGCATAAAAACGAATAAAGTACACATGGAATTAGTTTAACATACCTATTGCAGCAATTTCTGAATCAGTTAAAGAGTCTTTGTGTTTTGCATTTCTTTCCTCCACTTGCTCTGTATTTTTCTGAAATTGCTCAGAGCACTGAGAGGGGCTGCCTGGCCACTGCATGTTATTGGCTAGTTTGGCTCTCTCTTCTCTGGCTGTTGGATCATCCCAGATAATCTGCTCATTCTGTGATGGCTCTGTATTGATTTCTGCAACTGCTGAATGTGAGCGCCTAAAGACAGAATCTCCAGTAAACTAACTTGGAAGTACAAATGTGAGGTAGAATATTTATGCTTTCATAACGACTTATTTTTGGCTCTAATTAAATGAGTTACTGATGCTCAAAATGACCTGTGGATTTCACTTTCAAAACTATTAAGAATACTTTTAATTTAATTATTATCATTTTTAAAACATTACTACATTTCTGAAATTTATTTTTCAGAAATCCATAGAAGAATTTTACACATTTCTGTCCTATTAATATTTTGTAAAAGGCTCTCATTTTTAAAAAAATGCAAATACTGAATTTTCAGTTTGAATAATGCACCACGTACAGACACATAGCCGTAAAACTGAAGACGACACTTCAACAATTCAGCTGAGTTGCAAACATAAGGAAACAAACTGACTAAACAAAATCACTTTAAAAAACATTTCAATCATACTTATAAATGTATATAATAAAGAAGATAAGAGTCACAGAGATATACAGCACTGAAATGGACCCTTCGGTCCAACTCGTCCATGCCGACCAGATATCTGAAATTAATCTCGGCCATTAGTCAACATTGGCTCATATCCCTATAAACCCTTCCTATTCTTATATCCAACTGAATGACTTTTAAATGTTGCAATTGTACCAGCCTCACCAATTCCTCTGGCAGCTCATTCCATACACCCACCACCCTCTGCATGAAAAGTTGCCCCATAGGTCCCTGTTAAATGTTTCACCTCACCTCAAATCTACGCCCTTTAGTTTTGGACTCTCCCACCCCAGGGAAAAGACCTTGTCTATTTACCCGATCCAAGTCTCTCATGATTTTATGAATCTCTTTAAGGTCACCCCTCAGCCTCTGACACTCCAGGGAAAATAACCCTAACATATTCAGCCTCTCCCTTTAGCTCAAACCCTCCAACCCTGGTGACATACTTGTAAATCTTTTCTGAACCTTTTCAAGTTTCACACCACCCTTCCAATAGGAGGGAGACTGGAAATGCAGTACTTTTGGAGACGGTACTCCAAAAGTTGCCGAATCAATGTCCTGTATAGCCGCAACATGACCTCCCACGTCCTATACTCAATGCACTGACCAAGAAAGGAAAGAATATCAAATGCGTTCTTCACTATCCTATCTATTACAACTTCACTTTTAAGGAACTATGAACCTGCAATTCAAGGTCTCTTTGTTCAGCAACACCCGCCAGGACCTTACCAGACAATGAAAATTCATTTGCAGAAGCTAGACAAAACGTACCACCGGAATAAGGTGCAACAAGATCCCACTTCACAATACAGTTTGCAAAAGGACACAAAATATTTCACATTTGTAAAAAAGTAAAGTAATTAAATAGGCTAATTCATATAGCTCAAATGATGGCCCTAAAGTCAAATACCCATCAGGCACCTGAGGGATTCCAGCGCTCTGCTCCGTCCAGAACGAACTGCGCTATCAGCTGATGTGGGAGAGTACTCCAGTGCTCCTCTTGACATGGCTCCACGGTGCCCTACTGACCTCTCCACTCTTGTAGCAGACATTATTTCTTGTAACTGACGTTGGAAATTCTCTCTCATTTCTGAAGTTTCAGTCAAATCTGCAACAAAGATTGACTATGTATGACAAATTTGAAGAACTCCAGACTTTTATCTTTCAAAAACATATCAGAATATGAGGATCTAAATCCAGAATAACAACAGAGATGTGTTACAGTTAATCCCATTTCCCCACTTAGATATTTTGCACCTGTCCTTAGCTGTACCCTTTCTAAAGGTCCAAAGTCATATGTTTATGATATTTATTTGCTCTGCATGCTGTCAGAAATGGGTAAAAACAATGACTGCAGATGCTGGAAACCAGATTCTGGATTAGTGGTGCTGGAAGAGCACAGCAGTTCAGGCAGCATCCGAGGAGCAGTAAAATCGACGTTTCGGGCAAAAGCCCTTCATCAGGAATACAGGCAGAGAGCCTGAAGGGTGGAGAGATAAATGGAGCAGGGTGGTGGTGGGGAGAAAGTAGCTTAGAGTACAATAGGTGAGTGGGGGAG
>NC_057738.1:32308728-32355750 GCF_004010195.1 Chiloscyllium plagiosum
CCCCCACCCTCCTCTCACTTATCTCTCCACCCTTCAGGCTCTCTGCCTTTATTCCTGATGAAGGGCTATTGCCCGAAACATCGATTTTATTGCTCCTCGGATGCTGCCTGAACTGCTGTGCTCTTCCAGCACCTCTAACCCAGAATGCTGTCAGAAATGCTGGTTAATAACAGGATATGTGGTACAACTGTGAATGATAAGGATCAACAGTCTTTTTATTCCCTTAACCAATTAATGTTAGGGATTGAGAAAGAAAAACAAAAATCAACAGAGAAGTATGAATTAAATTTGACAATTTAAAGTCAAATGTGGTATCAAAAAGGGAGGGTGGAAAAACGTATTGACAACAAAGTGAGAGCACTCAATGACTGGAATAAAGAAATTTCAAAAAATTCTCCAACAGCTTTTGTAAGAATGAGATTCCAAGGTTTACACTGTTCCCTTTCTGTGATGTAACGATTAATTGGCCTTGCAGGAAAATAAACCTTCTCCTTAAAAAGAATATCAAGAATAATCCCTAATTTAGTGAATGTAATTGTACAACTTCATGAAACATGAACAGGTTGACGGCAAGCTGCACCATTTTTTTTCAGGAGACTAATGAATGGATGCCGTAAATCATCCAGGAACCATGTGGCAATTGGCAATTCACTGGGTATCTCTTCCTCATCCTGAGTCGTGGGAAGAACTACACATTAATAACGCTCCATTAAGCTTACCGTTATTTTGATGACCAAACATTTATTTTCAATTTCTGATAACTACTAAACATGATCATATGCTCCAAAGTCCAAATTTCAGAAAATATTTAGACGTGTGCAAACAGCTTTTAGAAATTCCAATTCCTTTCATGTTGCTAGCCATACTACAGGATTTCTTTCCAATCTGTCATGGGATGTGAACATTGTTCGCAAGGCTGTTGTCCTAATGGCCACTAAAGTGGTGATGGAGGATAACACATAACAATGCAGTCAGATCCTAGAATCGTAGAATAATGCTGCTGCTGAAACTTGATATTGCATCACGTCTTCTTTGTTCTGCCAAATGTTGGTTTTGTCGTATATAATGGACTTGTGACCTAACCATGGATCTACAGTTTACGTGGAAAATTGACAGGTTTGTGGGATTCAATATTGAAAACAGTGAAAAGGCAAAAAAGTCATGTGAAGAAGATAACTTGATATTTTTATGCATGTCAAATAAGATCGTGCATTATAGGATTAAAATAAGTAAAGACACCACAGACCCCAGGACAGTCACAGGGCTGCTCTCATGAGAGAGACAACAACAGTGGTGGATTTAGCCTGAGAGTCACCATGCCTCAAGCAAAGGGCAAGGTCAAGAAAGCGGGACCTTAATGGTGACCTTAGCCAGTAATGGAACTGTACCTGCACCGTTGGTGTGACTGCACTGCAAACCAGCCATCCAGCTAACTGACCCTATCACATCTTAAAACAGCAATCCTATAGGAGATTTACTTGCGCCTTTCTAAAGAGAAGGTGAAGTATGGACAGGGCCAATAAGCAGGAACAGTGACTAATCAGTGTTAAAATTATTTCATAGCCTCCAAGATAACTGTTTTTCAATACTTGAATTTTGTGCATGCCTAATTTTCATCCTTTAGCTGCCAATGTTATAACCTGTGTAAGTCTCTCCCTAAACATTTCTCTCTTCTCCCTTAAGATGCTCATTAAAACCTGCCAGAGCTGCCTGATCCAACTACTTCTAATTCCATGGACCATTGCACGTGTTGAGTAACTGGTGTTGTGAAAAATGTGGTTTAAATGCAAGTTTGTTGATTTGAAAGGTCAGGCTCACTGCTGGAGTGAGGTTTGATACCATGGCCTTCCGACTCACTGGTAACAGCATTATCACAGAGCTGAGCTGAACAGACAAGCAAAGACCACTGGATATTTGTTTTAAATATTTGAGCAAGAGGAAACACAAGGGCACAGGGAGAGACTAGGGCATGAGGATTATTTTTTAATTGTTCTAGCAAAAAAGATGATGCAGACATGATTGGTCAATCAGACCATATCAGAGTTAATATGGACACAATTATTCAGCAAGTCAGGTTAGAAACTAAAAATCTGGTGCAGGGTAACATAAAAATATTGTCCAGAATTATTTTAGCCTATGCTGTTGAGTAATATTTATATGAAGAGCAAATATTAGTTTGATGCATTTATACAGGACTTCTATACCATATGTTAGTACATAAGAGTCATAGAGATGTACAGTATAGAAACAGGCCCTTCAGTCCAACTCATCCATGCTGACCAGATATCTTAATCTAATCTAGTCCTATTTGCCAGCACTTTGCCAATTTTCCTCTAAACCCTTCCTATTCATCTACCCATCCAGATGCCGTTTAAATGTTGTAATTGTACCAGCCTCCACCACTTCCTCTGGCAGCTCATTCTGTACACACACCACCCTCTCCGTGATGCTACCCCTTAGGTTCCTTTTAGGTGAACCAGATTTAAATTATATGGGCTAGCACCCTTGTTTAAATGGTAAATTATACAACTATACAAATACTTTAAGAACATACCTCTTATTATTGGCAACAGTAATTACAAGATCCACTTAGCCCTTTAATGTTGACAAACATTGCTTCGCCTCTAAACAGGAGCGAGATATAAAGAATAAATAGCAAAATGAATGAACTTGCTGCATGATAACCAACTGATCGTATTCACCTCCACATTCTTCGCTTTGTTCATCTTGGAGAGTTCTCCCAACTTTCAGCTGTTCGTCATTTTCGCTTTCTAGTTCCTCAGCCTCTGGCATGTCAGAAGTCTGTCAAAAGAGACTTTAATCATTTCTTTGCATTGGAAAACCAGCAAAATGAAATTACATTTAACAACTTGTTACATGGACTTTTATCAAAGTAACAAATGGTGAAATATCAGAACTATGCAAATAAATGCAAGTCTGTTTTGTTTAAAAATGTCAGCATAGAGCATGAGTGTACATATTCTAGACTAAAACAATTCATACACATTATACTTTAAAACAGTAGTGCAATGATAGATTAGTGTATTATTTTTGATAGTGTGAAGCTTTCAAAGTCAATGCAAAGTTGTTTTGAAGTTCCAAAAAGTTTATAAAATTAGATTTACTTAAACCAAATTGCAGAAAGCATATACTGTCTAAGTAGCTGCACAATCGTTTGTCTTTTAGTCTTGGTCAAAAGTATTTGTTAATATTTGACAGAGAACCATAATCCAGAGAAACTTATGACTTGATAAGATGATTTCCTTCATAGGAACAGAAATAGGTCATTTGAATCCTTAAGCCTCTGTCAACCACAACTTGTCTGCATCTTAATTACAACTACCTCTCCTAGTTTCAAAACCTTCAATACATTTGCTTAATAAAATCTTGCAACCCAAGTTTTGAAACTTTCAATTGACTTGGCCTCAATGTCTTTCTGGAAACAAAAGTTCCAGATTCTAACTCCATTTCACATGAGGAAGCCTGTATTGACATCATTCTTGAATGACCTTGCTCAAATTTTAAGGTTTATTGTGGACTCCCCCACCAGAAGAAATTTTGATAAATCTTTTCATACCAAGAAATGTGCTCAGACAAATCAGGTAAAAGATAGCCTTAATAATGTCACAACTTCACATTAATCAATTCTGTCCCTTTATATAAACTATGTTCCAAGTTAATGTCAATTTATTTTGCCTAAAGACTTTGAAAGTAAAATGTCTTACCTGCAATGCCCAAGGTGTGCCAGCTGGGAGTGTAACTTGTTGTAAATTCAACACAGAAGGGTGATATACTTAACAGCTAATTTATTTCCCTACAGAACATACATATATTCTGACCAATGTAGCACCAGCTTGCTGTTTTTTTCAAGGTACTGAGAAATTTCCTTTTACTCCAATTATGAATTGGTTATAAACTAAATGGTTGAATAGTTGATGAGATACTGAGAATAGACAGCATTTAGGAAAAAAATTGACAATGCAAATTCAATATCCTAATTTGTATCACTCTTTGTCAAACGTCTTGAGATGCAAAGAAAACAGATATCTGCTGAGCTTGGAATTCATGTTTAAGAGCCACACAGCTAATAAGATGAAGATACAGGCTAAAAACATGCTATGAGACATCTAGCTTACTGGCATAGCTGCTGTTGATTCATACTTTGTGGGAAATTAGAGGAAAAATTACTTGAAATAACAGAGGGTGAAACAAAAATTATAAGCAGAGGGCAGAAATGGGAAGACACGGATGTTTGCATTTTAAGGCAATACTGAGAACAAATAAAGGTTTCAATCATAAAGAACCTTGTATTTTCACCAAGCTTTACAAAGTGATATGTTTTTAAGGTATATATGTGAAATTTAAATAACTTCTGGATATTTACTACAGAAATCACATTCTTCTCAATCTGGAATGAAATAAATGGTACTTCTTTGGAGCACTGACATACAAATTCTGTATTTCTACAATACCTGTTCTTCTCTGCATCTTGCTTGAGAAAGATACATCTGTGTGGACACTCTGGTTTCTTGAATTGCACTCATATCCAAACTCATATTTGGATTATACGTGTGAGGATAGAGAGATTCAGGCACCTTCCTCTGTTCATCAGCACACTGTATATAAGAGTTCCAGAATTAGCAATCCAATTGACAAACTATTCATAAACTATAAAACTACAATGGAATATTAAATGAAGATGCTTAGATGGAGGCTCGTGCAGAGCATAAAGACCATTTGAAATCAAATGGACCAAATAGCCTGTTTCTACATTGTAGATTTATTTAAAACAGCAATCACAACATGCCTGAACATTTCAGAGTGACAAACTAAAGATATAATTTCCAAGGAGTAATACTAAGACAAGCAAGTTGTTAATTAGCCAATTTTTAATCACTAACCCCAAGTTTATAATTCCAAGCCAATAAATACGGATTGTAAATTTTCTAGTTCTTCCAGTTTAGTTTGTAAAGGATTTAAGCCAAGTTACTATTGTGAGTTTTACTCATGTCTTAAAACAATATTTCATAGAATCATCATAGAATCCCTACAGTGTGGAAACAGGCCATTTGGCACAAGTCCACACTGACCCTCTGAAGAGTATCTCACCCTGACCCATTCTCCTACTACTCTACATTTCTCCTGACTAATGCAGCTAACCCACACATCCCTGAACACTATGAGCAATTCAGCATTGCCAATTCACCTAACCTGCACATCTTTGGACTTTGAAAGGAAACTGGAGCACCCAGGGGAAACCCACGCAGACACGGGGAGAATGTGCAAACTCCACAGAGACAGTTGCCTGAGGCTGGAATCAAACCCGAGTCCCTGGCTCTGTGAGGCAGCAGTGCTAACCACTGAGCCATCATGTCATAGAGATGTACAGCACAGAAACAAACCCTTCCGTCCAACTCGTCCATGCCGACCAGATATCCCAACCCAATCTAGTCCCATCTGCCAGCACCTGGCCCAGATCTCTCCAAACCCTTACTTTTCATACAACCATCCAGATGCCTTTTAAATGTTGCAATTGTACTAGCTCCACCACTTCCTCTGGCAGCACATTCCACCTAATGGAATATTTATAATGGAATTCTCATTCAGAAAAACAAACAAATGTGATAATGAAATATATTAGCAATGGTTTACAACCAGAGATTGAACAGGAACATCAATTACCCTTGTGGATGTAAATCAAATCTGCAAAAAATCAAATGCAGACCATTTACACTTATTAGGAAGCTGGTAACATGACGGCATACATTCTTTTGATGTTGCTGAATGTAAGAAGGACTCAACAGAATTTGCTTCACACATTCAAGTTTGTTAAAGTAGTAAAAACAGAAGGTGCTGGAGAAACTCAACAGTCCTGGTAAAATGTGCAGAGCGAAAGAGTTTGTGTTTCAAAGAAGAGTCAAATTGGAATGGACTAGAAAATGAACTAATTGGCTAGAAAATAATGCTTTTATGGTGGAGTGGGGGGGGGGGTCAGGTTGAACAGATGGTGAGGGTGCCCATAGCAAAAGGCAAAGGGAGTTTAAAGATGGTACAGGAGTGTTACACTTGAACACTATTACAGGTGGGTGTGAATAGCAGAAAATAGGTCAGCTCTGCAGAAAGCAAAACATCTATCATTAATATCAATTTTTCATTCATGTCTCTCAACTACCATTGGTGAAATTAAAATTAAACAAAGTGTTAATGAAAGATCAATAACATCTGATCAATTTTTACTATTAGAATATGCAAAATAGAAGTAGGCCCTCTGAGCCTGTTACCCTCATTCAATTAAATGATGACTGGTCTTTACTCTCAACGCCACCCTTACATGTGCCATACACGTACCATCTACCCAAATCCCTCAAGTCCTTTAGAACACAGTAACTACAATGCATTACTGTTGGAAAACTTGAGTGTCTGGCCAAGAACATATTTTCACCAGGTGCCAGATTGATAACTGCAAAGGGAAAAATATTTCTCTTACTGCAAATAGCCAATATTCAGAGACAATGTGTATGCCCTTTTCTTTGATAGACTTGTATTCTCGATTGCTGTCATTCTGCCGTCCTTGGTAGATGAAATGGGTTACTGTTTCATCGAAACTCCATCTAAAAATACAAACGCGAAGTGTAACTTGGAGTGTAAAGTTCATTTCAAGCTGATTAATATAGGAAACATTTATATTGAGAAGTGACAACTTAGCACCTATAAACATATACCTGTAATCTGCTCCCAGGGAGGCTGCAATTGCATTCAAATCCCCCTGTTTCTTACCAAGCTTCTTACTCACACAAATTACTACGTCTGCCAGAACTTTAGGCTCTTCCTGTAAAGGATTGAGAAAAGAGACAGGATAAAAGTTATAATGAACATGTTGCACTTTACCTTGGTTAGGTTTTAAGGAGAGAATTACAAAACAGAGAAAAATGACTCCAATTTGTACAAAACCACTTGGTTAGAAATAATTCTAATCGAAAAAAGCACTGATTCAGAGAGTGAGAGAGATGTACAGCATGGAAACAGACCCTTCGGTCCAACCAGTCCATGCCGACCAAATATCCCAATGAAATCTAGTCCCACCTGCCAGCACCCAGCCCATATCCCTCCAAATCCTTCCTATTCATATACCTATTTAGAAGCCTTTTACATGTTGCAATTGTACAAGCTTCCACCACTTCCTCTGGCAACTCATTCCAGACACGTACCACCTTCTGTGTGAAAACGTTGCCCCTCAGGTCTCTTTTATATCTTTCCCCTTTCACCCTAAACCTCTAGTTCTGGACTCCCCGACCCCAGGGAAAAGACTTTGTCTCATTTATCCTATCCATGCCCCTCATAATTTTGTAAACCTGTGTAAGGCACTAATACAGATTGTAGCATCAATAAACAAAGGCACAAAACAAATCACAGCCACGTCAAATTTGTTTGCTCGCACTCCTAAAAAGGTTTAATACACTTATACTTTCCAACATAACGTTGAAGATAATGACTAACAATGTATTTGTCTGGTAAAAGAGAACTTAAAACATATGGGAAGAAAGCAGTAAATGTGATTTGATTAGAGATAGCGCAACGCAGTATACCAGCAGTGGGGACTAGATGGGCCAATATTCTACTTTTTCATTGTAATATACTCTGATTTGAAGATTCATTAGAAATGTTATGTTCCAGCTGGTCAGGCCACTTTTTAGAATATTGCATACAATTCTGGTCTCTCTTCTATAGGGAGAATGTTGTTAAACTTGAGAGGATGTAGAAAAGATCTACCACGAAATTGCCAGGCCTGGAGGTATTGAGTTACAGGGAGAGGCTGGATAGGCTGGGGCTTTTAACTCTCCGCCCCCCCCCCCAATTCCGAAGCATCAGAGCCTATGGGGTAACTTCACAGAGGTTTACAAAATCATTGAGTTATACAGCATGAAAACAGACCCTTTGGTCCAACTTGTCTGCACTGACCAGATATCCTAAATTAACCTCGTCCTTTTGCCAGCATTTGGCCCATATCCTTCTAAATCCTAACTATTCATGTACACATCTAGATGCCTTTTAAATGTTGTAATTGTACCAGCCTCCAGCACTTCCTCTGGCAGCTCATTCCATACACGCACCACCCTCTGTGTGAAACAGTTGCTCCTCAGGTCCCTTTTAAATTTTTCAGCTCTCACCTAAACCAAAGCGCTGTAGCTTTGGACTCCCGTACCCTGCGAAAAAGACCTTGTCTATTTACCTTATCCCATGCCCCTCCTGATTTAATAAACATCTGTAAGGTCTCCCCTCAGTCACCAACGCTACACAGGAAGGGTGAGACAAAAGATTTTAAAACTTGCCTGAGGGATAACCTTTTCGCAAAGAAGATGGTGTGTATTTGGAATGAGCTGCCAGAAGAAGTGGTGAAGGTGAATACAATTACAACATATAGAAGGTATCTGGATGGAAACATGAATAGAGATGGTTTAGAGGACTTTAGGCTTAATGCTGGCAAATGGCACCAGGTCAGATAGGGATGTTTTGTTGGTAAAGGCAAATTGAACCAAAGGGTCTTTTTCTGTGCTGTATGACTCTGTGTCTCTACAAATAAACATGACCTGTTTTAAGACTGACAGGACAAGAAAACCTTGTTTTAAATTGTGCAGTAGCCTCTGGTAATCAGTGCTTATAGTAGTAGATGAAAGACACAAATCGAGAGAAAAGAAAAAGCAAATTGATGCCAAAACACTTTAAATTTAGAGTGTTAGAATAGGAACACAAAAGCAGCATCCTTCATCTATTGGTTTGGCCTAAAGTATAAATGTCACTTCTATTTTACCTGTGCTGGTTTAGACACATGAAGTTGTGGACTGGCTGCTGTTGGCACTATTGTGTTCCGTGTACTATTTGCCAGGGCTACTTTTAGATTCCTGCCAATGACTTCGGATAGTGGAGTACTCATCTTTCTGTTACGCTGATCTGGATTCTTAGGAGTTTCCAGAACTGCTAATGCATCCTATAGGAAAAATAAATATGATTCAAAATCATCAACTTAGCACAGAGATCTTGGAAAGATCACAGTCAAATAAAACACCAAAGGATTCAGTTGTTTTCAATTGCAAGAACAAAGCAAGTAGCAAGCTTTTTAGTTAGTCAATGTTAAGTGTTAAATCAGAGTTTCATTATCAAGTAGTTTGCCTATTGTAACATTAAATAAATAACAGCTTTAGACTTAACAGCTTTAGACTGAAATATAAAATGTTAATTATTAAGAATGTAATAATACATGGAATGTAAAATTCAAGGTTATTTAAATAAAAAATACAGCTTGAGGTCTACTTACTGAATTATTACACAGTAATGGTTACGACACTTTACACAGTCTTACTGGTGATCGTACTTTTCAATGGAAACGTATGACTGGAGCTTGTCATTCTATTATTATGGAATTGGGAGTTGACCTGGTGCCCTGACTAATTTTTTTTTCCCCCTCAAGCAGCATCATTCAAACAGATTAGCTGGTTATTTACCTTGTTATTGTTTATGGAAATGTATTTTTATCAGGTTCTTCAGCAATGGAATAGGCAGGCTGGGAAGAAACAGGCAAAGAGCAGATCACGGATAGAGTTAGGAAGAAAGGAGTTTGGATAGGGGCTAAAAAAATAGTTCAACTACATGTCCATCACAAAGTATAATGCATTATTAAGGATGTCATGTGTTAGGTGCATTAGTCAGAGGGAAATGGGTCTGGATGGGTTACTCTTCGGAGGGTTGGTATGGACTTGTTGGGCCAAAGGGTCTGTTTCCACACTGTCGGGAATCTAATCTAAGAACAAACTAATATACAGAAAGCTAAACAATACAGATCCTTGAAACCTGAAACTGAAAACGTTGTAAACAATAGACAGGCTACCAGTGAAGAGTGTTAAATCTTTGTTAGATTGGTCCACTGCTTTTTGTCATTTATATAAATTGATTTGGATGTGAACATAGGAGATATAAGTTTGCAGATGACATCAAAATTGGAAGTGAGTCAATGGGTTTAGGAGTGGCAGATAGAGTTTAATTTTGATAAATCTGATGTGCTAAATTTTTTAAAGACAAATCAGGGCAGGACTTATATGTTTAATAGTAAGGTCCTGAGGAACAGAGACCTTAGAGTGCAGGTTCATTGTTCCTTGAAAGTGGAGTTGCAGAGGGTGAAGGTAGGTGAAGGAGGTGTTTGGTATAGTTGTCTTTATTCATCAGCACTGAGTATAGGACTTGGGAGGTCATATTGCAGCTGCACAAAACATTGGTTAGGTCACTTTTGGAACACTGCATGCGACTCTAATCTCCCTATTTTAGGAAGGATGTTATGAAACTTGAAAGGGCTCAAAAAAAGATTTACAAAGGATGTTGCCAGGGTTGGAGGGTTTGAGCTAAAAGGAGGGCTGGGGCTGTTTTCCCTAAAGTGTCGGAGGCTGAGAGGTGACCTTAAATGAGGCTTTAAAAAAATCATGAGAGGCATGGATAGGGTGAATAACCAAGCTCTTTTCTCCGGGGCAAGGGAGTCCAAATCTAGAGGTCATAGATTAAGGTTAGTGGAAGGATTTAAATTTGACCTAAGGGGCAATGTTTTCACTCAGAGGGTGGTGTGTACACAGACTGAGCTTCAGAGGAAATGATGGAAGCTGATACAATTACAACATTTAAGAGGCATCTGGATGGGTATTTAAATAGGAAGGTTTACAGGGATATGGGCCAAGTACTGGCAAATGAGACTAGATTAGGTTAGGATATCTGGTCAGCATGGATGAGTTGGACCAAAGAGTATGTTTCCATGCTGTACATCGCTATGCCTCAATCTTAAACATTTAAATAAGATCAGGACTGGGTCAAAGTATCCACAAAGCCACATTGTCAGTTTCTCAAGCTTTTGCATCTACTTGCTGAATTATCTGTTGAAGCTCTTTATCTCTACTCATGTCCTTTATCACTTCACACTCTATGTATCCTAATCATGACAATATCATTTTTGCCACTTCAGCAGTTCCAGTTCCCCACTTAAGGACTTCACTTTATTATTCCTTTCATCTGTGCAATGTTTCCCCCTCTCCCTATGCTCTGTTCTGTTAAATGTTTTTCATGAGCAATGTTTTCTTCTTATGATAAAGTATGCAAATTTGAAATGCTAGTACCCACATTTGCCTGAAGTACATAGCTTGTTATCTATTGTATAAGTGCTCAATATCAAGTTCACCAACTGCAGTCTTGTTATATTCAAACTTTGCTTGCATTTAAAACTTTTTAATCTGCCCTGAACTGGAGGACATGCTGGTACCTGAACATCAAATGATGGCTTGAACAGTTTGTCCTTGCACAGGAATTTTGAAGGTGTGTCAAGTAGCAAGTTGGCTTCTCTCTGTTGGCTGGGTACTCCTACTTCTGCTCTTGTTTCTGTTGTCTCAGTTCTATTTTGTTGAGATAAGACCAATTGGAAGGCTTTACTCTGGAATCTCTTTATATCCAGTGGAGTGACAACAGAGCTCTGCATGCTTTTCAGTTTGGATAAGGGATGCTCGGGTGTCTGTTGTTGCACTTTGTCGACATTGGAGGCCTTGCTCTGCTGATTCACTTCAGCAACTTTTTCATGAAAAGAAATTACAAAAATGAGTTCAAAATGTTTTAATGTAACTGAACATGGTTAGACTCCAGTATATGTCAAATCAAACTGCAAACAATAAAATAAAAACTCAATAAACACGATAAAACACTACAAACTGAAATGAAGCAAAAGATGCACAAGGTGCTGGTTGAAAAAGTCTTGGTACATGTGAACATCTCAGCAGCAGCGTTTTAGATATCATTGAGATGACAGGGGGTTAGAACGCTTGAGGCCAGCCTGGAATGTGTTAGGATAGTTAAGTCTTGAGGTAACATAGGAATGGTTGAGAGATTTAGCAGCTCTGGGTGCTCTGGTTTCCTCCCACAATCCAAAAATGTGCAGGTTAGATGGATTAGCCATGGGAAATGCAGGGTTACAGGCACAGGGTAAGGGGTGAGTGTGGGTGGGATGCTCTTCGGAGAGTCAGTGTGGACCTGTTGGGCCGAATGGCCTGTTTCCACAGTGTGGGGATTTTTAAAATTGCAGGTACTGGAACTCCCATAAATCTGAATTTTTGGAGAAGAGTCCTATTCAACTCAAAACATTCACTGTTTCTCTCTGCACAGATGTTGCCAAACATGCTGAGTTTATCCAGCACATACAGCTTTTATTACTGAAACTGGGTGAAAATTTACCTTTAGCTCCATTCATTGAAAATTTGAGACTAAACAACCTGCACAACTGCATTGGTTTTAAATGTAAATACAGAGTGTTCTGTTAAGAACGCAAAACATGACTGCTGTGTCCCTTTGTGTTCTGAACAGTTCCCAGGCCTATTACAGTTTTATGTATTCTTTAAAACTGAAGTCAATTAGAACCTATGCTCTTTTTTCAGGGAAGTTCTGAAGTACATTGGAATATCACTGTAACTCTATTATGAGCACTTTAAAAACAAAAATCAGTTTATGGGATGTTTGCACATCTGGCAAGACCAGCATTTATTGCTCGTCTCTAACTGCCCTTAACAAGGTAGTGGTGAGCCACTTTCTTGAATCACTGCAATCCATGTGTTGCAGGTACACCCACAGTACTATTAGGGAGTTTCAGGATGTTAACGTGGAACATTAATGGAACTACGAGATAATTTCAAGATCAGATTATGTTTGAGATGGGAACTTGAAGGTGTTGTGGGTGCCCACGCATCTGTTGCCATTATACGTCGAGGTGTTAGTGGTCTCTGGTTTGTAAAGTCCTGTAGATGATGGTTCAGTGATTTGAGGTGCATTACGAATATGGTACACACTGCTGTTACTATGTGAATGTAGAGGAAGTGAATGTTAGAAATAATGGATGGGCTGTCAAATCAAACAGGCTACTTCATCTTAATGGCATGAATGCTGTTGCCAAAGTCAGAACATTGTGTTCAAGCTTCACCCAGGACTGGAGCACAAAAATCATTTTCAACCTGATTTTTGAACTTAATGATTGGCAGTTTCATTCCTTTTGTTACATGTTCTTTGTATATCGTCATTCATTTGTACCTGGAAACAAAATCATCTCACTCATATACATCATATGACATTATAGACTGAGTAAAGATGTTGCATTTATACCAGATTACAGTATGACAAAAGGAATTTGATTTCCTACTTAAACAAACTATTTAAAAATGCCTGTTTAAAAGGAAAAAAGGCAGAGAATGCAACTTTCACCATAGAACATGCTGAATAAATTAATCTTTAAAGCCTCAATCAATCCTTCCAAAAACAGGTCAACTTTAATGAACAGTCAGTGTTGGTGCAGGTGGTCAGTGTTTCAACATGTGATGGGAATTAACACTAACAATTTAAATAAAATCAATATGATATGTGGAGTTCTTCCAATAAAACAAGTATGATTGTAAATGCAATCAAAACACTTTAAAAACCATGGAATGCATCTTCAACAACTGATGCAGAGTTAACTAAAGTAATTCTGAGTCCCTTTGGCTTTAGCATCATTGCAAAGATCTCATCCTGGATCAGATGTAGTTCCTTCAGTTTCACAAAGATCCCCCTACAACAAATCATCTCCCTCTCCATCCACTAAATATTCTGTTTGGCGAATGGGTAACAGTTTGTACATTAGCAGCACCCCGTCATTTAATGACACAAGTCACACAAATCATCAAAGGGGACACGCACATTATTCTTTTTCCCGAACAACCACCTACCCATTTTGTTTGGTATGCACAAGGTCCTCAAATGGCTTGCTGAGGCATTACATGAAAAAAGGCTGAATTACAGACATTGGACTCTTGGAATAATGGCAATTTGGGTGTTATTCCTTCCCAAACACCTTGTGATACCTTCAATTATATGAAACCCGCATGCCACATACTAGTAAGCTACCCTATAAGGCAGCACCTTCCAAACCCATGACCACTTCCATCTAGGACAAGTGCAGTAGTTACATGGGAACAGCACCACCTGCAACTTCTGCTCCAAGCCACTCATTATCCAGATTTGGAAAAATTCCGCCAATCCTTCACTGTCCCTGGAAAAAACCTCTGGAATTCCGTCTCTAAGGGGATTGTGGGTCAACTAACAGCAGGTGGATTGCAGTAGTTCAAGAAATCAGCTCACCACCACCTTCTCAAGGGCAACCTGGGACGGGCAATAAATGTTGGCCTAGCCAGTGATACTCACATCACACAAGAAGAAAGCACTCCAGCCCAGCGAATCTGTACAAATCAAACACGACCACTTGACTACTCTAAACCCATTTTGTAGCACTCAGCCTACAGCCTTGTAGGCCCCGCCATCATAAGTATATATTTGATGGCTGTTTAAATGTTACGAGGTTGCTACATCTATCATAATCACAGAGTGAGTTCCAGATCCCCATTACACTTGGCGAAATTTTTGTTTTCTCACATCCATTCTAAATGTCCTACCTCTTATCTTAAATCTATGCCCCCAGTTAATAATTCCTCCACCAAAAGGGAAATATTTGTTCCCATTTGCACTATCTGTGCACCTCATAATTTTACACATCTCAAACATTTCCACCCTCCATCTCCTCTGCTTCAAAGAAAACAATCTTAGCCTATCTCTTTGCATAACTACAACCCTTCAGCCCAGGCAACACCCAGGTACATCTCCTCTGTATCCTCTGCAGTGCTGTCACATTCCTCCTATAACATGGATTTCCTAATTGCTCACAATACTCCACTTGTGAGTACAATGTTTTATTCAGTGCCAGCATAGCCTGCCAGTTCTTAAGCTCTATGCCTTGACTAATAAAGGCAAGTATACTATATGCCTTCTTAACCACTTTACCTACCTGCCCAACAACCCTAAGGGACCAGTTGACATGCATACTAAGGTCCTTGTGATCCTTGGGGTACTTCCCAGGATCCTACCATTCATCATGTATTCCCTCGTTCATCCTGCCCAAGTACATCACCTTACTTGAATTTCATTTGCTATAATCCGCCTAACTGGCCAGCCTGACTATACTCTCCTGTAATTACCAATCCATGACTTCATTCTATCCATCAAATAATTGTTATGGCCATGGATAAAATTCCTTGCAAAAATGTTGATTTATGGCACAGTTTTATATTTGACAGTTAGTATAGGCTAGTACTACCATAAATCATGTCTTTGCACACCTATGACTTTCATCAGAGCTATTTCCGAAACTTTTCATCCAACAGTTCAGCTGCTGGGCATAATCAAAACTCACAGGGGTTACCATCCATGTTTTTGGTGTGACATAATGGATACTTGTGCTTTTGCCTCGAATGCTGAATTGCTGGAATCTCGTCATTTTGACATCGACATCTGTTATCAGTCTGAGTCAACTTGGTGTTCTGCCTTAACACTGGACAATCTTGTTCCATAAAACAGTGGTTAGCACTGCTGCCTCACAGCGCCAGAGACCCGGGTTCAATTCCCGCCTCAGGTGACTGACTGTGTGGAGTTTGCACATTCTCCCCGTGTCTGCGTGGGTTTCCTCCGGGTGCTCCGGTTTCCTCCCACAGTCCAAAGATGTGCAGGGTCAGGTGAATTGGCCATACTAAATTGCCCGTAGTGTTAGGTAAGGGGTAAATGTAGGGGTATGGGTGGGTTTCGCTTCGGCGGGTCGGTGTGGACTTGTTGGGCCGAAGGGCCTGTTTCCACACTGTAATCTAATCTAAAACAGCTATAACAAAAAGCGGTTGCTATGAAATCTTTGCTGGAATCAAGGTTCAACTGCTTGAGTCCATATTTCATTGCATTCCTTGTGACGTTGCAACCATTTCTGTGATTTGGGAGAATCCGAATGCGATACAGATTTCTTGAGATAAGGAAGTGGTTAGTCCCTTTCCCCATGGCAGATTTGGTCTTGAGCATCTTCAGAACAGATTCCTCCTCCTTCCATCCTCACACTAGATTTCACTATCATCAAATTCCCTCACTGAAACACAGCTATTTCACAACTTAGAAAATGTTATAAACTTTAACTTAGAATTAGTTTTAAACTTCATGCTTTGTTAGTTGTTTGCCATGCACACTGCGTTGTGTGGATATGTCTTCATGTTCCCCCGTCTTCCTGGCAAAAACAGCTCGTTAACACCTGCTTGATCTGATGTGCCAATTTATAAAGGTGGGTAAAATAATGCATTTCTGTGGTGTAAAATTGAGTCCAACTCCTAATGTGCGTACAGCATGTCTTAGCAGAAAGGTGTGTTGACTTGCACCCTAAAAATATGTTGAAGCAGGATTTTTGGCAACAAGAAAATGGAGTCCAGTTATATAGTGGACCAAATTATATATTATAATCAAAAGGTGCCACAACAGCCCACTGTCAGAAATAAATAATGGTGAAAATCTCTCAGGCAACAGAAGAACAATGCTGAGGAGTAACCTAATCTGTGGTACTGATAATGCAGGACCAAAGCACTTCATGAATTTAACCAGAAACATAGCAATTATTATGACTTAATGAAATGGATATGGTCCAATCCTTGATAGTAGGCTAAGAATTAGCTTGCTCAAGTTATATAGTACAAATGGGTTAAAATACAATGGATCATATATGTTAATTCAACACTTACCAGCACTGACAGCATTTTCCACAGAGAATTTGCTTTCATCAGCTTTTTTCCCTGATTGAGCAGACGCAAATAACCAAGATGCAGTCACAGCTGGTAAATTCCATTTCTTTGCAGCTTCATATTTGGAGCCTTGTGGCTCCTGTAGGACCAGGTGAGTGCTGGCAAGCATGCCTTTCTTCAAATTTGCTTTCCGAACAAAAAACTCTTGCACTCTTTAAACAAAGAAACAGATGTCACAAAGTTTAGCTATAAGCTTTTCAATGTCCTCTGCTTAAGAAATGAAATTCATTTTTATTACCCTACACCTACATCATATCCCAGTCAACAGGGAAGAAAGGCAGAGCTCCCTACTTATTCAGGTATAAATGGTATTCACAGGGATTTACCTCCTTATTTACCCCTCCACTCGGAAGGATCAGCTTTTCCCAACAGCATAGCTGAAATTGATGTGGAAAATAGAATTAAAATGCTATGACAAACCTCTCCTCCCCCTTTTACTGTAGCTGTATTAAGTCACATCAAGGTTATTTTTCATTTAGCTCATTTTGCCTTTTCTCCAGTTTCTTGTTACTCTACTTGCTATTACATAAATTGGAAGAAAATAATGTGTGGAAAATGAAGGGATCTTGATTTATAATAAGTTTAAACTAAAAATGCTTGATATCAGTAAGTAATGTTGTGTCTAGGCCAGAATTATGAATGCACAATATAAAGTGGAATGTTTATTGCCAATGTATCCAATGGTGCTTTGATTCTTTCAAGCATGGTCCTTTCCAAGATAAAAGTAATTACAAAGTTGAATCTAAAACTAAATCTAGAGATGGTTCCAAGCAAACTCCTACAAACACAGGGAATACACTGAACTTTATGTAGGACATAGTGATTTCCTTGCCTTTTCTTAAATTTTACAATGCCATTTTACGATTTAGCGCAACTGAATGGTTTCCTTTTGCTTTCCTGCACCATCTAATTTTCTAACTTACAGTTTAATACTTAACCTTTTGTTTCTAAGATCACTTTCACATCTATCTACATGATTTTTTAAAGATGGTTCTCTTGCTGCAATAGCACATCATCTCCTGTGACTTAATGTTGCAAGAATGCCTTATCACACCCAAAGAATTGTTTATCACACAGATAATGAAATTAATCATTTCTGTTGTCAGAATGAGGACAGATCATATAAAACAAAGAATACAATTCTAAATAATGTGCAAGGGCAGGGAGAAGTGTGCAAGATAGACACTGAACAAAAACAAGGAAGTTATATTGAGCTTGTATAAAATCCTGATCACCTGGAGCACTGCATGCTTCAAGGTTCTACATCTTAAGAAGGACAGATTAAAGAACACATTAAAGTATCCAGTAAAGCTTCAGAAGAATACCTCGAGTGATGAGAAACTTCAGCTACATGAACCGATCGGAGACGCTGGGTTGTCTCTTTGGAGAAAAGATGATTAAGATGTTTTCACAAAGGTTTTCAAAATCATAAGCGATCTGAACAAGGCAGCAAGAGAAAACTGTTTCTCTTACTGAAAAGATCGCGAACTGGAATGTTGCAAATTAAGATGATTGGCAATGAACAACAGAGAGGTGGGAAATGTTTTTTTTCCTTAAACAGTGAATGGTTAGCATCTGGAATGCTGTACCCATGTAGTGGAAGAAGCTTCAATAGAGGCCTTCAAAAGAAATTTTGTAGGGCTACAGAGAAATGGCAGGGCGTGGGGGGACTAGTGGAGTTACTTTTCCAGAGAGAGCTGGTGTCGACATGATAGGTTGAACAGCTTCGTTCTTGTCCTAATCACTCCATTTAAACAAACCAGATGGTGGTATGCATTAAAAGATCAATGTCAAGTCAAAATAGCAAGAAATTACTACACTTCAGTGATTATAGGTGCAACTGCACTGACAATAATGTGCACAGTTCTAGTCAGCAGAGGATGCAAAGGACATTGCAGCTATTGAAAGGACACAGGAGACAGCAATCAGAATAACTGAGCAGAAGTGAAGAGGGATCAGATACATTAGGTCAGTTACTAGTTGAAAAGATAAGGTTGAGTGGTGTAATGGCCGTTGTATTTGGGGATTCTAAAGTTTCCATGTGACATAACAAGATTCCACCTTTTCCAGAACAGTAATACCAGAGAACACAACCTCTGCTTAATCAGCAGAATCAGTTTCAGTCAGATGCATGGAAAATTCTCGCTGATGGAAGCAGACTGTGTGGATTTATTCAAATACAAATTAGACAGATTTCATTCAGAAAATTATATTTTGGCTTACGTAGGAACAGGAGTGGGCCATTCAGCCCCTCAAGGCTGTTCTGTCATTCAATGAGATCATGTGGCCTAACTCGAAATAACGTGCCTTTGGTCCGTATCCCTTAGTAACTTTGCTTAACAAAAGATTATCTGTCTCAGGTTGAAAATTACCAACTGATCTAACATCCACTGCCATTTCTGCAATGTGTTCAAGCAAGGATCATTATAGTCAGGACGCATTCCATCTCTTCAGTCCTATTCCTATAAAAATGCATTGGATAATAATTTTAATGTAAAATCTAAGAAGTTATATTCTTCAAATAATGATTGCAAAACTAGCAGCAAATCATTGTTTCAAATAACATGCAAATTAAATTGCAGGGCAACTATGGATGGGCAATAAAAATGCCAGCCAGCCAATGATGCCCACATCCCACAAGCGAACTTTTAAAGAAAGGGTACAGTGCACACAGGTGAAGCACTGTTGCCCATTAGTACTTTGATGCTCGTCAAACATGCAATCAGGTCACCATCTTTGCCACATGATACAAAATACAGGGAGGTCACCAATTTATAACTGTCTGATTTACAAGTGCTCGCACTTACGAACATCATTCCATTCGGGGGTGCAATTTTAAATATTTGACACATGAGCATTTCCTGTACCTATGAATACTGCTTTATATTGCCCTGTACTGTGTTCTGACTTGTGTGCAAATTAATTTGTGACTGGACTCCAGAAAGGAACCGGTTCACAACCTGGGGACTGCCTATATATGCAATGGATACAGTGAATTTTGCAATCATCCCCCAAGGATGAGCTGGGATTGAGTACTAAAGGCAAGCAACAGCATACTTTATTGTGACAGCAGCTCTGTCAGCAAACATTTCTTTTAATACCAGCAACCAATCAGAACACAGCATCCAGCTGTGATGTAGCAAAAAAAAAAACGTTTTCACCTTTTTACCCTAATTGGTCAAGTTTTCTGCAATGTTAAAGATAGTTTTCCCTGAGGGATTCATTACTAACTATTGACATGATTGCAGATTGTGTTAAACACAGTCTAAAACCACATTTTCAGTAGAATGGGCTACCTCAGTTTCCAGAGGTTTGTCTGATCAAAACCTCACCTCAAGAATAGCATCAATTTGCAAAATCAGTAGCAATTCACAAGTTGTGGCAAGCGGATTAGACAATATTGATTTATAGTACAGGTCGTTCTGCTATAATGCATGTTTCGTTAACGCGAATTCGCTATAACGCAATTGACAAAGTGAGGACACTGTTTCTAAAGCAAAACGTTTTGAACCATGTATTGGTCACAATGCAATTCTGGCTCCATTAGTTTAAATGGGCTGCTAATAGACGATTTTCATCTAACGCAGCTTTGCGCAAGAACAGAACTACTATATTATAGCAGAACTGACTGTAAGGTCTCATATCAATTGTAAAGTAGAAAGTCTGCATGTTTATGCACTCTGGCACTTACTGTGCTCCAAGTAGTTCTGCAATATTAAATAGTGCATCTCTTTCAACTCCAGTAAATTGACTAATAGACAACACACAGTTAGTCAATGGTGTGCTTCCTTCCACAACAGATATAGGAGTGAATAAGGCATTTGACTGTGAAGCCAGTATACGTTGCTGATCAATGCACATCGCCTGCAAGAAAAAAAAGAGGAAGACTGAAACTGCAGAAAAACATTCCTTTGATTAAAAGAGATTAATCAAATTATATCAACACAGATTACAATACCGAAAGAAATCTAATATTGATCAACAATCATTTGCAAAGGCAAAAAAATAAGATGACAAATTTCCAAAGTGTTAAATTAGAAAGCACCAAGTAATTTCGAATTATGACCAGATACAGTACACACACAAACTGTAACTCCTTCATGAATTAGATTGTCAACACTTAATTTTTGGCTGGGATCTCTTAAAACATTGGTTAAACAAATAAATAAATTATTTCAAAGTAATTAAGGAAAACATTGTTAATGACCTCTAAATACAACAAAAAGTTAATCTTAATTACATGCTTTATCACAAAGAACTTCTTCATTTGATTATAAAAGTGTTTAGCAGAACCTATCAGGCAGAGTGGCCAAGGATTATTTGAAATGCAACTGGTAGGGGAGTTGGGGTACTACAGGATAGAACATAAAAGCCAATTGATAATTCCGAGCCTTCATTTAAGCTTAATCAAACTTCAATTAGAGGTACCATATACAGCATTGTGTGGGTTCTTGCTCATAACATGGTCATGGTGTTCCCTATCTCTGAGCCAGGAGACCTGGGTTCAAGTCCCACTCACGCCAGTGCTTAGCAAGAACATCTCTGAACATGTTGAAAACATGTGCTGCATACTATAGGAGGGACGCCGAATCAAATATCACACTTGCAATAATCACACTTTTAAATATCACACTTGCAATAATCAACCTGATCAATTTAAGAAGTATCTGTCTCATATGTACTGTCAGCTTAATTAGTGAACCTTCCCCATTACTGAATCAAGGGTCAATAGAAGATATGCTACAGATTTACTGGTATGCAAAATTATAAAATTAATGAAAAGCCTAAATGAGGCTCTTCTTCACTACAACATTACAGATAATGAGACAATATGGTAGAATTTTTAAAGTTATCAAAGGACATTTAGATATACACAAGCTATTTCCCTTAGATGGGAGGTCGAGAGCATGGTACATTATCAAATTTAGAGAAACTCTTCTTAATAAAGAAAATTGTGAGATCGCAGAACTGATTTCCAAGATCAGTGGTTGAGAGAGAAATGGCTAATGCTGAAACGCTGACATTGGCAGGTGTACAAAATAAAAGGGGATGGAAAAAAGGATAGGGAAATAGGGCAAAATCATTTTTCTATGTACAGGGTGAATATCAACACAGACAGGATGGGCTGAAGAGTTTAGATGCAGGTTGGACCTGTTACATATTACTAGACAGTAACTGGATCAGGGCAGATGGTGCTAACTTTTATGAGCAAAGCCATTCTCTTCACCATGAGATAGGATGCAATGCACTGGCTTCAACCTGAAGTCGTAAGCAAGTAATTCACATCACTAGCTTAATTAAATTTCACATCTTATTTATAATGGAATACCTTTCCATTAGCATCTATTTTAAATATCACACTTGCAATAATCAACCTGATCAATTTGAGCAGTATCTGTCTCATATGTACTGTCAGCTGAATTAGTGAACCTTCCCCATTACTGGGTCATCATTTCCTATAAGGCTCTTACGTGAGCAAAACACAACAAAACAAAATTGAAGCTGTAGAGTCTAATCACAAATCTCCTCAGAGTTTTATTATATTCTTCTATTAAATTTTGGTGCATATTATTTCTAATGTGGTATGAAAGACAGAATTGAGTGAAATATGCTCCAAACAATGCTTTTCGGATATTGCACAGCAAAATGAATATGTCCACATTGTTTTTTGATCAAATGAAAGTTGAGAGGCACAGTTACCAGTGTTTTATACTTGGTATGAAATTTCAGAATGTCACCAGTTTACATTCTCTTACCAGCCACGTGTTTGTAACCACTTCTGCTACAGTTGCGTCTACTTGAGTGCCTAATAAAGGCACGACAGCAAAGTCAGCAACAATTCGACTGTGGGGCCGCAGCACTTTTCCACCATTGCTCTGAATTAATTCAGCCATATAGGTTTCATCTTCATTAGCAAAGCCAAATATTAGAAACTTCTTTTTCCAAAAGATTCCCTGCTCAGCACATGATTCTGTTTCACAGATGGAGGTATTTGCTGACTGATTGTTTTGGTACTCAGTTTTGTGAAGAGTGTCACTCAAGTTATTTCGTGTTTTATCTTGATTTTCAGATTCAACTATTTGAAATACAAAAACATTTGATTAACATTTAGTTCTATCGGTAGACAAGATGAAGGAAGAGGTAAAAAGATTCAACAAACTAATTTAAAAAGCACAAAATCAATTGAAATTGTAACTAAACCTCATTGTCGTGCTTCCACAGAAACTGATGAAATACAGAGTTGCTGTTTCCAACATGGCATCATGATACATCTGTAAAACCATTATTGCACCTGTGATTTCACATCATCTAGTTTCTCTCCATGTAAACTTTTAACTCAGAAGCCGCAAAGTGCAAAATGAATATTAAGAGATTTGAGACTTAAAGTGTTACTTGATATCACATTCTGTTATATGTTAAGAAAGTGATCTGAGATGCATTAATCATATTGAAATAAACAAGATTATGAGCAGCTCGATAGGGTAGAAATCGAGAAGATGTTTCTGCTAGCAGCAGTCATGAACTGGGAACACTTATTATTTAAAACAGATGTGAACTTCTCCCAGAGGGCAGTGAACTTCTGGAATTCTTCACCCCAGATTATTATGGACATAGATTACAGCAAGCATCTAAAGAGAAAGGAACTATGAATTATGGAAAATCGAGGGTTATGATAGGCTAGCATGAAAGAGTTGAGGTTAGGAGCAAATTAGCCACGATCTTGCTGAAGGGGCAGGCTTGAGTCCAAATGGCTTACTCCTGTTTCATATGTTCTTATTTTAAAAGAGTTGACATTGTACTACTGTTGGTCATACATATTTCACTTCAGTCAGAAAGAAAGGCAGCCTGTCTATGCACAGATTACTTGCTAGAAACACACAACTGATTCAACCAGTAAGAAAATACAAAGTGTAGCCCAAGTTCAAACTGTAAAAACTTTATACACCAAATTACCACTAAAAACATCTGAAGGAACTTAAAAGGTGTAAGCAAAACTAAATGAATATCAAACCAAAGGAGGTGCTATTGCACGTGCAGCTGGCTCCAGCTAACAGCGAGCTTAGTCACAAATATAGCTGGTGAAATAACTAGAGCATCACCACTTCCTTTGGGAAGCTAAAACATCAGGTCAAATATTGAACTATCAACATCCTGCCAGTTACCACAGAACTGTACTCACCATATAAATAGTGATTACAACAGCATGTCAGAGACTAGGGAAAACCTCAGCAAGTTGCTCACCTCCTTATTTCGCAAAGATCTTCAAGGTACAAGTCAGGAGTATGATAGAATACACCCCACTTGCTTGGATGAGTGCAGCTCCAATGACACTCAAGCAGCTTGACACCATCCAGGTCAAAGCAGCCCACTTGATTGGCACTACAGTCCCAAACAGCTGTTCACTCTATCACAGACACTCAGTAACAGCAGTATGTGCCATCCAAAAGATATACTGCAGAAATTCAAAGCTCCTAGATGGAAGGTTCTGTCTAAGAAGGGCAGAGGATACATGGGAATATCATCCCTCTCCAAACCATTCACCATCCTGACTTGAAAATATATTTCTATTCCTTCAGTGTTATCGGATCAAAATCCTAGAAATCCTTCCCTATCAACATTCTGGGTGACCTATAGCACCTGGACTGCAATGGTTCAAGAAGATAGCTCTTCTCAAGGGCAATAAATATTGGTCCAGACAGTGAAGCTCACACCCCACAGGTGGATTAAAATCCTTGTGGTGAGCCATTTGCTATGACCATTTTAATAAACCCTAGCCACTATTTCAAATTGCCCTAAATAAAAGTTAGAAAAATGCAAGCACATGTAAATAGCGTTCAAGATAAAAAGCAAGGTGGAAGTGAAAGGGGAGATGGAGCTCAAAAAGAAAATAACAAATGGAACATATAGTAATTTTGCTATGATTTGAAAAAAGGTCTACATCTGCACAATCATACATCTCCATTCTTCTAGCCAGCAAGGACCCATTAATATCGCTCCCCCAACCGCCAAGAATCAATATGGGAATACAGTCAAGTAGGAGACAAGGAGCACAGACAAAGGGAATGCACTCTGATGGAATCCTATAAGAGATATGCCCAGGGATCTAAAAGAGAGACCTCAGTCTTTCAACATAATAGCAATGACTCGAATGGAGGAATATAGATTTGTAAACCCAATGTTTTCAGGTGTCTGCAAGTTAGGAGATGCAATAAACTGTAGGAACAGAATCAGGAAATTACTTGGGGACTTGGCAGATTTAGTGACTAGGGAAAAAATGACAGCTGGGAGCTTAATGTCCCAAGTGGATCCAGGCTGGACAAATCGGAATATTTTATAATAGGCAAGAAATTTCAAACAGTGGTGCAACAAAGTGATTTTGGTATTCATGCAAACAGATTCAAGACAGTTGTTGACAGGCTTCGAACCACAGAAAAAAAAAGCTTTGATATCTTTCAAATTTGATCAAATTCAATTAGAGATGGAAAGGCATGTAGCAACCTTCCCACAAAATTCAGGTCCCTCAGGAAAAGAAAACAGTACATCACACGTCATCATATCATCTCTTGAAATGTAATTTGAACAGATAAAGATCAATCTCTAACCTACAGATTTGTCGTTCTCAAGGTACTGCAACAGGAGATCATCATCTGCTTCCTGCTGTCCGTCAGGACTGACTGTGGATGTGCGTCGTGCCTTACTGCCATTTAAAGTCAAATGAGCTTGGTTACTGGAACGTTGCGGTATTGGAATATCAGGTTGATAGCTTGGATGGAAATACTGCTCCACAGGAAGAAGGCACTTCTTGGAAAAGCAGTCCACTAACCATCTTGCTGTAACCACATACGGCCTAGTGCAAATATTAATCCAGCAAATATTACTTAGAAAAGTTACAAAACGTTAATAAACCTCAAATTTAAAAAACATGTATTCCCCAACTGTGCAAAAGTAATAAATATGAAAACAAGTTAAAAAAATGGCAACCATGTGAAAGATTGAGAGCGAGAAATGGAGTGAGTGATCAAAGAAACAAATGGGAGGAAAACAGAGACAAAAGGAACAAGTATAACTACATTGTCCAGAGTACCATAAGTTTCCAGTGCAAGAGAACTCAAGGTTAACAGGTAAGTTTGTGACTATCTGCCTTATATTGAGTTATGGATGCACAAGTATCCACAGCATGCCTGACCTGTGATTTGTTTCTTGGTTAGTGCTAAAACTATTGGTGTCTTATCCATTTATGTGTTATTCCATACCAGAGACCTGCACCTTGTATCGCCTATAACCTGTACCTTACCCTCTCCCAAGTTTGTGAATAATCACATAATTTCCCACCCAGAACTTTAAATCTTTAATGTTATTTCCTCTAGTCAGGTTTGTGATCTCCTTCTAGTTCAACCAGAGTACCCTTTGCCAATCAACAGCAACATAAATCACCAGACCAATCTAAATCAACTCCACTGTTTTAACCACAGGCACCAATCTTTCCATTAAACCTACAAGCTTCCAATTTATACCTCAAATAGTAGATGCTATTATGCTCACGCTGCACTACTCACTTACCCAGAAGTCAAGTGACATCTGTTAGCAGATACTTCCTGTCATCTATATGATGCAATACCCAAAGGTCAATCTATGGTGCTATCTTCCTCTGATCCATGACTTGCTACCTCAATAACAAAGTGCATAAAGAGACAGATACACAGAGATTGAAGAAGGTGTGAAGGGAAGCAGAAAAGAAAAAGTACAGGCAGCATGAGAAATAAGTGAAAAAAGGTGAATTGCAACAAAACTAAGACAAGAAGAAGCAAAAGAGGAAAGAGATATATGAAGCAGGAAAACAAAGGCAAAACAAATCAGCAAATGATGAAGTTACACATCACAAACCAATAAAAGAAAACGATACAAGTGAAATCTACTTCTCGCAAAATAACATTATATGGTATAGTTTAAATTATATCTACTTCATTCCCTGTTGTCCTTAAGTGTAGAACATGCATTGACTATACCTGTTTGATATTTTGTTTAGACAGTGTTTTAACTCCTTATCCTCTTCTCCCATGATTATGTAGGTAACATCTTCACAGACTTGATTAAATCGAATACCACCTCCAAAATTGATCATCCGCCTTAATTTATCCAATTTCTTGCCACTAAATCCAGTCAAATAGATCTGACAAAATATGCATGGGTGTACATATCAGACCTTATTTTGAAAAACATTAGTTTATTTGCAATAATAATTTACCAAGTTAGAAATTCAAAAGTGCAATTTTTACAATTAAACAAGATTAATTATTAAAGCAGTTGTGGAAAATTAAAATACGTTTGGTTCAAAACATGTGTGGGCAATCAAACAAGAAACATTAAAAGGTCAACATACTAGTTCATGCCAACATAACTATCTACCATGATGCAATATTTCATCAATGCAAACAGCCCTCTGACACAGCTTAAGTTGTTTCCTTACTTTACATCCATCTAGCAAGTCCTCAGGAACTTCAGAAAGATCAATATCTATTGCCTCAAGATGGTCATCAGGAGCTTCAAGTTTAGCAACCATGGCAGAGGAGAACGCAGATTCATTTATACAGCTTGTGCTAATATTGGAAATATGACTCACATCTGAGAGGGGTCGGGCTAATAATTGGCAAAGGAAGAGAAAAAGAAAAAAATTACATCATATGCATTACTGGCTTAAGTCAAATATTGGCTCAAGTCAAATATTGGCTCATTATCTAAGTAATATGCAAACTTTTAAAAGTATATATTTTTCCAATAGCATATTCTTGAAACAAAATAAAATCCAAGGAATTATACAATATCCAAAACATTAAAGAGCCTAGGATGACACTGCAGCATGCAATACAACATTTCACTAGTGCAACACAAAATTACAATCTCAAAATGCTCTCCAAAAATAGCAAGCGAAAACCAAAGCATCAAGTGTACAATTAATGTTAAGACATTACATCTTTTTTAGTTTTGGACTGTGGACTGAAAATGAGGAACAAACTGAATGCTGGAGAAACTCACCAGAGCTGGTAGCATCTGTGGAGAGAGAAACAGTTAACGTTTTGAGACAGACCTGCTGAGTTTCTTCAGCATTCTGTGCTTGTTTCAGATTTTCAGCATCTGGAGTATTCAGCCTTTGTTTGAAAATGAGAAAAATGGACACTGTTCTTAAAAGGGGAGAACATGCAAGGAGTCGTTTCCATCTTGAAGTGAAGCTAACTGATGCACAGAAGACAATTTTATGTCTTAGGGTGACTGAGGCCAGACATATTGGCACCTTCAGTTGTGAGCTCAAGACAGACTGGCAAAGTAACAATATTCTGATGCAATCTGTGATAATCTGCAAGACCATGAAGGAAATGCAAACAGAGAAGCAACAAAACCTTCCGAAACTGGCTGCATTAAAATCTCTCTCTCGCTAAGTTTTCTTTCCAGAGATCCAAGATGGTGACGATCAAGTAGGTCTGCCCTGCAGAGTTCTTCACTGTAACTCAGGCAAGGAGGTGCATTTACCCTCCGTTTCTTTAGCTATTGTGGCATAAATCGGCAGTCTTAGGTCCCCAAAATTGATGTGTATTAGTTTTGTTGATCAGGGAAGATGAGCAAGAGAAAAAGGCCGCATGGATCGCAACAAGCAGGGCACTCTCCTGTAACAACGGACACGACCGCGGCCGCAATGTTGGCCTCTGCAAACGGTCCTGTGGACTTATCTGTGCAGTAGAGCCTTCTCTCAGAGACAAGATTGAATCAGTGATGGAGGAGACCCGGACCAGACTGGAACCGATCTCGGCCATGCTGTAAAAGCATGAGCAGGAGATCCAGCGTGTCGGGCAGCGCATGGAGGAGGTGGAGCAATGGAGCGTGGCTTCGGAGACTGCGGCAGAATCCTCGGCAGGTCAGATTTAGGCCCTGGAGAACAGGTACGGGGCTTGGTGGAGCAGTTGACGAAAATTGAGGTTGTTGGAAGAACAGTGGTCTGATCGGGCTGCTGGAGCGGGAGGAAGGAGGCCGGCTAGTCAGCTTTATCGAGCAATGGCTCCCACAGTTCTTGGAATTGGAGGTCAAGGCAGGCCGAGTGCGAGTCAAGCAGGCCCACCCAGTCGCAGGCCCGGTTTGGACCAGCGCCCCCGTCCGGTCCTAGTGCGATTCCAGCACTATAGAGATAAGCAAATGGCTTTGGAAGCTTCCAGATCACTGGGGAAGAATCCACAAGCCCTGATATAAAAGGGTCAATAACTATGTTTTTCCAGGACTTTTCAGCGGCTGTGATTCGCAAGAGGAAGCCTTTTGATGAGGTAAAGAGGCTGAGAGACTTGAATATTCAGTACTCTGTAAAATATCTGGCAGTGTTACGTTCCAGCCATGGAGGGTCTGTGTATAAGTTTGACTCATCAGAAAAGAAAAAGGACTTCCTGAACACTTTAAAACAGACTGGCTGGTTCAAGCAACAGTGTGTCCTTTATTTTCTCTGTTGTTTAACTCGTTTAGCTGGTTTCGCTTGTTTAATATGTGGGGGTCCTTTTTTTCTCTTCCTTCTCCCCTCCCATTGTCTTTCTTCTATATTCCCTTTTCTCTTTCTTGGTCTGGGATGGGTGGGGGTTTGGGTTTTTTTTAATATTAGCACTGACTGGGGTCAAAGTACGGGCGGGACGGGTTGGATGCCCACTTCTAATTTTTCTTATTAAAAGATTTTTTTTTAAACTTTGTTTTGCCTGTGTTTGGGGTGCAGCTTCAGCTAGAAGGAGCCATGGAGGGGTTAGTGGGGAGTGTGAATGCCCCCTGTGAGCAAGGGGGAAAGTCTCCTCTTATTTGTTTTATGTGTTGGTTCAGTGTAGAAGTAGTTTTTAGAAGTTTTGCTTCGGTAGTTTTTGTAGTTGTATTTTCTAGTTTATACGAATCTTTTACTGTTTTCACTCAGTGCGTTATGAGTAGGGTTCTGCCTCTCGGAGGGGTCACGAGCTGTCTCGGATGGCTATGTCTAGTTGTTTGTTTAAGTAGTGCACCTGGAATATTAAGGGGAGTCATTCACCGATTATGAGAAAGAAGATACTTTCGAGCCTTAGAAAATAATGGGTCAATGTTGCCCTGCTGCAAGAAACACATTTAGGTGATAAGGGGCATTTAACGTTACAGCAGGGAGGGTTCAGCTGTTTTAATTCTAAAAGCAGAGAAGTAGCTCTTCTCATCCAGAAGAATCTCCCATTTCAACTGTTAGACCAAATTAAGGACGAATGTGTGCGGTTTGTGATCTTCAAAGCTTTAATACACAGAGCACGGGATTTTGAATGTATACTGCCTGTGGCACACCCCCTCAAATTTTTAACGGTGTAACTTCAGAGCAGGAGTCTCTTGTGAATGCCCCTCTGACAATCCAAGAGTTACAGGAGTCATGAGGCAGCTCCAGAGCGGTAAAGCACCCGGCCCAGATGGATTTCAGAGCGAGTTTTATCAGTAGTTTATAAACATGCTGGCCGGGCCAATGTTGGACATGTCCAACTATTCATACAGTCAGGACTGCCTCGCACCCTCTCTAAGAGAAGCTAATATATCCCTTATTTGCAAGAGTGGGAAAGCCCCACAGGATTGTGACTCGTACAGGCCCATATCACTATTAAATGTGGATTTCAAAATGGAGAAGGTATTGCCCTCCATTGTAAAGGAGGAATGGACAGGTTTTATTAGGGGTCACACTGGATGCAGACAAAGTATTTGACTGGGTGGAGTGGCCTCTTTTATATCCTGTAAGGGTTTGGTCTTGGGAAGGTGGTGGGGGGGGGGGGGTCCTTCCCCAGATGGGTGGCAGTGTTATATAGTGATCCTATGGCAGCAGTTCTCACTAATGGCATACGGTCTGACCATTTTAGTATTGGTAGAGGCAGTCGAAAAGGGTGCCCCCTTTCACTGCTACTGTTTACAGAAGCGATCCAGAGGGACCCCAATACAGTTGCTCCGGAGGTGGATCGGGAGGCATAAAATCACGCTTTATGGATATGATATTCCTCTTCTTCTATCTAACCCGACAATATCTGTGCCCTATTTACAACAAATGATTAATTTACAGAGGAACCTCGATTATCCGAATGCTAATTATCCAAAAATCGGATTATCCGAAGGAAATCTCAAGGCCCCGACAGAAACATTACATCAAAGATGTGTTTCCAACAGTGATCGCATCTTTTGTTTACAGTGATTAAACAGGCACCGTTTCCAAATGACTGATCTCCTGCCCTCCCTCTCTCTTCCCTCACACTTGCCCTGGAGTTCTACAGAGGGGTGTACCCTAAACTCCCCTTCCCCAGATAATCTCTTCAATGTTGCACGCACTGTTTGGAGACTTACCCCACAAAGGCAGCAGCAGCAGTCTTGTTGTTGGTGTCCAGTCTGGCTGCACCAGAGGGGAGCCAGGGCGGACTGGTGGGGGTGGGGGGAATGCATGGGAGGAGGCGGTATTGGACAGGGGTGGAGAAGAAGGGCAGGAGCGGTGTTGGACAGGGGGTGGGGGCAGTGTTGAACGAGGTTGGGTGGGTGGGGGGCAGTGTTGGACGGTGGCGGGCGGGGCGAGGGCAGGGACTGCTACTGCAGTCTCCTGAACGGGGAGCAGACTTTAAAAACTCCGAGCCCCAGAGGAAAGGCATTTAATCGATTAACCGAATAATCGATTATCCAAACAAAGTAGTGCCCACCTATCTCGTTCGGATAATCAAGGTTCCCTGCATTTGGTTCTTTCTTGGGGTATAATGTCAATTTTATGAAGTCGGAGGCCACGCCTGTGGGGTAGCTTGTCAGAGTACCCGATCTTCGGGGTGGAATCGGATTTCCTTTCACGTGGTCACAGGAAGGTTTCCTATATTTAGGCATTTTTATTGCTCCGGCCTTTGATCAATTATACAAAACTAATTTTGCGCAGTTGCTGAGACAGGACCTTCAGCGCTGGGAGGCTCTTCTGATACCTTGGTTGGGTAGAATATCTCTGGTTAAAATGAATGTTCTTCCTCGTTTATTATATCCCACGCGAATACTCCCTTTGACACTACCTAGGCAAGCTCTACAGAGGCTAAACAGTTGGCTTGGTTCTTTCATCTGGAGCCACAGGTGACCTCTTAAGCTTGCTAACCTACAGCTTCCACAGGGGGTGGACTTTCCAGATTTTAAGAAATATCAATTAAGTTCCCTATTATGTGACTGACTGGGCTTGCCAGGACCAAAGGTCAATTTGGCTGGATACCGAGGCCTTCCAGGCAAAATGCCGTCTCATTAATTTGCTGTTTATCGACAAGATGAGGACTGTCATGGAGCATTGCAGAAACCAGATTGTCCTTAACACGGTTAAAGCACTGAGAAAGATACGACAGAGCAAGGGCAATTTACATAAAACTTCCCTTTTTTCTCCCATAGTAGGAATGCCAGGATTCCGGTTAGGCTCAATGGATTCTGGTTTTAGGCTAATGGAGTCTAGAGGAGTTTCCTGTTTGAGAGACTTATTTGAGGGGGAGCTCATAATGTCTTTCGATCGACCGAGCCAGAAATATGAACTCTCCAGTAGGGACCTCTTTCGTTATTTTCAGATTAGGGACTTTTTACAGAAAAAACTACGTTATCGGCTAATCCCTATAAGTCTGATTTGGAGAGGAGAGTACTTCAGTCCACAGGTACTCTCTCAATCAGTACCCTCTACCATTCATTAGGAGGTAGTGTCTTGAAGGACATTGAGCAGCTCTGCGGGATCTGGGCTCAGGAATTGGGGATGGAGATCTCATCAGAGGCATGGGAGGATATTTGGGAGAATGAGGGGAAGACTTTGATTTGTAATAGGTTGCCGGCTATGCAACTTAAGGTTCTCCACAGGGCTTATTTGGCACCACAGCAGCTTGCAAAATTTAAGAAAGGAGCCTCTCCAATGTGTCCCAAATGTAAAACAGATATTGGTATTCTTATTCATTGCTTGTGGTCATGCCATAAGCTTCGTAGGTATTGAGGCCCTATAGCGAGTGTTTTGGAAGGGGTCTTGGGAACCGAGGTCAAGGTAGATCGGTGCCTCCTCTTGGGTTTGCTGAATCTGCTCTCTTTAGATGTGCATGGGAAGAAACCGATTAATATTCTCTCATTGTGGGAGGAAGAACATTCTGATGAGCTGGATATTGGAAATTTCCCAGGACTTTCGGGGTGGCATAGGTTAGTTATGGAGCATATCCCCCTAGACTTCCTTAGAAGTATGGTGCACCAGAAAACTGAACTTTTTTTTAATAGGGCATGGTGGCCCTTTTTGAACTATATAGATGCAGACTTCTCGGCCATATTGATTAGGGCCTTTGTGTTGCCGCAAGGGCGGTTTCTGGTGGACCAAGGGCCCTTGAGAGGAAGAATCCCAAATAAATACGGGTACGCCAACTGATGCGCGATGGGTTGCGTTGAGTATTGCAATTTAATTTAATTTACCTTGGTTCGATCTAATTTAATTTAGTTTATTTTGTTTAATTATTTATTGAATTGTAGTACAGGTAGACCATTTGTAATTTTTCTTTTAAACTGTTTATGGAATCGAGTAGTAGTTAGTCTATTGATATTGTTGTTATATTATAAGATTGTTATACTATTTTGCAGTAATTTTATAATTTTGTAAAAAAGTTCAAAACCTTTTTTCAATAGAAATATTTATAAAAAAGGTTTTCTTTCCAATTCTCGGTCGAAAGAGCAGGAAAACTACATTCAGTGACACTGAAAAAGGTAATTCTAAAACCCAAACGAGAAAGATCAAACCTGTAGCCTACAAATTAACCAGTAGACTAAACACTAATCATTGCTGTGCAGATAACATCATGGCATCATCAAAGAATCAAAAGAATTGTGAAACCAACATATCCGGTTTTGAGATGTGGATTGATTCTACAGGACTGGGTTTCCCTGACATTTCTTTCCCTCCAAATATAATATTTGCATTGTCTGTTTTTCTGTGCATGTATGGGGAAATTTAAAATGGGCACAAGTTGTATAGTCATAAATTAATAATTCATTTTCTTTTTTTCTGCCCTTAGTTAAGATAATTAGTTTGGTTGCAATAATTATTTTCTCGTTAATGACAAAAAATTGGTCTGTATTTCTTTAAACATGATCAGACATTTTGGTAGTTTAATTAAATTTTCACATCTGTGGAAATCCTGGGAACAATAGGGCTCGACATCAGCGTGAAGCCCCAAGTCAGTCATGATAGTTATGCAAAGCAAAATAACTTTCCTTTTCTAAGGGCTGAAAACCCATAGATGCTAATAAAATTCAACTGACAAAAGCCTATCAAATCAGTTTTAAGTGTTAGTGGTGCTGCTGATGATAAATGAAGAGATTGTTTTATATAAGAGGAGGCTGTATCATGAAATGGACAATATCCTAATGTTCCCATAGCACAGCTCAGCCAAAAATGAGAAAAACATTCCCACAAATTACATTTAAATAGAGAAATAAGAAAATGCCCCCCCTTGTATTGCAAGGCATCACTGAGGGACAGCTAATTATTATTATTCTTTCATATAATGTGGCATGTTGTCCATCCCCAAATAACCTTGAATTTAGGGCATTTCAGATGGCTGTTAAGAGTCAACTAAATTACAGCAGGTTTGGGGTAACATTTTGGCCAAACCAGGCAAAGATGTCAGATTTTCTTCCCTCAAGGATATCAGCAATCAAAAAAAAAAGATGCTGACAACTGATTACTTAAGATTAGCTTTCTATTCCAGATTTTATTAATTGATTTTAAATTCCAGCAGCTGCCAACATTAGTTTGATCTTTAGAATTATAGAATGGTTACGACACAGGAAGCTGCCATTCAGCTCTCATCTCTGCAAAAGCAATTAACTTCATTTGTTCCAATCTCCTGTAGCGCTGTTAATTTTGTTTTGAAGGCCTCAATTGAATCTCCCTCCACCACAGATACAAACAGAGCATTCCAGGTACTAAACATTGGTTGTCTAAAAAAAAAATCCCCATGTTACCATTGCTTCTTTCATCAATCACTTCATTCCAATTTTCAATCCTGCCTCTCAGAGGAATAGTTTTGACCTATGAACTCTGGTCATATCCCCTATGATTTTAAAAAACTCTAATGAAATTCTTCAATTTTTGACTGTCCAAAGAGAACAATCTTAGCTTGTTCCAATCTGTTCATAAACCTTAAATTTTTCAGCATGTGTTACAACATGGGGTAAACTCTCCTGCTTAATTTAAAACCAGCAAAAAAAAAGATTTATCCCATGCAGCAATCTGTGAAAATTCGAGAGGCCAAGAACCAATTAAAGTAAAAATTAACTTTATTTCTTAAAGTATAACAGAGAATAATTAAATAACAACTATTAACAATTCCATCTTCAAACCTATTGTTTACCTTCCCCTTCCACAATACTAGTCTGATAAAACTCTCAATTAAGATTTACAAAACAAAACTTATCTGAAAACCAGGCAGCTTTTTGTTCTTCTATTTGGATCTTCCTGTGTCTTCTTTTCTTTTTAGGGATGCTGTTTCACAGGTGACTGCTCGAGAAAGGTATTTTTAACAGAGCTATTTTTCAGGCTGCCTTTTTACATGCTGGTAGCTTGGCAGTTCTCCTCTCAACTGTTCAATTTTCCCTGGCCTTATACTCCCAAAGCATCGGATTGTGTCATTGGCTTTTAAGATTGTCAATATACGAAATTCAAACTCGATTGGATCTTGTATTTTTGGAAGTATAATTTAAACTGATTGGCCTAATTCGAATCTGTTTTCAAGCGACCAGCTACCCAAGTAGCTGGAGCACCTATTACACTGTAGCTTATTGAGAACACTTGGTCCTGTCACTGCTCGCTTTTAACTCTTAAAAAGGTACAGTACACCCACATCTTCATAACGCATGCAACATTCTTGGGAATCTTTTCTGCGCCCTTTTAATGGGCTTTTAATCCTTATTAAAGTCTAATCCTAGAATTGGATGCTATATCCTAGCTGTGCAGAATTGTATGCAGGCTCATCATAATTTCTTTGCTTTTGTACCAGGGAAGGTGGGACCTCTACAAACAGGCTGGTCTTCACTTAAACCAAAGGGGTATTAATATCCTGGGTGGGAAATTTGCTAGTGCTATTCAGGTGGATTTAAACTAATTCAGCAGGGGGATGGGAACCTGTGGTGTAGTTCCATTACACAGGGGTGTGAGAGTAGGGAGGACATGGACAGGATTTCACGGCCACAGGAGTGTGCTGGCAGACAGCAAGCTGGTTTGATATGTGTCTACTTCAAAGCCGTGAGTATCCAGAATAAGGTAGGTGAGTTTACAGCATTGATAGGTACCTGGGAATTCTATGTAGTGGTCATTTCAGAGACATGATAGAACAGGGTCAGAAATAGGTGTTGCAGGTTCCAAGGTTTAGATCTTTCATTAAGATCAGGAAAGGTGGTAAATGAGGGGGAGGTGTGGATTTGTTAATCAAGGACAGTATAATGGGGACTGAAAGAACTTTTGACGAGGACTCGTCTACAGACGTGGTATGGGCTGAGGTTAGAAACAGGAGAGGAGAGGTCACACTGCTGGGAGTTTTTTCACAGGCCTCCGCAAAGTTCTAGGGATTAGATTAGATTAGATTAGATTACTTACAGTGTGGAAACAGGCCCTTCGGCCCAACCAGTCCACACCGACCCGCCGAAGCGCACCCACCCATACCCATACCCCTACCCCTACATTTACCCCTGCATCTAACACTACGGGCAATTTAGCATGGCCAATTCACCTAACCTGCACATTTTTGGATTGTGGGAGGAAACCGGAGCACCCGGAGGAAACCCACGCAGACACGGGGAGAATGTGCAAACTCCACACAGTCAGTCGCCTGAGGCGGGAACTGAACCCGGGTCTCTGGCGCTGTGAGGCAGCAGTGCTAACCACTGCTGTGGAGGAGAGGATTGGCAAATCGATTCTGGGTAGGAGTGAAAGGAACAGGGTGGTCATTATGGGGGACTTGAACTTCCCCAACATTGACTGGAAATGCTATACCTCTAGTATGTCGGATGGATCAGTTTTTGTCCACTGTGTGCAGGAGGGTTTCCTGACACAGTATGTAGAAGGGCCGACAAGAGGAGAGGCCACACTGGATCTGGTACTTGGTAATGAATCAGGCCAGGTGTTTGATTTAGTGGTAGGTGAACAGTTTGAAGAGAGTGACCATAATTTGGTTACTGTTGGTTACTGTTTAGCGATGGAAAGAGATAGGTACATGCCACAGGCGATTAGGCAAGACTTAGGGGGCATAGAATGAGGTAGCAAAATGCAGGGGATGGGGACAATCGAAATGTGGAGCAGATTTAAGGAACAGATATTGTGTGTCCTTGATAGGCAGGGAGGAAGCGATAAGGTAAAGGAACCGTGGTTTACTGAAGAAATTGTATCTCTAGTTAACGGAAGAGGGAGGCTTATGTGATGTTGAGATGAGATGGTTCAGAAGATGCAATGGAGAGTTACAGATTAGCTAGGAAGGATTTAAAGAAAGAATTAAGAAGAACAAACAGGGTACCTGAGCAGTCTTTAGCAGGTAGAATAAAGCAGAACCCTAAAGCTTTCTCAGGTATGTGAGGAATAAAAGGGTAACTAGGGTAGGAATAGGGCCAGTCAAAGAATGAAGTGGGAAGTTATGTGTGGACCCTGTGGAGATCAGAGGGGTGTTAAAGGAATATTTCTCATCTGTTTTCACTCAGGAAAAGGAGAATATTGTTAAGGAGACGACTGAGATATGGGCTATTAGACTAGAAAGGAGTGAGGTTCGTAAGGAGGAGCGGTTATCAATTCTAGAATGTGTGAAAGTGGATAAGTCCCTTGGGCCGGATGGGATTTATCCGAGGATTCTCTGGGAAGCTATGGGAGAAGATAGTGGAGGCTTTGACCTTGATCTTTCAGTCATCATTGTCTCCAGGTTTAGTACCAGAGGACTGGAGGATTGCAAATGTTGTGCCCTTGTTCAAGAAGGGCAGTAGAGATGACCCAGATAATTATACACCAGTGAGCCTTACATCTGATGTAGAAAATGTTTTGGAAAGGATTATAAGAGGTAAGATTTATAATCAACAAGCAAGCAACAATTTGATTGGAGATAGTCAACATGGTTTCACCAAGGGCAGGTCATGTCTCACAAACCTCACAGTTTTTTAAGGTGACCAAGCATGTGGATGAGGGTAGGGCAATTGACGTGGTGTTCATGGACTTCAGTAAAGCCTTTGATAAGGTTCCACATGGTAGGCTTTTGGAGAAAATGCAGAGGCATGAGATTGAGGGTGATTTAACAGTTTGGATTAGAAACTGGCTTTCTGTAAGAAGGCAACGAGTGGTGGTTGATGGAAAATATTCAGCCTGCAGTCTGGTTATTAGTGGTGTGCCACAAGGATCTGTTTTGGGACCACTGCTGTTTGACATTTCTATAAATGACTTAGATGCAGGCATAGGTCGATGGGTTAGTAAGTTTGCAGATGACACTAAAGTCAGTGGAGTGGTAGACAGTGTGGAAGAATGTTGCAGGGGGACTTGGATAAACTGCAGAATTGGGCTGAGAGGTGGCAAATGGAGTTCAAAGCAGATAACGGAGGTGATTCATTTTGGTAAGAATAATAGGAATGCAGAATACTGGGTCAATGGAAAGAATCGTGGTAGCGTGAATGTGCAAAGGGATCTTGATGTCCATGTACACAGATCCCAGAAGGTTGCCACCCAAGTTGATAGTGCTGTTAGGAGAAAGTGAGGACTGCAGATGCGGGAGATCAGAGCTGAAAATGCGTTGCTGGAAAAGCGCAGCAGGTCAGGCAGCATCCATGGAGCAGGAGAATCGACGTTTCGGGCATGAGCCCTTCTTCATACCTGAACCGTGATGTCATGCTGCAACTGTACAAAATGCTAGTGCGGCCTCACTCGGGATATTGTGTACAGTTCTGGTCACCTCATTACAGGAAGGATGTGGAAGCATTGGAAAAGGTGCAGAGGAGATTTACCAGGATGTTGCCTGGTCTGGAGCGAATGTCTTATGAGGAAAGGCTGAGGGACTTGGGTCTGTTCTCATTGGAGAGGAGGCAGCTAAGAGGGGATTTAACAGAGACATACAAGATGATCAGAGGATTAGATAGGGTGGATAGTAAGAGTCTTTTCCTTGGATGATGGCATCAGCTTATGCGAGGGTGCATTGCTGCAAATTGAGAGGTGATAGATTTAAGACAGATATCAGAGGCAGGTTCTTTAGTCAGTGTGATAAGGGCTTGGAATGCCCTGCCTGCCAATGTAATTAACTCAGCCACATTAGGGGCATTTAAACAGTCCTTGAATAAGCATATGGATGATGATGGGATAATGTAGGGGGATGGGCTTAGGTTAATTCACAAGTAGGTGCAACATCGAGGGCCGAAGGGCCTGTTTTGCGCTATATTGTTCTATGCACACTCTGTCCCTATTTAAAAAGTCCAAGACGCTGTATGTTTTCCTAATCTACTCTGTGACCTTCAATGAAGAGACCATATTTAATGAACTATGCAGATAGAGTCCGCTGACCATGACAGCTCTTTAAGAAGCAAGTGATTAGTCATGTATATATAAAATGAGAATTGGATGATAAAGGAAATGGAAACAGTTCACATATACAATTTAAAATGGTACTATAAAATTTAAGAAAGGGGAATGAACACATCAATATTCTACTTACAGCTCAGTGCATCTCCCAAGTTCGTAGGAGTTGAAGTGCTTGGAGCTACCTCTGTAGGTTTAGTTTCAGATTCAACTTTATAATTACTTTCATCTTGGCAAGTACCATGCTTGATAGAATCGAAGAACCATTGGATGGATACACAGTATACATTCCATTTTTTTGCACATTCATACTTCTGGCCTAGACACAGAACAGACAAATATTGAAAACAGCACGATAATTAATATTGGTCAGAATAACAATGATGAGATGACTAGACATGATTTTACAGAGCAGCAGAACAGGTTCAACAGGCTACATGGTCTGCATTTGTTGCTACGATCCTACCCACCCACCACATAAATTTCGACCGCTAACTATTGAACTGGTTACCATTGAACAAGTGGTTCAGTTAACTAAATGCACAAGGGCAACTAGAGCTGTACCCATTAACATAAAGCAGGGAAGCCTTAAACTAGAAATGGATTCCAGAACCACAGAGAAAATTATATATGGTAGCATTAAACAAAGGCGATTTAGAATTGTCTCTTTATTTAAGGAAGTAACCCTTATGTTGGATACGCTTCTGAGAAGGTACACTAACTGGATTCCTAGGACATGGGGGATGTGGGCTATGTGCCTTTGTTTAATAGGTTGAACCTATACTCAGAGCTTAGAAGAATAAGAGATTCTGAGGGTGAATTGCTGGGTACATGTTTGGAGGTTTCCTCTTGCAAGGAATTTAACAGACTGTACAGTTTAAAAATTTCCCAATTGAGACAGACATAAGGAGGAATTTCTCTTCCCGGAGGGTTGTTTTTCTTTGCAATTCTCTTCCCCAGACAGCAGTGAATGGTGAATCAATGAATATATTCAAGGCTGAGTTGATGGGCTTTTGGTTGAGAGTTATGGTCAAAGGATAGGAAGGAAAGCACAGTAAGGCCACAATCAGATCATGAACTTAATGAATGGCAGAGAGGGCTTAATGAATGTTCCTTTTTCCTTATGATCTTCTAAAACCAGGGGAATTTGATCTATCGTCTTTCATGTGAAAATAATTATTGAAAAATATTTCTGTTAAGATATAAAGTTGTAAAAATACTGAAAAAAATTCACTGCAGACACTTTAAATTCAAAAGCAATTTTCTCTCAAAACTAGCAAGAGCTACAAACAATTATTTCAAATCATATCTAAAAGCCAGACAGAGAATAGCACTAAGTAAATCTAAGGTGTTGCAATTCTTTGTTTATTGATGAAAGAAACTGCACAGAATAATACAAGGGCCTGAAGAGGGAATTATATATGCTAACAGCATTAACCTTGCAAATTGGAATACAGAGCAAGCTGTTTGCAATACTTCAAAGCAGTATTCCCACTTATGAGAAATATCAAATTGTCAATAAGATTTACAATCAATCCATAGTAGCCCTATCAATCTCACTGCGCTGGCTTTCATCATCACTTTAATATATCATGTTTTCTATGCATTATTCATTAGCCTAACTGCACGTTGATTAAATCGCATTTACAAGTATAACAGAGTCCCATTTTCAGAAAATGTGATTGCAGAAATTAGCGAACAGTTGACAATCTCCATATTGCTTCTTGCATATGTAGAACAGCCATGGCAATAAAGACAAGCAGAAAAGGAATATTATGCAGTTTTGTTCATTATGGAAAATGATACAAAATATAAAAGCTGAGCAATGTGATATGAATATGGCATTTTTACCTTTAGGTTCTTGCACAATCAAATGTGTGCAATCATTCATCTTCAGCTGCCCAGAGTACTGGCCTCCATTCTCCAAGGTAAGCCGCTGTACTTCCTGTCTGTCCTGGCTACTCAGCCCAGTTACACAGACTGTGCAGCCAAGGAACGGAGGACAGAGGTGCTCCTCCATATCCACATCTGTCAGGCTAATGATGCTGTTTGAAAGAAAGCTAAAGTGAGTGAAATCAATGCAAACAGTATGACCGTTACTTCATTTATGTTCCTCAACATCAATAAGTCACCAAGAACAAAAATTATTTATATATATCTTAATGTCAGCTGGGAACAACTCAAGGTCTTCACATCTTCTGAACTACTTTTCAAGTCTAGTTAGCTTACTTAAAAAAAGTAGCAGTTTTTCACTTAGCACACAGCACTTCAAGTCAATAGCAACATTTTTAAAGCAACCCTAATATTCTCAAGTTTTACCTGCACACCCTGCAAGTTAATTTTTGACATTTTAAAAATCTATTTAATAGTGTGATAACTAGTGTCTCAAAATTGTTCAACATGGAAAAAAGATGCAGTACTTTTATTAATCGTTTAAAAAGAGCTAGCCATTATCCTTTTCCCCATAATCCCATTGCCCTTTCTTCATAGCCTTTCACATTTGTTCATTTCATGTTAAAACCTATTTACTAATTCTGTTCACTGCTGTTTCCAACAAAGTCTTTTTCGTGCCAAATACACAACAGGAGTTAACATCTCCTTTTAAAAAAACTTGAAAGGAAGTACAATCTGCCAAGGACACTTACCCCTTTTTAGCTTTTTCCCAGCATGCCTTAACCCAGGATGGAAGTAAAATTTTCTTTTTCAGACTGGCAGCTACTAAATACTTCTTGCTTCCAACCTCTCCAGCTATCAGATGAGTTACCGAGATGTTGAAATCTCGAAGGATCCGACCACCCATCAGTTGTACTTGTTTATGTACATCATCCTTAGGAGATAATACACAAATCATTCAGTCTCCCAGCAAGTAATAATTAAAACAGTGTGCCGTGAGCCTTTTAGGAATACAAATTTCATTTCAAAACTTTGGGCATGTTCAAATTATTACAAATGCAGGCAGCAGCATTTGTGATAACAGATTAAAAGTGACATGGTCCAGTAAGTATATCTTTGGACTGAAAACAAAAATGACATTAATTTTACTTAATATACATCAGGTGTAAAAACTATAACATTTTCTTAGTTGTCATTTTAAGTAATAAAATATTGGTACTATAGAACAACTTATTTCACACAATGAAGCAACTGAATTAGCATTGAGTTTTACAAAATTGTTGACAGAAGCCTTTATAATATATGGTTTAGAAATTAAATTGCAACCGAAATTCTCTCCTGGTTTTGAAACTTAGCTAGAAAACAGTTTTTGATCTGCTAATTATAGTACCTTTGGAGCCACCTAATTTGTAGATTCCCGTCAGAAATTCATCGTGCAATACAAGTTCAAAAGCCTTTGCATCACTATCTCTGAAAATTACGTACACCTAAGGCTGAAGTTAATAGCACTGCCATGAAATACATACCCTGGTTTGCTTATCCAAACTGGTGCATGAAACCACCACATCAGCCATGACCATACTGTAGACAGGATGTACAGCTTCAGGTACACTCTGTTGTTGCTGAAGACAAAATACAACCACTTGTGGGCCAACAATTCTACATCCAAGCTGCACATAAAAAAGGCAAATCAAAGTATAAAATGGCAATTATTGCTGCAGTAAAACTGAAATACTACAACTTCACAAAGGTGCACATTCTGTGTACCAACTGAAAACCCAAATAAATTAGTTTCAAATAAGAAACGTGCTTCATTATCTCCTGTTAATATCTAATTTTATTTGCATCACTGTTAATGGCTATGCCTTCAGCTGCTGAAGCCCTGATCTCCATGGATACCTCCCCCCTCCCCAATTGCTCCTCTCTGATATTCCTTAAAGCTAGCTGTGTGCACAAAAGGCCACGTTTCCCACATTAACAAATCACTACACCACAAAATAAAACAAAGAATGGCAAATGTTGAAGATCTGAAACAAAAACAGAAATTGCTGGAGAAACTAATCAGATCTAGATTAGCATCATCTAGAATCATAGAATTCCTGTAGTGTAGAAAGAGACCACTTGGCCCATCAAGTCTGCACCAACCCTCTGAACAGCATTCCACCCAGAACCATCCTCCTACTCTCTCCTCATAACCCTGCATTTAGCATAGCTGACCCACCTAACTTGCATGTCTTTGGACTATGGGAGGAAACTGAAGCAGCTGTTAGAAATCCACACAAACACAAGGACAACATGCAAACTCCACACAGTCACCCAATGCTGGAATCAAACCCTGGACCCTGGCACTGAGGCATCAGTGCTAACTACTATACCGCGGAGCCGCCCTATCTGATGAAGAGACAACAGACACAAAACATGAACTCTGCTTTCTTCCCACAGATCTTGTCAGACCATTCTGAGTTTCTCCACCAATTCCTGCTTTTATACCACAAAGCATTTAACTGGCTGTAAAGCACTTTCAGACATCCTGAGGCCATGAATGGCACTCTTAATACCACACATCTTTTGGCCATTTTCTGATGTTGCTGCATCACATTTCTTTCAATGTTCTAAGTAATTCCCTGTAACTACCAGTACTCAACCATTATTGTTCAGAGTTATCTTGGAAACCATTTAAATTTTTGGGAAAACCCATTTCTAACAGCACAACATTATGCCACAGAGAAATAAAAAAGAAATTTTACGTATGATCTCTTCGGCCCTTATTTTGTTGACTGCAGCATACATGTGAAGTTTGCTTAACTGTCCAACTGCTCTGTAAGCTACAGGCAGTATAAATTACTGTCAGGTATGCTGATAATGGCAGGATATCTGATGCTATTTCCATTGCAGAGTGATTCGCTTTACAAATTGTTTAGTAACTGGAACAGATCAATAGCTTTCTAAAGAAAGCAGGGCTCCTTCATAGAGCCCTTTGCTTCACTAAGCAACTAATACAGTTGAACGTAGTAACTTTTACATTACCAGAGAGTTTTTAAAAAGCGTCTGGAAATGTCAATGAATAGTTCAACGCTGAATACTGAAAGGTCTGCCTGAAGGTTAGTATCTGATCAATGATTCTGGCAAAACAGATAGCCTTATAAGAACTAAAGGAACCATCTTTCGATGATCAATTTGATGTTAGAGGATTGTGGAGAGTAACAGTTATCTTAAAATGTCAGCGTTAGTGCAGATTGCAATTACTATGTATTGTTTGTATCGAGGGCTGTTTATTTACCAGTTCAGTGCTCAATAAACTTGTTTAGTAGTTTGTAATCTAAACGTGATCTGATAAATTATAAATCCCTTCACCCGCTGAACACTAGATCATATGGCAGCTTATTATGAATTCTAGCAGTTGGTTTACAGGTCACAATGGTTCTCTGGTTGGTCACTAAATCCTGCTGCCTTGTGGGACCACCATTGGTAAAAATGGATGTGACAGGGGGTTTTCTATTTGGGTTCCAGCCATACTTAAAAGAAAAGCTCGATATAACAACTTCAAAACAACACTCTACAAGAGCGAAACACAAAATTACACACCTTTTTCAGGTGATTGTAAGCATCTCCCTCAAATGGATCACATATATAAAGTGAGCTGTCTTTTACTTTCAAGTTAAATACTTCATCTTCATGTATCATCTGCAGAAAATCCTCAGATTTAAATTCTTTAATAGCCTGCAAGTCAGAAAAAAAAAGTCTATGAAATGAATTAAGTTAAAATTAAGAAAGGCTTAAACATTAAATATTATTATAGAAACCAACCTTATATGCTTTCGTGAAATATTCAGAATCTTTCCCTTTTGATTTTATGAATTTTACAAGAAAAGGTTCTGACTTGGCAGAGCTCGGCATTTTCACAACCTAAACTTGGAGACTAAAAAAAACATCAAATGTATTTAAAGTCTCTCAATATCAATACAAAAAATGGGTTTGGAAACAACCACAGTCACTTGAATTCAAAAGTATTTGAATGATTGCAAACCACTTTAAGACTTTTGAAAGTCATGAGGATTCTCAATGATTAAAGACTTAACAGCAATCTAAGTTTGTTAATACATCGCATCAGTTATTTGACATTTCGATCTTTTACTGTAAATTCTCTGTCCTATGATCCTGCTTCACTTGCTACCTGATGAGGGAGCGGCACTCTGAATGTTTGTACTTTCAAATAAAGCTGTTGGACTATAACCTGGTGTTGTGTGATTTTTTAAACTTTGTCCACATCAGTCCAATGCCGGCACCTCCACATCATAAATTAATCTAGGGCCATTTACCAGCATTTGGCCCATACCCCTTTTAACCCTTCCTATTCATAGACCCATCCAGATACCTTGTAAATATTGTAATTGTATTAGCCTCCACCACTTTCTCTGACAGCTCAATTCATACACACATCATCCTCTGCGTGAAAACATTGCCCCTTTTAAACCTTTCCCTCTCATCTTAAACACATGCCCTCTAGTTTTGGACTGTACTATTCTGAGGAAAAGACCTTGGCTATTCACCCAATTATCATTTTATATGTCTCAGTGGTTAGCATTGCTGCACCAGAGACCCGACTTTGATTCCAGCCTCGGGCGACAGTCTGTGTGGAGTTTTCACATTCTCCCAGCATCTGCTTGGGTTTCCTCCAGGTGCTCCGGTTTCCTCCCACAGTCCAAAGTCTTGCAGGTTTGGTGGACTGGCCATGCTAAATTGACCATAGTGTCCAGGGATGTGTTGATTAGGTGGACTAGCAATGGGAAGTGCAGGGATGCAAGGATAGGGTGGGTATGGGTGGGATGCTCTTCGGAGGGTTGGTGTGGACTTGTTGGGCCAAATGGCCTGTTTCTGCATTGTAGGGATTCTATCAGATCACCTCTCAGCCTCCAACACTCCAGGGAAAATAGCCCCAGCCTATTCAGACTCTCCCTGTAGCTGAAACCCTCCAACCCTGGCAACGTACATGTAAATCTTTGCTGAATCCTTTCAAGTTTCACAGTTTCCTATAGCAAGGTGACCAGAATTGGACCAGAATTGAACCAGTATGCCAAAGGTGGCCTCACCAATGTATTATACAGCCACAACATGATGATTTCTCGACCAAATTTCTACTTATCCTTCAATGAAATGGCAGTGTTCAGTCTCCAGCTGTCTTACCAATTAGCTTTAGGGTCAGAGACGTCAAAATTGATTAGTAAACAGCCTTTAAAAGAGTAAATATAAAAACATATTACACGTGAAGCACTTTCTGAATACTGCTTGCTGTCTTGCTTAAATACCTTGCATCTGAAGCCTTTGAAAACTCTAAATACACATCCTCCCACATTTACTTCAGCAGCAGTGTTGGAGCTGTCTGAAACATTTCACAGTATATTGTTATATATCCAATCATATGACATTCACTGTGAAATCTCAGTTGCAAACATTAACTGTTCAGCAATTCTGGAAACCAATTAATGGATGCAGCCATTTCCCATTACCCAAGGAAATTTAGAATAGTAATTAATACAAGAACCCTCTTTTATGGCAACTTCCAAAAACGGTTACAAATGTGAGATAAAGTTAAATGAAATAAAAGGCATTTTTAGGTAGATGTAGTCTGTTTAACTGAAGTGCAAACACAAGTGGAGTGACCACAAGATATTCACATTTGTGAATCTACTTTTAGCTTTATATTACAGTTGATTATTTCTAGGTTTACCACTTTTTTTTATTAACAGCGTGCAACCACTCCAAATTGTGCTGTCTCACAAATATCTGAACTTTCTCAGGCAAATACACATACCGGGGTGGGGTGATTAGGGTGCATGGGGGGGGATGATGATGGGGTGAGGA
>NC_057738.1:32355903-32368186 GCF_004010195.1 Chiloscyllium plagiosum
CCCTCGGTCTCTCTCCCCTCGGTCTCTCTCCCCTCGGTCTCTCTCCCCTCGGTCTCTCTCCCCCCGGGCCCTCTCCCCCCGCCTCCTGTGGCCAACCCTGGGGTTACCCGGGAAACAAGAACCGCCGCCTTCACCGACTCATCATCGAGAGCCGCCGGTCTAACTCGTCTTTGCACTTTCCCAACATGACCCCTGTTTACGAAATTAACTTTTTATAATTTTCTAAAATGGACAATTCTTGTTTCCCGCTCGGAGTTATTCCACAAAATATCGAAGGACCCTCGGGCACATTTGTGGACGCAAAACGTTTAGGGGTCCTGAAGAAAAATGGCGGGAGATTGGAAAATGCATGAGATCACGTGACAGACTAAACCAGGAAGTAGATGAAGAGGCAAATGTTGCTGCAGGCATCACACCTGGAGTAATTTGAACATAATAAGGAATATAAAAACTTTCGAAAAAGTTTAGAGAAGACTAATTTGATTGATTCTTGGGGATGAATGGTTAGCCTCTGCTTCATTTTGAGGACTTCATAGACCAATATGTATCTGCATAACACTGGCCAACCCAGGCACAGTCTGCTGAATTGGTCATCCAGATTGTGAAAATCTTCAAACGGATCCAAAGATGGGTCCTGAGAATTTAGTTCATAGCCCATAAATTTCCTTTAGCTGCTTCTTTCATTGTGTCCTTGGGAAGAAAGGTTGTTGACACACAGTTTTGCAAACAGAATGGTCTTTATACTTTGTAACATGTTTTATTATTGTCAGATGGCACCAGATACTTAAATAGAAGCTAAATAAATGCAGATACTAGAAATCTGAAATAAAAACTGAGGAAAGTTAGGTCTGTGGAGCGAGAAACAGTTAATGTTTCAAGTGCAGTATGACTTCTTCAGCACCATACTTCGTTCTGTCAATTTTCTATCTAGTCCATATTTTATGCAACATAGTTAGTCCATTTCAACCTCATCCACTACAGTGATTCCCATTCAAAATCTTTGACCCATCTCTAAAACTGGTATGTTTCCTCTAATTTGTATGGCACGACAATGGATCATTTGAATCCCACACACAATTGGCATATGGTCAGTTCTGCTATAACGTAGTATTTCCATCCTCGTACAATCTTGTGATATTAAAAAAAAGTGTAATAGCAGCACCATTTAAACTAATGGGACTGAAATCGCTTTAAATGTTTGCCCTATAGAAAGTGCCCAATTCATCAACTGTACTATAGCAAATTCACATCAACGAAACATGCATTGTAGCAGAACAAACTGTAGTCCAGGATTGGAAAAACAAATGTCATAATGTATGCTTATATTCCAACATCATAAGGTTCTTCCTCAGAAATCCAAAACTATAATTTGCTTTGGATATTATTTGCTGAATGTAGAACCACAATTGAAGATTGTACGGTTGTATTTTATTTCAGAATTTTATTATAGAACTCATGCTGTGTTGCTGGATCCTTTTATTTTACAGATATATACAACAAAGCAATTTATCAGAAGTGAATGCCATCTTCCATTGGTCCTGCCAGTTTTGCAGTTCCAACAAATCATCTTGCACCGAATTGATATCACGTTTTCTCCCTGATGCATAAACCATAAAGTCAACTGCAAAACCTTGTTTTTTTTTAAACCTTGTCACGAAGGTTATTTACATATGTTAAATGTGTCAACATGTCTCCCTGCCCAATCCAGAAAGGATGATCCCCAATCAACATCAATGCCTTCTATTGGTGAGGAAATGGCAGGTTCAATTTAATAACATTCCACTAATGCCATTAATGAAGTTTGGACGAGAGCTTTTCACAAGTAACTTAGTGAAAGGTTTTTGAGATATCTAGTTTTGACATGTGAGGAGCTTCATAGTTCAAGTCTTGAAGTTAGGTCATCAAGTTGTAAAAATACATTTTTATTCAAATAATCAAGCAAAACCAGGCTATCAACAGATGATCAGCTTTATGACAAAACAATGATTATGCAAATTGCTTGTTGTCACAGAATCACAATTATACTAGGAAATAGGACAAGATCAATTTAGAATATCTGGTCAGTGTGGATGAGTTGGACTGAAGGGTCTGTTTCTTGCTGTATATCTGTGACTCAATGATTTTAATTCTAGTCTCACTGCTGTAAGAATGATGTTACACTTGAAAGGATTCAGAAAAGATTTCAGGATTATAGGGAGAGGTTGAATAGGCTAGGGCTGTTTTCCCTGGAGCGTCGGAAGCAGAGGGGTGATAGTATAGAGGTTTATAAAATCATGAGGGGCATGGATAGGGTAAATAGACAAAGTCTTTTCCCTGTGGTGGAGAGTCCAGAACTAGAGGGCATAGGTTTATAGTGAGAGGGGAAAGATATAAGAGACCGAAGGGGCATCTTTTTCCCGCAGAGGACGGTACGTGTATGGAATGAGCTGCCAAAGGAAGTGGTGGAGGCTAATACAATTGCAACATTTAAAAGGCATCTGGATAGGTATATGAATAGGTAGGATTAGGTGCTGGCAGGTGGGACTAGATTGGGTTGGAATATCTGGTCAGTGTGGACAAGTTGGACCGAAGGGTCTGTTTCCATGCTGTACATCTCTAGGACGCTAATAGTCTGGTAAGTACTACAAAACATTTGTTATGAAATATTGATGGGGAGATAGTGGATGGATAGAACAATTATGGGCATATACATAAAACATAACGTTCAGGGATAAAGTTCAAGTTGAGTTGGTAATCTAAAGGTAGACCAGAAACTGGCTAACACCAGAAAAAAGGACTGGATAAAACACATAGGTTTAAGGAATAAATTGCAAAACAATCACAAGAGAGCATTCTATTGAAAGGTTGGGACCCAGTTGGCTGAAGTGGAAAAGCAAGAGTCAGGAGGGCAAGTCATAGGGTGAATTGGAGGTCAGAGTAATTGACAGCAGGAGATACCGATAAAATAAACAGCCTAAATGCCTCCTCTAGGTGGCATAAAGAGCACACATTCAGAGGAAACTAGCATCACTTGGAAGTGATGAAAAGCAGCAGTGTCAAAGTTGGCAAATTGCACTCCTTCCCTCTTTTATATTACACTTATACAGTAGCACCTCGACATACGAATGGCCCCGTTCACGAACAAATCTGTTTACGAACAGGATTGTATGTAAAATTTTGCTTCAACATACGTCGAAATTCAAGGTATGAATGAAGGTGAACATTTTAAATGACAATTTGACGTCCCATTTTCAGAAAGTTCTGCAACAAAGAAAAAAAACAAGTTTCTCTGGATCGTTTTCTTGTGGCATCACCAACCCCCAAGAGACAAAAAAAAAAGAGAAAGACTCCGGAAATATCCGAACAATGGGAAAATTGATTCAGTCTGCAACTTTTTGGTTTGTGAACCGGGTCCCAGAACAGATTAAGTTCGTAAGTCGAGGCGCTACTGTACTTCAAATAAATCACACCCAGTTTTTTTTAAATAAATTAGCCATTTAAAAGTAATAACCCTTTAGTTAATGTCATTGACCACCTTGCAAAGGCAAAGAAAATGCTAACTTACTTTCTTTGCCTTTCCTAAATTACATTTCTTACTTAGGGGGTATTGATGTCAACAGGTGAGGGTTTCCAATTTGTTAATAAGAATTTTAAAAAAGGTAGGTTTTAAGGGTTTAGGAGTCAAAAATAAAATCAGATATCTAATCAGCTGGTGGAACGTTTCAGTCATATCACTGTTGGATATGGTTTTTGTATATATGCTTGGGAATGGATGGTCATTTCGTTTTGCTGAGCTACAGGAAAACCTGTCAACTGAATGTTGAATACCTCATATTTCCAAACTCTTGAATACCCATTTATGGAGAAGATAATACATATTTTGGGAAAGTTATAAATAAAAAAGGAGACTGCAAGGTGCAAGTGATAAAAATAGAAAATGTTGGAAAAGCTCAGCAGTTAATGTTTTCAGTCCAATGACTCTTCAGAACTGAAAAGTCATATTGGACCCAACACAAACTGTTTCTCTCCACAAATACTGCTAGTCCTACTGAGTTTTCCAGCACCTAGAGTATTTTGTTTCAGATTTTGTGATGTCAGATGACAAGAACAAGTTAAAATATAAAAAGGTCAGTTAGACCTCAAACAAAATTGGAACAATCACATTTTTCCTATCAAAGAAGATTTGAGCTGAATCATATGAAAATTTAATATGACTCTTAGCCATGTTGCTATGTTACATATAAAGCACTAAGCTTCAACCTACCCATTGTTTGAGTTTGCCTACAGAAAACTGAAATGAGCATATCCCAAGATGTAATATCCAGCTCAGATCTCATGCTACACACCCCTGGAGCGCACGATTAGATTACGGGCAAGACAGACTCAACTCAGTAACGCTGAAAACACCAATGTTTTGCAAGTATTATCTATTGTGATACAGCATTATGAATCAAAAACAGACTGGATCCATGAACGGAGGTCATTTTCCGATGAAACTAAATCAAAAGGATTTTAAAATGCTTTGAAGGAATTGATTGACTTTCCTTTAAGTCTTCATAAAACTGGTAAAGAAAAATAGAATCAAACAATAAATATAAGCACCTATATCAGCTGTACACCAACTTTTTAAAATTGTGCTCTTAAAATATCTGAGTCTTGTTGTATAAGAGGTTTACAGAGGTGGAATGTAGAAATAAACACTCAGGGGCGAAAGTACAAAGGGAAAAGTCTGTGATTGTGGAGGAATGCACTGTATATTTGGTAATGCCACTGCTTAGGCAGGTCCTCGTGACTACCATTTCCTATTCTGGTGTTGTGGGTCCTGAAGCTACTGAACAGTTCAATGCTGGGTGCACACATTCTACCACAGGTGGGATACATGATGATTGAGAAGCTGAGTGGCCAGAATGCTCAGGTTTTTAGAATATTCTTTCTGCTGTTTGTACTTGTCCTCCAATCTGGGCTCGTGGGACAATTTTGTAATGGTTGGGACCTCTGCAGATGCTTCTTCTCCAGTTTGGAAGGTCTTACGTAAGAGATTCCTGAGAGTCGGTAGGAATGTTATTTTTTTTTCCCCAGAATATTTTGAGGATATCCTTGAAGTGTTTTCTTTGCCTCCCTGATAATCACTTGATGTACTGAAGCTTTTTTTTGGAAGTCTTTTGCCAGTTGTGCGCAAAATGGAATTACCTCCATTAGTCTCTAGCTCTCACTTCTCACTCAAGCAGCACTTTGGAATCTTGACTAAGTTTCTTTCTTTGCTACTTCTCAATTTCTCCTTATGCAACTGTCAAATTTGGCTCATTAACATTCTTCTGAATCACCTTGGACCATTTTATAGGCATTATACATACGCAAGCTGCAAAACCACTTCTCAAAGTAAGCTGAAATGGAAATTTTGTTGACAAAGAAAATTACACAAATTCTCATAAGCTTCAAAATACCAGACTGAAACAAGTAACCAAACCAGATCAGTACTGTGTGGATGATACCATGTTACACACGTAAGGATGCTAATTCCCTTTGTACTTTATTCTTAAAATTTTATGTACAAGTAGGACTGATTTACTAATGTACATTCAAATATAGAAAGTTTACACATTGGTATTATATAGCACAGGTCACAATTACACTAAGTATTTATAATATGTGAATGTCCACGTTAGCATTTTTCTGAAGCTCTCTATCAGAAATAGAAGGCAATTATACAATGCTTTACAATGATGTTGTACTAAGCTGACTCATTAAAGATTAGCAAGCATAATCAGCAGTGGTCCTTGGCCTGATCTAGGAAACTGGTTTAGTTTATGGAAAGCAATGTTTCCATTAAATCTTGCCTCCAATCGTGCCTTTAAAACAGCAGCCAGGGAGATGTGTAGTTGGATAAAGGTTTCATGTTTGTGCTACCCTATAAACAAAAAAAAATGTAAACTATCAACTGCCAAATTAAAAGAAAAAAAATCCAGTATTTAGATTCACAGTCAGAGATACCAGGTGCAAAGAGAGAATACTTGAGTTTTCTCTGATCCATACTATTTTTAAAATGAACAGATTGTGTCACCAGTAAAAATTACTTTACAAATAAAAATATGAGAGCATTACTTTTGTAAATGCAATAAGTGGGAGAAAAAGTTCGCTTCTTTTTAGTTGTATTTGTTCAGAGGGTCATAGTCAGTGAGTGGTTCATGACTGCAGTTGCTTCAATCTTCAAGGCAGAGAGTGTAGATCTTACTTCATCTGGCCAGGTCAACCACTTCATTATCTACAGGGGGCGGTCCACTGGGGATTACTGTTGACATTGCCCCTGAAGTAAGATAGCCAGCAATTCCAGGGCCTAGATTAAAATGAAAACAAAAAGTTGAACACATCTCTTTAATTTAGCATTGCAAACACACAGGGTAAGTTGGGTTACAGTCACAAACTGGTATCTGGGAACACCAAATTTACACTGATGAAGGCAATTCAAGTTTGAAAGCACAAACACAAGTTTACATTTCAGGGGATAATCCCATTAACCTCAAAACTGTTTATTACCTCATTCTCTCCTGACTTTATTCATTCTTTCATTCTGAGTGCACACAAAACATCGACTTGAAGATTTTAGCTAAGTGTACAATTTTCAAACCTCAAAAGCATGCACTGAGGAAGAAGGTTATCTACCTGCTTCACACTTAAGAACTGAGCATTGTGCCTGCCAGAGAAGCCCTAAAGCCCACTTCTGAGATGAAGGGGACTAGTACCAGTAAGGAGGGAAGGTGAGACACCTAGGGAAAAGAAAATATACACAGAAGATGACAGACGAAGGCAGAAAGTAAAGCATAAGTATTGGATAAGTAAATAAAAGCAGGAAAGCATACATTAAAACAGTTAATATATTGGATAGCTGTTTGTTATTTATGCAAAATCCCTCAACCATGATCAATAAGATTCATCTTCATCAATACAGTATCAGGTGCTGTGCCAATTTTTGCCAAAGGTCAAAAATTCATCATATACTATGGAGATTCATATATATGTTTCAGTTCTTTAATTTAACTTGTCAATCTGTTTTCATACAAATGAACTCTAATACAAAAGTAAATTAGAATTGTTATCACATTCTGTTAAAGTGGAACTCCTCGAAGCGTTACCTCCTTATCGCAGAGATGCTACTGACCCATTTGAATATTTTCTATTTAATCTGGTGGAATTAATTCAGTTTACTAAATATAAGACAACTGATTGTCCACCTCGTTATGTTTTCTTTCTTGGATAGGAAGAACCTTTATTTCTATAGCCACCAATTCCATTGATAATATTCTTTAATAGCAGGTCCTTGTGCAAATATCATAATGATGACGCCTGTCCACTTCCCATAAAAATCTTTGACACAAGTCAACACTTTCTCTGAAGCTAATCAAAGCATATAGTATACAAATTAACAGTCTCAAAATCATCCACTGAAACCTCAACCTACAAGCAAGCTGCAGATAACAGACTTCTGTTTTTAAGAAAGGAACAGGCTGTTGGTAAATTATCTGATGTATTTCCATGGATCAGTCGACATCTTCAGAGTGTTGCAAACTCATGTCGCATATAAACTTATTAGATTCTGGAAGTCAACAGTACTTATAGCTTGGGAGCACCAGTTATACTGAGAGTTGAGCATAAATGGTTCTTTTGAAAAGATAACATGGTCATAAAAAGGTACCAAGATTGATGTTGATCAAATGATCAGCCACTTTGGATTTCCATTTGCAATACTTTGTTCCACACATTTTCTAAACAGGGATATTTGATAAACCTGAGATTGCAGGCTTGCAGCTAGACCTGAAGTACAGGCCAGACAATATTAAACCAAAACTAACCTTGCCTTTCAACAGGTCACTGCTCCCACCCACAGTTCAGGAATGCAACGGAAGAAGTTGAACAAAGAAAAGATCTTTCTAAAGACAATAGGAATGTAAGAACCTTTACCACACCTGCACCACCTTATAACAGAAATATGTTCAATCACAATGACATTTTTGTTCTTTTCAAAACTGGCTTTTTGCACTTGAACTGTGATTTCCCAGAAATTACTCCAGTAACAGTATTAAGACATTCAGACAGCCTAACCTGCTTCACTATTCAGGTGATGATCTTTATCTAAACTCCAACACTGATCTACATGCTTCACTGATGTTCAGCGGTAGCAGTGCGTACAATCTACTCTATGCACTGCAACAATTCACCAAGGCTGTTCAATAGCATCTTCCAAACTGGCAGCCAATTAGAACCTTGGAGTGCAGGTTCATAGCTCCTTGAAAGTGGAGTCGCAGGTAGAAGGGATAGTGAAGAAGGCGTTTGATAGGCTTTCTTTTATTGGTCAGAGTATTAAGTACAGGAGTTGGGAGGTCACGTTGCGGCTGTACAGGACATTGGTTAGGCCACTGTTGGAATATTGCGTGCAATTCTGGTCTCCTTCCTATCAGAAAGATGTTGTGAAACTTGAAAGGGTTCAGAAAAGACTTACAAGGATGTTGCCAGGGTTGGAGGATTTGAGCTATAGGGAGAGGCTGAACAGGCTGGGGCTGTTTTCCCTGGAGCTTCAGAGGCTGAGGGGTGACTTTATAGAGATTTACAAAATTGAGGGGCATGGGTAGGATAAATAGACAAAAGTCTTTTCCCTGGGGTGGGGGAGTCCAGAACTAGAGGGCATAGGTTTAGGGTGAGAGGGGAAATATATAAAAAAGACCCAAATGGCAACGTTTTCATGCAGAGGGTGGTATGTGTATAGAATGAACTGCCAGAGGAAGCGGTGGAGGCTAGTACAATTGCAGCATTTTAAAGGCATCTGGATGGGTACATTAATAAGGAGGGTTTGGAGGGATATGGGCCGGGTGCTGGCAGTTCAGCCTAGATTGGGTTGGGATATCTGGCCGGCATGGACAAGGTGGACCAAAGGGTCTGTTTCCATGCTGTACACCTGACTCTGCGCTTCCTAGTTTCACCCTCAAAAGGCTGGTTTTCAGTACTGGCAAAAATAGTTTCTGGATATCTCCTTCATCAAATCCCTTTATCATGGCAAAACATCTTAAATAGATGATCCAACAATCTAAATTCAAGGAAGTTACATAACATGAAGTTAATTCTTGAAAATTATTTCTCTGGGGAATTCACACAGAATCCCCTCCCAAGCCAAAGATAGTGTTGAAAACTGAAAGCAGTAGCCCAGTCTCTCAGGGGAGAAGATGATGGCAGAGGAGTGGTATTATCACTGGACCATTAATCCAGAAACCCAGCTAATTTTCTGGGGACCTAGGTTCAAATCCGACCATGGTAGATGGTGGGATTGGAATACAATAGAACAAAATATCTGGAATTAAGAGTCTAATGATGACCATGAAACCACTGTCAATTGTCAGGAAAAATCTATCTGGTTTACTAGTGCGCTTTATGGAAGAAAACTGCCACCTCTTCCTGATTTGGCCTACATATGACTCCAGATCAACATAATCAACTCTTAGCTATCCTCTGGGCAATTAGGGATGGGAAATAAAATGCTGGCCTAGCCAGCAACACCCTCATCCCATGTACGAAAAAAAAAAGTTGAAGTATGACAAAAGTCACTTTCCCTTTGTACCACAGAGATAAAGATCAACATTTCATTAGCCATTTGATTACATTTGCTATATGCACCCTTGCTTTTAATGGCATATGTATATGGAGACACTAAATACCAGATTCGTCCATTGCTCCTAGTTTATTACTGTTTAGGACATATTCCAACTGGACTTTCTCAAAGTGTGTTTATTATACTTCCCAGTTAATCTGTTTATGTCCCGTTGTTCCTAGCACCTGCTCCCATCTACACATTGTGTGCCTCTTAATTGGCATCATCTGCAAACATAGATAAAAACTTTCCATTCCTTCTTGGCATTGACAAATACCAATGCCCCAGCAGACCCCTGGGGAACACCCTGCATCACATCCCATTGATAACAGTATGCTGTCTTTATCCAACTCCTTAACCGATTATCAACCCACACCACAAAGGTAGCTCCAAATCGGTGTACTTTCACTCATTCCCAGTGTCCTGTGGAATGTTATCAAATACCTTCAGGAAGTAATTACCCCCATGAACAACCTCTACTGATATTCCTTTATTCACCAACTTAATATCCTCAAAAGATCCAATCAGATTAGTCAGATATGGCCTGGACTTCACTAACCTATGACCCTTTCTGAGAAGCTTCTAGTTGTTCAAGTGCTCACAGTGTCCCTGATAAATTCCATTATCATCCAGTTATTTGGATTACTTTTTTTCTTCCTTCCTTAAATAATTGTGACATTGATTTTATTATTTCCATCAATTCTGCTTTAGTTGGAACATTTATTTTAATCATTCACTTTTTGTCCCTTCACGCTTTTGTCATTTTCCTCACCTTCAGATTACAAGTATTTTCTGTTTCCTTTTAAAGCATTTAGAGTCAGAGTCAGAATTGGACAGAAACAGACCCATTGGTCCAAGTAGTCCATGCCAACCAGATATCCCAACCCAATCTAATCCCACCTGCCTTTTAAATGTTGCAATTGTACCATCCTCCACCACTTCCTCTGGCAGCTCACGTACCACATTCTGTGTGAAAACGTTGCCCCTTAGGTCTCTTAAATCTTTCCCCTCTCACCTTAAACCTATGCCCTCTAGTCCTGGACTCTTCCACCTCAGGAAAAAAAAAAAGACTGTCTATTTACTCTATCCATGGTCCTCATGATTTTAAAGCCTCTATAAGGTCACCCCTCAGCCTTCAATGCACCAGAGAAAACAGCCCCAGCCTGTTTAACCTCTCCCTATATCTCAAATCCTCCAACCCTGGCAACATCCTTGTAAATCTTTTCTGAATCCTTTCAAGCTTCACAACATCCTTCCGATAGGAAGGAGACCAGAATTGCATGCAATATTCCAGATCCAAATATTTCTAAGGATAAACACCAAAATAACATCTACTAATCAGGAAAAAAAAAACAAGATATACAAGTTTTGGTTTCAGTACTGAAGACTAAGTAAAGATTAGAAATGCCCTCAAAGGATTTTTGGAACTTACAACCACAAGAGAGGTGTGAGACCTTTTCAATCACATAATTCAAGGTGGAAAAAACAGAATAAAAGGGAAGAGAAAAACAACAGTGCAATCGGAATCAGAGGAATAGCAGAGGCACAATTGTAATTTCTAAAGATTCTATGATTTTCCATCTTTGGTTTTATGCTACAAATCAGAAGCTTTTCTCATCTTCACTACACATTTGCACTTCACATTTTTATTTTACTGTTAAGAACACAAGGGGAAGAAAGATTTGCACAAGCTTGAGCAGCCAGTGTAACACAGGTCTGCATCTTCTGTTGTTAGGATTACTTGTTACCATTGGTATATTTTAGCGCGAGCTATGACCATAGTAATTACATCATTTAATAAGATCACGGCAGTTCAATTTTACTGCCCTCATTACCTGTTTACTCCTTGCCAGTCAAGAATCTGACTCTGCATTAAAAATATTCACTGACCCTGCCTACACTGCTCCCGAGAAAAGAAAAAAGCCCAGACCAACCACATTCAAAAAGTGAAGCTATTTTAAATAGGAACCTACCCTTGCCTTATTTTTAAAGTTCCCTAGTTCTGGCTCTCCTGTAGGAGATACATTTTTTCCAGCATCCATTCTGTTGTTAAGTCCCTATCGGATTTTGTGTTTCAATAAGATGGTCTCATTCTTCTAAACTATGAACAAACTCAATCTGTCCAGCCTGTTCTCACAAGACAACCCCTTTATTCCAGTATTCAACATAATTAACTTTTTATGGTTTCTAATGTAACTATATACTGTAAGGAGAGAAGAGTTGTTTTCAGTACTCCAGATGTAGTCCTACCAATGTCTTGGCAAAACTGCGGTAAAACTTCCCCACTTTATATTCCATTTCCTACACAATAAACATTGTTTTTTAAAATTGCTCACTGTATAAGCATACTAACTTGCGATTCTTGGATGAGGACAACCAGATCTCAGTACCATTCAGTTCACATTAAAAGGATATAGACAGGTTAAGTCAGTAAGTTTGCCCCAGCTATGCCTGCCTCTTCGTAGGATATGTGGAACAGTCCGTCTTCCGCAGTTACACTGGCACCACCCCCCACCTTTTCCTCCGCTACATCGATGACTGTATCGGTGCTGCCTCGTGCTCCCACAAGGAGGTTGAACAGTTCATCCACTTTCCCAACACCTCCCACCCCGACCTCAAATTTACCTGGACTGTCTCAGACTCCTCCCTCCCCTTCCTAGACCTTTCCAT
>NC_057738.1:32369002-32399091 GCF_004010195.1 Chiloscyllium plagiosum
CCCCTCCCCCAAGTCCCTCCTCCCTACCTTTTATCTTAGCCTACTGGACACACTTTCCTCATTCCTGAAGGGCTTATGCCCGAAACGTCGATTCTCCTGTTCCTTGGATGCTGCCTGACCTGCTGCGCTTTTCCAGCAACACATTTTCAGCTCTGATCTCCAGCATCTGCAGTCCTCACTTTCTCCTCGAAGGTTAAGTCAGTAGCCAATTATTTGGTAAAATGGAGTATAAAGACTCACATTCTCTTTATATTTACCAGCCACACATTCAGTCCCTTTATTGAAGTCTTTAAAGTAATTGTAAGTAGTTCAGCCCCCAACATTAGTCCAGAGGGCACTCCACTGGTTACATTTTGCCAATTCAGAGATTACCCATTTACCCCATTTTACATTCAACAACTGTAAGGGGACTAAAGATCAAATAAAAGGAGCTTTCTCCTAAACATTTATGACTGAATTTCATATATACTTCAAAAGGGCATCACCGAGCAAAGTTTAAGTACTACACAAAGCAAAATAGAAATATTTATCTTCAATACCGTAAATTGTTTACTTGTTAAACATTTGCCATCAGATTTCGTGATTATGAACGGCATCTCCAAGTACAACAAAGGACAAGTCAGATTTACTCACCTGTAAGATATCCTGCTGATTGTGACTCAGAAATAAATAAGTCATGCTTTTGATCTTTGAAGGCACTCCATACAGAGGAACGAGACAGAATTTCATTCACCTAAACAAGAAAGCTTTTTAAATATTTTAACCAGCTTCCCAGAATTAGGTTAAATAAACATTTGATTTCTCCAAATTGTACTATGCCAGAAATACTGAGATGGAACGTTGAAAGGCCGTTTAAGCAGCAACAGTCAAGCTGTCTTTAGAACCCAAAGTTACTTGGAATTTATCATTTTCTTATGGCTCATGACACAGACAATAGGAATAACTATTTTTCCACCACACTACAGAACAAATCAGAACGTGATCAGTTAGAACAAGGTTTCCCCACATGATCTTCAGTTCCTTGAAACTGCCTACTATTCATGATTAAAACAAAATTGCTAGAAATACACAAATAAATTAGTACCAGTAATGACTACAGGATGCACCTGATAAAGTTACTGCACTTTTTCCAGAAGATTGCTCATATTTCAGATATCCAGTGATTTAACTCTTTGCCACAATGATTTATAAGAACTCCTTTTGTACATTAAATTGCATTATACAATTGGAAACAATGTAAAGGTATTACTTGCTGAGGCTATTCTTGCTGCTTAATAAATAGCTCCACCTATGGTGGATTCCTCCAGTGCCATATCACCAACTGAAAGATTAATACTACAGGCTAGCGTCAGATGAATAATTAGTTGTAGGTCTACTTGTAATAGATCCAGGGCCAAATCTATCCTCATTTAATCAAAATGGGGACAGAATGGCAACGGAAGTAGAAAATGACAAGTGATCAAATTTAGCCAGCTTCACTGATTTTTATAACCAATCGAGCCCACATGCTGATTAGAGCTACCGTAAGACTTTCTCTTATGTTTCAAGGCCATATTGAAGTTCAGTTCCTCATAATTGCAGAGCAACTTAAATAGAAAACATTCATTGTCATTTTACAGCCAGAGAGCAAGATGTTTAATAGCTGAGCAGCACAAAAAAATGGGAAAAAGCAAATAAAATGATCTGATTCCTGTTGTAAGTTTGCTCATTGAGCTGACAACCTGAACCTCAACCTGAGCTACAAATCTTAAAGATCGCATTGGCCGATTCATCTTTGGAGAATAAAAAAGGATGAGTCAGTAAAATGTTGAGGATAGAATCCCAGGGAATAAGCAACTCTTTAATACACTCCACTTCTTCACAATGACTCTGAAAATTCAGGTTTGGTTTCTTCAGGATCATTTTGAAGATTTGCAGAAGAAATGTACAGATTGCAAGCTCTCTAAAATGCGATTAGCGTAATTGACTGCACTGGTGACAAATAGCTGGGGGAGTATGGACAGCCTTCAATATAATATGGCTTTAGTATTTGGTCACAAATAGAAATTGTTGCCACAGTTTCTGCTATAATTGAAAATGATAGTCATGTATGTAAAGTATTTTTTATCCCTTTAAATTTGGTAAGTCCGCTACATTGGTGGGGGGGGGGGGGGGGTGGCACAGGAATTAAAAGATGACTGAACAGGTATATTTTTCAAAAATTGAGTGTGATCCACTTTTGTTCCACGAGATTAGATTAGTAAACTATTTCATGGCTGTTTTCTAGGTCACCAGGTCAAACCTTGAAGATTATCAGAGCAATAAGTCAGTCATCTAAATACTTAACGCTGCTTTCTCACCACCAATTCAATGAATCTGGAAAATGATCTAATGTGAAGAAATCTCACCTGTTCACCATACTGCAAACTCCGTGTCATTGATTTAAGTGCATTTACAATCTGTGCTTTCGTGGCAGCTGGATTTTCAACATTCTCAAGTCCTATTCCTTCCAATAGCCGCAGGAGGTATGGCACCAATTCAACTTTCAGACCCTTCAACAAACATGAAGTTTAATTTAAACACACAGCAAGCACAGGTCAAACTGGTACCAAAATTAGAATCTAGTGATAAGCAGTGCTGCACAAAAAAAGATGTGGGAAAAGATAATTTGAAAAGCATTGCTTGCTAAATAATTTAGAATTGAAACCTTGCAGTACTGCATTTCATCACATGTATCTGCAATGAAAGCTAGAGATACATATCCAGCTGTAATCTCATTGAACATGGATTTATAAGCTAGATTTGAAGAATATTTGTGCCAAGTGCTACTTCAATGAACAGTACTCATGACTAATCCTTTATGGTGAAGTATGGAGATCTTGCAGATGTATACACAATAATACAAACGTAGGGTGCACCATTAGCATTTTGTACTGGAAACTTGTTTGTGACCACCAGTATAGAATGAGGCTCAATTTCTCCAAATACCATTGGAAAGACAAACTATAGCCTTTTGGTAGTACAGAACTTAAGCACTACTGAAAAAAACCATACATTCTTTCCAAAAGATTTTGTCTCCCACTATTCACATGAAATACCAAAGAGGAAAACAATATTCATGCTGCATGAAACAAGAGTGCTAATTGGTTGGCAAGTAGACTCTGATTGGTACAGGCATTGCCATGGATGATGCATTTGCTAATAATCTACAGTTAGCAGGCATATATGTTATTTAACATTTAAACCAGGCAAAATCAATGGACAGGCTGAAGCATTGTCCTGTGTGACGAACCAGAGAATGGCTGTTACCTGCTTTGTTGCATTGAAGCAGGCACAGGTGTGCACATGCATGTATGTGTTTTTTGTCTGCAAAGATCATGTGTATTAATGTGTAGCTTACATGCAAGTGCACTCCTCCGTGAGGCTGGCTGAAGAAACTAAATTTATCGTCAGTATAATTCTTATCACAGGATTATTTAGCAAGTGCTGCCCAAACACTGAATTACATCGGATGTCAGTCACTGTGCTGTAAATTTTCAAGCATGATCTGGTTAGGTACAGTCAGTCCCTACTGTCACCAACAGCCAAAAGGGATAGGTTGATCAAATGCACGTTACGGGATTCCAAACAACTTGTCTGATCTTCACTTGCCACAGAGCTTCAAAACCAACCTGGATATGCATATCAGTAAATGAGAAATAGCTGGAATAGTCATCCTCAACAACATTACTATAATTAACAAAATGCACACCATTCCCAATGAAATTTATATCCATTGGATCTGGTCAGCACAACTACTTTGCCTTATTTGAAAGGACAGTCTCAGAATTAAGGGACAGTAATTGAAGACTGAGATGAGGAAGAATTTCTGAGGGCAGAGTGTCTTTGGCACAAAGTTGTGGAGCACAGTCCTTGTGTATCAGCAGATTAGATAGGGTGGACAGTGACAGCCTTTTTCTTTGGATGGTGAAGGCTAACACGAGGGGACATAGCTTTAAATTGAGGGGTGATAGATAGAGGACAGATATCAGGGGTAGTTTCTTTACTCAGTAGTAGGGGCATGGAACAGCCTACCTGCAACAGTAGTAGACTCACCGATGTTAAGGGCATTTAAATGGTCATTGGGCATACATATGGATCATTGTGGAATGGTGTAGGTTAGATGAGCAATGGTGAAGGCTAACACGAGGTGACATAGCTTTAAATTGAAGGGTGATAGATAGAGGACAGATATCAGGGGTAGTTTCTTTACTCAGTAGTAGGGGCATGGAATAGCCTACCTGCAACAGTAGTAGACTCACCGATGTTAAGGGCATTTAAATGGTCATTGGGCATACATATGGATCATTGTGGAATGGTGTAGGTTAGATGAGCATCAGATTAATTTCACTGGTCGACAACATCGAGGGCCAAACATTCTAAGTTCTATATTTAAAGGTGAGATAGATTTTTTTTTTAATCAGTAGGGCAATCAGGGATAATGTAGGATGGGCAGAAAAGTGGATGTGATCAGCCACAATCCTATTGAATGGTGGAGAAGGCTTGAAGGACCAAATGGCCCACTTCTGTAGTCTTACAAAAGCAAGTTAAAAACATTTGCTGGACCTGTTGAGATCAATTTATGCCAAATGACATATACGAATGTTTGTGCTGTCACAGCCTACCATGTCAATGAATGACATGCCTTTAGGTGCTACCTTATCTATCACCAGCACTGCACAACACGGACTGGCTAGTGGTTCAATTAACTGCTGCACGTTAACTTGTTTTCCACACATGCATTGTGAAGGATTCCTTCACACTTGCCAAGATCATACAGACTTGCACACTGATAGCAATGCACTGTCCTTGTGCTCATTTGACATTGTTAGCCTATTCATCAATGTACCAATTAAGGAAGGCATAGACATCTGCACTGCAGCACTGTAACATGACTATTTAGATACACCACCCCCCTCGCTGCGTAATTCAGTATTCATTGAACTTCTGAACTCAGCCATTCACTGGAGTTCAGTTTTAATAATATTATGCATGTCCAAATAGTTTGCATTGCCACGTGATCCCCACAGGATCCAGACTTCTCAAACATCTTAGTGGGATCCCATGGGAAATGTGTTCTTGACGAAATAACACAACTTCCTACCACTTGCATTTTCGATATACTGTATAGATGTTTACTATGCTTGAATCTATAGCTGCATGACAGACTTTTCTTACACATCTTAAAGAATTCTATCCTACAATCAGATTCATCTTTGACTTCAAACAGTCAAGCGAGTTCCTTTCTTGGATGGCCTAGATGAAAAACAGGCCAGGAGGTTCTCTGCTACTGTCTACCACAAACCTCTGCACTCTGGCACTCCTAAAAAAAGGTCCATGTACAAATCGCTCAGGTCCTATTTACAAGGTTTCGCCCTCATGCCCGAAACGTCGATTCTCCTGCTCCTTGGATGCTGCCTGACCTGCTGCGCTTTTCCAGCAACACATTTTCAGCTCTGATCACCAGCATCTGCAGTCCTCATTTTCTCTTATTTACAAGGTTGCCAATAAGACCAATCTGATAGCTCCACATACGACAAAATTGGCCTTATTGGCAAATTCATAAACAAGGTTCAAGCAATTTGTTCACTGTGCAAGCTAGATGCTGAAAGAGAGGGAACATCAAAGCATCCCTGTGGTATAACTGCTACCTTGATCAAATCATGCCTCAGTATATATTGCATAAACAGATTAAAAGGCCTAAGCTCACAACTGGTCCCAAAAATTCCAGGAAGGTATCTCAAAAGTCTGAGCAACAGATGATGCTAGTTGTTTCAGAGTTACTACAAATGCAGTAGCAATACGTGGTCTTTCTCAAAAAAAAAATGCTTAAACTAAGACAGAAAAAAATATTCTGCCTATTAAGCAAATTGGTATGTTAATTTTAGTGGTGTGCTGATAAGAATATAGGCATTCCAAAGACAAGTAGATCACCTGAGGCAATTGTCTTGAGATGTTCGCTGAAGGGTTTGACTGGATGTAACCAGCCCTCACATGCAAAACTGTGTTCAACATCAGATGCGATTGTGCAATCAGAGACTTGCTAAATAATCCTGAGGGAGCAAAGAATTACTGACAACCAATTTAGGGTAATCAGTCAGGCTCAGAGAAGCAAACTTACATGTATTGAAAGCTGCATATATTAATACACAGAGCCCTGTTCTTTGCAGACAGAAACAGACATACACATACTTCACCTATTTCAATTCAACAAACTAGGTGACTACCCTGTGAAATGAATCCCAGAGAGGTTATGTCAACCAGTGGCAATTTGCCTGGTTAGAATTTAAATTTTAGCAGAGAACTGTAAATCATTGTCATGGCGATTGTGCCAGTTAGAAATAACAAACACACACACAAACACACACACCACACTGTCCTCCCATTCCTTCTTTTCCCTCAATAGCATTTCTCAAATTTTCTTTATGATTTGATGATGAAATGCTTTGACAAAAACATGTTCTTTTCAGCAATACTAAAACAATTGCCTTTGGCTCCAATAACAAAATCAATACTTTTGCTACTGATTACAACTGCCTGAGGCTGTACAAGACTGTTTGGAATCTCAGCATTGAGATCCCCCCCCACAGGAGCGCAGTCTCGCACTCAAATTTTCCACAAACATTGCCTGTATAACATTGTCAGTCTTGAACCCACTAAAGCCTATCTACTAATAAGAATCTCACCCACCAAAGAAATCCTCTTCCAAATATTTCCAATGTTGCTAGCTGCCTTTGCATATAGTTCCTGGCACTAATATTCTTGGAGTAATCCTGATGCAGCTTATCAACACCTTACATTTATAGAGTATCGTTTTAATATCAAAAAATGCCCAAAGGCATTTCTGATCAGAAAGTGGTTGCTGAGCCAAAGAAAAGGTTAGTTCTTTTGAGAGCATTGCATACTCCTTTTTTGTGAACATCCAAGTGACCCATAGCTCTTGATTATTTCCTATTCTAAACTCAATATTCCTGTGTTTGCTGACTTTCACGGATTCAATTGCTTAAATTTAAAAACCCCATCTTGGTGTTTAAATCCATTAAGGCTTCACTCCTCCCTAACAATAGAAATTACTGCATTAAAGCACCCATTCTATCTTTTGTGCACCTTTCCTCCTCCAGTCGCACAATTTGTGATTTGAGATTAAAACCTTTTAAAGGAGTCAGACTGAAATTTGCAACAATGCTTTCAAACACCTTCTTCAGAGGGCATTGCTTGGCTGAAGCTTTCAGTCAACCCAATAACTTGCTCTCTGGCTTAGCAACTAATTCCGGTCAGAAATGCCTAGAGACATTTTTTTCATATTAAAATGGCACAGGTTAAATGCAAGGTGTTGATAAGCTGCATCAGGTTTACTCCACGAATAAACATCGTCTAGCAACAAGAATACTGGTGCCAGAAACTATTTTCCAATAGTAGTCATCAATAAGGAGTAGATTGAAACTAGAAAAATCAGTTTGTTCCAACATGTTCTCGTAATCAGATTCATCACAGCAGTGAGTGTGCCTGATTGCAACAGTTGACCAAAGGCAGATCAAGAAAAAGAATGTAATATTCACGAAGCCTTCTCTTGATAATGCTAATATTTACAGAAATTAACTTGTAGCTTATATCCAGCAAGTAACACTAACAAATTCAACAAAATGGCAGTTCAGATTGATGAAATTCTCTATTAGAGGTACCCACCTGTGCTACTAAGTCAGTCTGCTCCTTCTGGAACATTCGATTCAGAGATTCCGAGGCAAGGCCTACCATATCTGATCGCACCTTCATTCCGTTCATCAAAGGCCCGATAGTTTCCAGCATTGCCATAGCTCGGACACATAACTAAAAAAAAAATTGTTAAATGTTGAGTAAAATTGAAAAGCTATCACCATTTTATTACTTCTGTTACAAATACCAAGATTACAGAAGACAGTGTCACTAAATAATAGGCATTGACCAGTATCACTGGAATCTTTTAGACAATGTTAATTATGTTATCCCCTCCTCGATGTCCTCAATGCACACAAACAGAAGGTGGATTGCGAATGCACTCCAGTAATCAATTGACAAGAATCACTAACATATGGGCAGTACCTGTTTTCCCATTTTCTCCATCTTGCCACTAATTTATGCCATCAGACTGGAGGACCTAATCTTGCCCAACAGATATTTTCTTCTTCTCATCGGGAGAAAGTAAGGCTGTGGGAAGGGCAGCCATAACACTAACAGATACCAAGGAGCAGGTAGCTGTCCAAGGTTGAGGGAGGGAGGTGCAGGGCTGAAGTGAAGAGAAGAGAAGCACATAGACTACTGTGGTTATAACAACTGGGCAGGCAATACTGGCAAAAGTTTGGGAACACAAACAGCGTCCTTTGAAGTCATAGCCGGAGTATCAAAGAGCGTGCCTTTGAAATAAGTGAGATCGCAAAGTGATTAGAAGGAAAACTGGAAAGGGCCAGTGAAGAACCAGTTGTCATGTTCATGATCCAGGACAAATGACATGCAAGTGAGGCAACTGCGTTAAGGTTATGGAGGGCAATAGTTGAGCCATGTGATAATTAACAAAAGGTCAAAAGAAAAAAATAACTAAGAGCAAAACTTGGCTAAAGGGTTTCTGTGCAGAAGAGGGGCTCAATTCTACAGAACCAAGCCACTGGAAGCCTGGCTGAAATGGGACATGTAGTATTTGAAGCTAATACAAGGGGCTGATTTGGGAGGATGAGGATGCTCAAGTAAAAACAAAAACATGAAATTAGTTTGATGAAGATGATGATGAAGAAGAGCAGAATCCAAATCATACAGTGGAAAAGACAAATTTTTGTTTCTGAAAAATAGCAGAAACAATGAACTGATAAGAACGTGATAGAAACAACAGTAATCAAGTTTGACGAGACAAAAAAAAAAGGAGAAAGAAAAACAGCATAAAGGCAAAATGGCCAGATAGAATGCAGCATGGTGCAGATTTCAGTTGATAAACTGACATAGGTCAAGGAATGCAATACATTTGAATCACAAATCCAGTTTATAGAGAACAGTAGGGGCTATCTTCAAAACCTAGCTACCAGCTGGTCATGACTAAGAAAAATACGTACTCCAAGTCATAAGGTCATTAGAAAGACCACAGAAGTTGAAGTCTAGCAATACTGAAGTAGTACCAACTTTCCAATACCCTGATGGTGAGCATTATGATCAGTTGTGGGAGGATGACAAACTCATTTCTGATTAAATAATTCAAATTCTGTCAAATTGCTCAATCAAATCAATACACTCATCAGCATGCCCTGGGATAATTCCATGACTTAGATTTAGTGGTTATAGGCAATTGCCTTTGACAGACTGGTCTTCAAAAACATGTACATTTCTGGAAATAATTACATTAACACAAGTTGCCAGCTCGGTTCACACAAGCACAATTGGGTTTGTCTTTAAAAGACATGCTATTAGAAAACTGGGCTCCCCTAAACTTACATGTGTCCAATTTCTACAAAGATGGTTTTGTTATGCAGACAAAAAAAACATTTGAGCACCCCAAAATTCTGGACACTATATTCAACTGTCAAGAACCTCGGGTTCTGTCTGTAAATAATTATAATAAGTCTGTTTAATGGTTTTGTCACTGTTAAATGATCTCCAACAGGGCAGATGTAGTTTGTCTGCTGCAACAAGATCAAATCTGGTGGAACCCATGCAGAAGAAGGACTTTTATTCTACAGTATTTCATATCAATTGCTTACTCTGTAGTGTATGCACATTTCAGATAAGGAGGAACACAGGCTTGACAATGGAAGCCAACTCGTAGCACAAATAAAATGATAATTTAGCAACAAGGCAAACCAATAACAGACAAGTGAGGCTGAATAAGCTTGCATTACTCAAATGGTATGAAACAAATACAATACATGCAATGAAGGTTGCTGAAATTACAGAATCCAATGATTAAAAACATTAAAATTTCAATCTGTAGAACTGGAAAAACAAAATTGATGTTGAAACACAAATTAAAAAAAAAACATTTTTACCTCATTGTCAGAAAGAGCATGAATGACCCGGATTGATGACTTGGGGATGACATTGTTTTTGTGGTTCAGAGCCTGAATAACTTTAGGAAGGTGGCCTAATGGAGGTACCTGGTCTGCCAGCTGAGGCTGGGAATGGAAGAGGCAGACTGCTGCTGTGGTAACCGTTTCTAAAGTTTCACCCTGTGCAGAGAAACAGACCAATTACCAACACGTGCAAAGCATGGAGTTACACAACACTTCTAGTTAATGGAATGTGACATGATGAGACAAAAATCTACATAAAATAAGAATAGACAAAAGAAGTTATTCAACCCAACAAGCTGTCCGCTCCCTTACACTTTCTTCAAACAAAGCTTAAACATTTCGTGATGTAGATGCATGGCAAGTTATTTTGACTTTGCTGTGAACCTATGGTTATAAGTCATCAGTTTACGAACCATTATTATAACAACCTGAGATTGTACAGCAAGTCAGTTAGCCATACGATCAAACATATATATGGGTCATTCTATCTGAGACACGCTCAATGAAAATACTCTTTTCTTCCCCCTACTTACCTCTCCAGGTTTCAAATTAATGCAGCTGTGCTATCTGCCTCGACCATTCCAAGGGTTAGCAAATTTCAACTTTCCATTACACAGTAAAAAGAAAGTTTCCCCAAAATCTATTAGTCACTAACTTGCATTTGTAGCCCACAGTTTTAAGCTCTCTCCTCCTCTCACTTCACCACTCAACACTCTTGAGCAAACTCCTTCATAGTATTAAAAGACCTTCATCAGTTCACTTGTTTTCTTTTTAAAAAATTCAAAAAAATCCATAGGTCTGATCAGTCTTTCCTAACTGTTGCACTCACTCTGGTTCTAATACCAACCATATAAAATTATTTTTGCACTCGCTCTAGTTCTACTGCATCCTTTTGTAACACGAAGTCTAGCACTGTGCACAGTACTCTTAAAATGTGGTGTAAACACTGGTTTGACAGATGTTCGACATGAAGTCAAAAAGCAGAGAGCTAATTTCTACAGAAATATAGACATCAATGCTTTGTTTGCACTTACGAATTTGTCTGTCTATTTGCATTGCTCCTTTCTCACGATTTACGAACTTCAGCTTCAAATTGCATTGTGCACCTGGCCAATTTAGATTTTATTCTGCAAGGAGTAGATGACTCCTCGTTTATCCTGCCAAAATGCAACACCCCATACTTCACCACAAATTAATTTGCCATTTACGTTCTTAATCTGCAATCGTCTTTTTTCTATATTAAAGATGTCCCACAAACGTTGCTATCATACTTAAGCATAGTTACATTATTTTAAATGTGAACAATTCCTTCAAGTTCAAAACTGGCTTTCAAATTACAGAACGCAGGTCATCACTAATTTCTCTACACATTCGCTAGTACGGAGATTAAAAGATGATTTCCAATGTCACACTTACATGAGGATTATTTGTTTCCAGCAGCTCTGTGAGTTTCTCCAGCAGCCCAACAAGGAATTCTCGAGGTTTACGTAGAACCCAACCAGGTTGTGCAATAAAGATCCTCAAGAAGACTCCTCCTACTGACAATTCACCTCCAACTTCACTATAAGCAACTGTAAAGTCTTCCGGTAACTGCAGAGGATGGAGAGTATTTGTTTCATATTAATAGTAGTTTTTCTTTTGTATGAAACCCCCATCAACTCAAACTCTCTTCCACAGAGAATGATTTAGGAGAAAATGTATTTTACAAATGCAATCACTTACTAGATGAACAGCTAGTTAGGCCAGTTGCTGCTTTTTCTGTGGGGAAACACCCAATTGCACCTACCCCCTAATATCACTGCTAACCTTGTATTCTTGTTTGTCAACAAAAGTCTTAAATTTGTGATTAGAACATAAAAGCAATTGTGTTATTCCACTACTTTTAAACAACATTCTCTCACTGGAGTTTTAAAGCAACGATGCAACATGGTCAGTTTCCCTTGTTTATATCGAATACTCAGTTAAACATGACCAGAGAAAATCCCGGTCCAGTTGGTTTTCCCCTCCCTCCATTTACTCCATACAACAAACTTCACTGGAAGCAAAGCCTTTTTTCCTCTACAGCACACAAAACAATGTCCATATTTTATTATAGATAGATAAAAGTTCAGCGAGTTATAGTTAAAAGAGGAACCTCTTGTCTATGATCAGGGAACGCCTAATACCCTAAAAAGGTAACAACTACTTCATTTCCAGCAAGACTGGCTAACCTTATTTATCCATTCTGCTGTCTGTGCTAAAACTCATTAGGCTTGGGTTGTTTTGATGGGTAGGCTATGTTTTGAAGTGCCCCTGTATACAAGAGGTGTGGGTCAAAGCAAGAGTTTTGCTCAGCAAGAACAGGCAGAGTTTATTGCCTGTGGAATGTAAGGGATCGAGTGTAGCAAAGTAAATCTGGTGGGGAATGGACAATGACACTGCAGATCACACATAATCATGGTTCTTTAGTTTTGTACAGAAATGACTGAGGTTAAGGAGCTTTCCTTTAAGGTGCTCTTTAGTCACTACAGAGAACAGAAATTTAGCCATTTGGCCAAACAAATATATAGTCTGATCTTAGATGAAATTAAATCACTATTGTCAGGTAGATTTTAAATAGAATAGGTTTTCATCCATACTTTGGTTGATTCCAATATGTATTTTGAAGGTGTCTGGTCAGATCTTCCATTCAAGGTAGTTATACCATCATGAGGTTGGTGCAAGACCATGAAGCAGTTTCTTAAACAGCCAAATCACCGGAGCATAATCCACAGGACCCAAGCATTTACCAAATCAAATGCTCCTAACGTCTGGCATTTTTCTTTGATTTATCTGGCAACAAACACCTCTGAATGATTTAAAGCCACAATGTCTCCGGGATTTAATCAGTCACAGGAAATAGACAATTCAGGTCATTTGACTTTTATTGGAACATTTCCAACTCAAATCCATTTCAACCCACACCAATTATTCCACCTCCCATATACAGTATATTGAAGACACTCTTGAATAGGTTGAGCACTTTCCAAATACACAGCAACCAGCACACTCAAAAGGCCACCATTGTCAAAGAGATCCACCACCATCCACCATACTCTAGAGATTTTGAAAGTGCTTGATAACAAAGACGCTTAAACCAGGACTTCTCTGGTCAGAGCAGCTGTTATCATCACATTCTTCTACTTCAGTGGGACCTAGACTATCAACAAAGCATAAATGTTCGAGAAATTCCAAAGTGCATCTCTCAAATTCAATGAAAATATTATTGTTCAAGTGCTAACAGCCTTCCTGAACACAACTCCACAAGCATTCATGAAAAAATCTTGAAGAATTAATTTTAATAGGCCAAATTTTGTGACCAGCTGTCAAAAAAAAAGTCTCTTTCACCAGGATCCTATTTTCTCAACCCTCAAACATACAGCTTTCCAGGGGAGGACAAAGAAAATGTTTCAAAGACACTGAAGCACAGATGTATCAACATTAATGACTGGGAAGACTGATTCCTAATTGTTCAAGACAGCAACAAATTGTCCATTAAGCTGCAGGTACAGCTACAGCAAAGGAGGAAAGAAAAGGAAGCAAATCCTGCACTCGGGATCCCACTACTTCACAGTAAATATCGGTCTCCCAAACCACACAAAGATCCACTACGGAAATTTGTGCCCAAGAAGACTTCAAGAGACAACAACATGACATGTGCCAGGAGACAAATTTATTAATTGATACAAACACCTTGAAAAGATTAGTCTCAAATTCACCACTTTGGCTGCTTAGTTAGTTTAGAGTTGAAGGTGACGTGATTGACCAAGGAATTGCTTGGTTAACTTTAACTCAGCTCTTTAGGAAATCTACAAAGAACTCATTGGCAAGTCTTAATCAGCTGACTGGGGATAAAAGTAGTTCAATAGGAATGGGTTTTTTGCCCCATATAAACTGATTTTGTATTTTTTGAAATACATGTAACATAAATAACCTAATTTTTACAAACTTTGTATTTTCTTTATAAGGTGATTTTAGTCTGAATTTACAGTGTCCTATCTGCCTCTCATCATTGTAGCAGGTAGAATAATGTTGGGTTTCTCTTACTTCTATTCAGTCCAATGACAAGTTCTCACTCTCAGCATATATAATGGAGTAATTGTGGGTCATGAAGGTAAATACAAGCAAAATACCTACTCTAATCACCTACAATATTGAACCCAACGAAATTCAAAGAACCATGCACTGAATTCATTGAGACAATTATATTTGTTTTCATATTAAAAGCATTTTCTTCACAGAAAATGCCGCTGGTATTAATGGCTGTTTATGGGCTTAAAATATAAAAAATATTTTTCCTTAATTCCAGTTGCAAATTTAACCAGCTGTTACGAATAAGCAACACCAAATCCAAAATGAAATAAAAATGAACTTCAGTAATCATGGGAGTGAAATCAAAACCCCAGTGATACTTTCTGGATCTCAACAGCATTTGTAAGCTGGACTAATACACACAATATAAATGTTGCAGTATGGAGGACATTCCAACTTTTATTCACTTTTTTTTCTTTAAGCGTAATCATTCTCATTACCATTCTTTTACTAAAATAAGATAGCAGAAATAAGCATCAAACTTGCTGTGATAAAAGGGTGCATTGGAATCCAAATGTTGCATCAGTTTGACAACAGGCAGAGTGTGAAATGGAGCTTCAGTGCCATCTAGAAAACTCACATCAAACTTCATTATGTTTGATGAGCAAAATGAAAAAAAAGTTGCATTCAACTAGGATTGAGCTATAGGGGGAGGCTGAACAGGCTGGGCCTGTTTTCCCTGGAGCCTGTTTTCAAAGGCTGAGGGGTGGCCTTATAGAGGTTTACAAAATTATGAGGGGCATGGATAGGGTAAATAGGCAAAGTCTTTTCCCTGGGGTCGGGAGTCCAGAAGTAGAGGGCATAGGTTTAGCATGAGAGGGGAAAGATAGAAAAGAGACCATGGGGCAACTTTTTCACGCAGAGTGTGATACGTGTATGGAATGAGCTGTCAGAGGATGTGGTGGAGGCTGGTACAACTGCAACATTTAAAAGGCATTTGGATGGGTATTTGAATAGGAAGGGTTTGGAGGGATATGGGCCGGGCACTGGCAGGTGGGACTAGATTGGGTTGGGATATCTGGTCAGCATGGACGGGTTGGGCCGAAGGGTCTGTTTCCATGCTGCACATCTCTATGATCCTTATAACTAATGACATGTTACCATCCTCACCTCTGCCTTTCCCATTGCAACTAAACTGGAAAGAGAGTTTTGGTAACTCAGTTCAATCAGCAAACGAACAAATTGACCTTTACCTTGTTGGGTTTTACTAATCTAAATAAATATTCAGAAAAAAATAAAAAGTCCTCTCTCTTGACAAAAGCCACTGCGCATCAAGGGATTGTTCAAACAGTCAATTCGACATCACCTACACAGTCAGTATCAAGGTCATGGGAGAATATGCTTACGCACGCCTTTACAGAATCTATTATTTATACAATCTCTGCATACCTTCCAATTCACATCTGGATTGTCACGCTGTTGCTTGAAGTGGCTTTAAAAGAAAGAACAAACTTAGTTTAATTGAGAATTCTTAGTTTCAGTGCAGCAGCAACACACTCTTACTTTGAAAGATAAATGTTGGAATTTATTGGCGGATTATTTGTTAGTTACACTGATAATAAAATGCATGATAATTTAAAACTATTGTCCTAGAAATCAGTTACTTTCTCTCCCAACAACCCCAAAAATGTACAGTAAAGTTCCTTGCATCCTGCCTGCACTTCAAGACTTTTATTGTCCAGTCAACGGGTGGCCAAAGCGAGATTGTAAATTTACTGCTAATTAATAAACTAGTGCACTGCGACTACCCTGGAATTGAGCCCAGGCCATAGGTGAAGTAATGTCTAACAAACTGCACCAAAGCTAACAAAAGTTGAATTACATCTAATGCATCCAGAGCAAAAACACTGCTCTGAGTTTCAAGTTTATTCAATCCATCTATTTTAAGACACTGTTTCACAATTCATTCAAGAAATTCATTAAACTATTTTCTCCACATTTTTTCACATCAATATCACAAAGGGTGGGAAATAAAATAGTTGCATCTCTACTTCATAGCACATTGTAATTTTAAAAAAACATACAGTCATGAGATGTGGGTGTCACTGACCAGGCCAGTATTTATTGCCCAGAATACAGTTAAGTGTCAACCACTTTGCGGTGGGTCTGGAATCACAGGTAGGTCAGGCGAGGTTGGCAGTTTCCTTCCCTAAAAGGCATTAGTGAACCAGGTGGGTTTTTCCGACAATCAATGGTTTTTTTTTCGCGGTCACCAGTAGACCCTGAATTTCAGAATTTTAAAAAAAACTGAATTCATATTCCACCATCTGCGAAGGTAGGATTTGAACCCAGGTCCCCAGAACATTACCAGGGTCTCTGGATTAATAGTCTAGCAATAATACCATAGGCCATTGCCTCCCTATGCGCAGGAAACGTTTACAATGATATTCCTCAGTTCTTTAACCTTTGCATAAATGTAAATCAAATTCCACAAACAAAACAGAATGGACCAACTGAGCAGCCCAGGGTAGGGAGTCTACCACATGTGGTTTCATCCCTCCCACCCCAATATACATAAACAGCTTTCTGTTTTAACACCTCCATTGCTTTACTGGAATGCAATTTCAGCAATAACTGACATTGGGAAAGATGAGCTTCAGCTGCTCCAGGCAAAAATCAAAGAGGGTAAACAGCAAGAATCATGGTACATGGGAGCCAAACTACATTCCAAATAGGAATACACCATAATGTGAGCAACTACGAAGCAACGGCTTGTTTGATTTAGTTACTGATATTAAAAATGAAAAATAATATGCAAACTTTGTTTTAAAGCCAGCTTGGAACACCGACAAATTTTATTTTCAGCTGTCAGTCAGACACACTTTTCAAAATGCAGCCATCCTGTAAAACAGGTATGGTCAGCATCCAAATTTTGGTCAGTTAGTAGTGGTACTTGGCAGGGGAAGTCACCACAGTTCAGAACAGACATGGACAATCGTAAAGGCTAGCTTGGAAAGGCTAGCACTGATAACTGGATGCCACAATGGAGTTTGGAAGCTTGGTTTGTTTGCTCAACAAGCACATGTCAAAAGGTATGTCCTTAGTTTCCCCAGATGTCCTGTTGGCTATGAAAACACAAAGCATCAGGGGCAAGAAAAATACTAGAGTATTGCAAATCGACAAAACAGAAAAATGCAACATTTGGGAAATGTTTTTTCAGCAAACTTTTTACAGGAAGCTTTAAACAAAGAAAATTTCTCTGTTTCAAGAATTACTGTCCAGGTCATACAGAATTTGACTACATATCAAAAAAGACATCTTGTTAAAGCTTGGTCTAATGTAAATCAGGACAATTTGCACATCAATTCAAGAGAAAAGGTAACATTTATATTGCGTAAAAGTTGTGGGCTGAACACCAACCTTTTATATTTAATACTTGCTCTTTCAGTAATGCGCATCAAGTAATGCAGAAAAAAAATCTTGTCAAAGATTTGTCGTGCACTCTGCAGGACAATTTGTAAGCATATCAATTCAAGAGGAAAACCAACAATTATATAGAGGAAATTGTTATTGAATCTTATGCAATATAAATGGTAGCTTTCCCCTTGAATGGATATGCTTGTAAATTGTCCTTATTTGTGTTAGACAAAGCTTCAACAGGATGTGTCTTTTGTCAGGCGTAGTCAGCTTTTATCTATTGACAATCTTGACCTCAATTCCAATGTGTTAACCCAAGTATCTCTATCTTGGCTTGTACAGGGGTTCAAGACCTTTAATGGACATTAGTCTTCTGCACAAAGATTCCGGATTATCGCATTTTCTTGAAAACCTACATTAGTGTTTGGACTGTTGCATTTTTAATTTAGACATACCTGAGAGCACCTTAGACAGAAAATAGCTTTTTCTTCAAGAGCCAGAATTCCAAAACTTGCAGATTATACCAAATTACAGGCAGAGCAGATGATAAGAAATGCAACCAGATTCTGAAGGATTAAACTAGATCAGTATGGGTCATGTGTAATGTGAAGATAAATAGGACTTTAGTGCGAGAACAAAAAACAAGAGCGGGCACAAATTGGAATAGTTGTGCAATGCGATTGAGAAAGATTACAGAAGTTGCACAAAAAGAAAGCTACATTTCTAATTAACAAAAAGAAAATGGAAAATAAAGTAAGGCATTAGACTTAAAAAAATGCAAATCTACACCAGTGCTAGAGTGGTTAGGTGAAGTGTCTTTAGGGAAGCAGAGTCATTAAGGCTGTCATGAAACAAAAGGAAGAGAGCTGGTTAGAAGTGCATCACTTTGGTGACAATATTATCAGTGATACCCAGATGCTGAAGGCCATTTGTTGATCAAACTGAGACAAAGAACGGTTAAAATCTGCCAGAGAAAGATAGAGTGATGAAAGAATTTGGGATGGCACATGGTCTACATGCATGCTAAGTGAGAAATTTACCTTTGTATTTATGATTTTAAACATGCTTCTTTTCTTAGAAATCAAAAAATATAAGTTACTCCATTAGTGAAAGAATCTGTAAATTGCACTAAACATAATTTGCTTGTTAATTCATATTTAGCTTGTTAATTCATATTTAGCTTGTTAATTCATATTTAGCTTAAGTTGATCTGTTTAATAGTTAGTGTGTTTAAGAGGTGAAATCTTGTCCACTGGTCTCTTCTATTGAGGTCATTTGATAAGTTCAGTTCTTTTACATTATTGGTTTCCAATTTGTCACCAGAGGATCATTACAGTACCCATATTAAAACCATTTATGCAATTCCCTAAACTATGGGCAACAGCTTAAGCAGCATCCTGGTACCATCCTGGATTCAAAGTGACCAAGGCCATTTGCATAATCATATTTCTAGAAGCTTCTGAACCCACACCACTGTACAGAAAATCCAGCTGAAGTTAACACAAACAATTCAGAGATGAGCCAAGTGCTTCCACCTACCTCTGGAAAAAGGGAAACATTAAGTTCCATTATGCTAAAATTAGCGTTAATATTTTTAACCATTACCTCACTATCTCATTGGGAAATCTAATAGAGGTAAAGCTACACTGTTAGCTAAATAGTCTTCCATTAACCCATGGAGAACTGTGGGCTCCAAGTACCTGAAATGCCTGTCTAATGACTGAAGTCTGAACTTGTTGATTTGGTGAAACTTAGAAGTCCAGAATTCTAAAATCAGCTGTTTGATCCCCAACAGAAAGGCAAGAAAGCAGGTGTCCGATCCTCCATATGTCCAAGTTGGAGGTTCGGGAGAAAAAAAAAATACACTTGGCTTGCAAAAAGGAAGAACTACAGGGCTCAGCTCACAGAGAACATTATGCTGGACACTGAAGTTCTGACTCTCATTAATTCCTCTAGATTTACAACTTGTCATTTATTACCTTTCTTGCATAGTTGATTTTGAGCATGAAAGTAAGAGAACGAGAGCTGTCATGAAGCATTTTCCTTGTGTTTTGAATGTTTTGATAATAAACGCTTTTTAATTTCATCTCAAAAAGCTTTGCTGTGGGTTTACTTTGAAAAATTAGAATTGAAAAGCCAAGGTTTAGAGAACATCTCTCACCTTACCTCAGCAAAGCATGGGAGTAAAAAGAGAAAGTAGCAAATCAAACAATATCTCAATGACAGGCTTCAAGGGGAAAACATTCATTGCTTAAAAATTTACCCTCATTCTGCATCCTTATGTCTCTACAATAAAGCACCTGATAAGAGGCTCAGGTTGGCTGGGTGTCTATACAAAACCAGAAACATTTATTAAATTTGAAAAGGGATGGACAAAAATCAAAGAAAAAAAAGTCAGAATTCAATGGAACATTGGTTTACATACTCTAGCATCATTTGTCGGACGGTTGTAGACACCTTTTCCCTGGAATTGTCATTCCATATTAACTCTGGGTTTTCATGTGTCCCCTCGAATATATGCACAGATGCTTCAGGATTGTCCCTCATAGCATCCATGAAGACACTTGGTAGAAATTTGGTCAGTGTGATTCTCACCTAAATCAGAAGTAGCAATGGTTATTGAAACAGTTCAGTGGCACGTCATAGACAACAGCATTAAAACAATGACATTGAAACCCTACCAATTAAATGAGGTATCAAATCCCCAACACCATTTAGTGAAATAGTTCTTCCTTTTCCATATGGCATAGGAAAAGTTTGCTTGATGAGATCATGACTGATCTGGCAATCCTCAACTCCATTTTGTCTTTTCCTCATAACCTTGGAGTTTCTTACTGATTAAAAACCTATTTCTGCCTTGAATATACCAGCTAAGCAGAGAGGAGGTATGTGGATTTTCTATAGATACCAATCTTTAATAAACTAAAGCATAAAACTTTATTTACAAAGAAGAAACTTGGATCAGGGCTCCAGGGCAGGAAGAGTTAAATATAGGAGACCCTACATAAATTCTCTTCTGGAAATTCATTCCATCTCTGCCATTTCTCACCATTTGGTTACAAAGATTTTCCAAAATTAAAAAAAGGATTAACCAAACCCATACAGGAAAAGAAAAACCAGAAGACAGCGTTGGAGAAAGGGAACTCTTGCATCTCTTGAAGCTGATCATCAAACTCCAAAGTTCTTGCCTACTTTGAAATTGAACAAGTGACTCTTATCTATTGCTAGAAGGTTTTGGAAACTTCAGGACAAAAAATAACAAGATCTGGTTTGGGTTGATAGAGGGTGGAAACAATAGCAAGAACACACAAAATCCAACATTAATATAAAAAAAAACTTAAGGAAAACCAAACCTTCAAAGCTATACTGGGACGACTTGCAAGGATAATAAAAACCCTAGTTATATGATGCACCACCTCAAATATACAGCATTAGATGTTTTGTTACGTGAATATTTCCTACAACAATCCAATTTCAATGCTTTGTATGCCAACGATACTACTAGGAGTACCAAATTAAAAATAATTAGAAATACATTTTTGCTCTCAAACAGTTCAGACATGCTTGGTCACAGAAACATAGGAAATAGTTGAGTTGTAGGCTTTCTGTCATTGGACCCTGCTCTGCAATTCAATGCGATCATGCCTGATCATACTGGTCCAACTTCCATTTATAAAGCCAACTGTTGTTTTAAACAATGACACACCTTTGGTCCAACGAGTTTGTCTGTAATCATTTTGGCAAAGAGCTCTGCAGTCTGTGCTCGAACCTGAGGATGCGTTGAATTACAAAACATGTCTAGTAGATATATAAGGGAACCTGCACAGAAGCAGAACAATAAATAACTTCATTTGCTCTTCAAAAGTAACTCAAACAAAAAGACAAGGTTTCAAAATGGAAAAATACATTGAACTAGCAATTTAAGAAGCATGTTAATCCTCCAATTCAAGAATGATTTTTAAAGATGGGACTTTATTCAGGTTGAACAGAGGACTTCAATGAGCATTTACTTAGCCGGTCTGATCTGTATGTGACTCTAGATCCACAGCAATATGGTAAACTCTCAGCTACCCTCTGGACAGTTAGGAACAGGTAAGAAATGCTGGTCTAATCATCTTAAATGAATAAATAATCAGAAAAAGTTGACACAGAACAACTCACTGTTGAAGTCATGGTTATTGTATCATATTGTAAACTTTGAACTCATTAGGAATCTTTGTGCAAATGTTTGAAGCATACAATTAAGTGCAGAGTAAGCCCTCTGTTCTGCCTGAAGTTTAAAAAAAAAGTGCCCTTTAGATTCAGGAGACACTTCAGTGGCAATCCAACCACACTGCTCAAATTGAAAACAATTCATTCCAGAATAAAGTAGCGATAAAAATGGCACAACGCAATGCAAGACCATTTTCTAACAGTAAACACTGTGCTTAGTGTCAGGTTACTAAATACTGGTGATCTATAGTTTGCTAAATGTAAAACTTGTGTGAAGAGTAACGTGCTGGATGGAAACAGTATTACTTCATTAGCTCTTGACATTAATCCTGTTGAAAGTATCTGCTTATCCCAATTAATCACAAGAGACACTACAGCAGTGATTTCAGTAGTGAAATTTATTTCAAACCTCCATTCATTTCAGCAATTTGCCTGTCAGCTGCAATATGAAAGTTACCATTGCAAAATTAATGCACACACTTGCACCATATGAGACACACATATTCAGCTTACTGCAGAAAATTAGAAATGTATTTTTTTTCAAAATTTGACCCATGTTTCTAAATCAACCTCTTCATATTACACACATCTGGAGCAGGTGGGACTTGAACCCAGGCCTCCAGGTCCAGAGGTAAGAACACTATTACAGTACCACAAGAGGACCCAGAGAAATCTATTTTGGACTGACTACACAACTGAAAGCAGGTGGCTATTGGTTCTGCTCATTAAGTGCAATAAGATTGCACATTTATATCTTACAGTATAAACTAGTCGTGTCCAATATAGATGATACAAGTTAAAACACAATTGCTTTACCTTTTCCCATGGCTTCTTTTATGATCTTTGTATTTGACATCAAAGCATAAAGGGTTTCAAGGACAAGCTGTCGACCTAAGAAACAACAACAACACTGGGAGTTTCATACTTTAAATCATGCACTTGAAGATCTATACAGTAAAGGATACTTGTTAAAAAAACTGCAATTAGACTGGCAGTGTGTTCAGACTCCCTGACTGTGTGAATAATTGCATGCATTAGGAAACAAAGCTTAAAGCAATTCATTCCATTTTATTTTCCCTATGTTTCCTCCTTGTTCAATACCTTTTAAAATCCCCTTAATGTGCAATCTGTCAATTCTGAGGAGCCCAGATTCAAAGTGATTTGGCTATTCCCTCTGACATTGTTAACTGCTTTTGCCTCATTTGCCAGAATTAATATTCCATATACTATAGTTTTCACCTGATTTTTTCATTTGATATCATTGGTGTCTATTCCACGTCCTGTTAATCCACAGCTCTCAGGACTATTGTCATTCTGACAATATGTCCCTCTTCAAACATTCACAAATTTGGGCTATTACCTTTCAAGATGCAACGACTATCAAATTGGTGAACATAAGTTGGTTAGAGATACTAAGTGGGATTAAGTTGCGATAGGCTACAACAAAATGGAGCCAGAGATTCAAGTGGGAGAATGGACGAGACGGAACATGATACGGTAGTCAGAAGCGCAGAAAGGAATTGAGAAACAAAGAAAACATTTGGGAACCCTGTGCATTTAAGGGGGCCTGCTAAATGAGAGCTTGAGCTGGGTTATATTTGGAAAGGATTCAGCACATAGTTCAGTCAAGGAGAAGATAGCAGGAAATGGAGAGTGAACAGATGTAAGAGTACAGGCATTTTATGTCTGCAACATTTCACAATTTTTTGAATGTGCTGAACTGTCAGCTAATATTAGAAGTGGATAAAGACTGAAAGAAATAGAAAAGGAGGATAAAGATCTGGAATAAGGGAGTTGGTTTTAGAATTTAAGTATAGAATTTAAACAAAAAGAAAAACACTTGCTTTAAAGCTCAAGGTTGTATTTGCTGAAGTAACTAGCAAGATTAATGGCCACTGGTTGATTTACCAATCAAGGTGGACTGCACCATTAGAATCCTCCCATATTCCCTTACAGCAGATACCTAAAGTTATCTTTGGCATTTTGCTACTTGACTTTAATTTGCCATTCCCCTCAACTTTCTCTTGGAGACATTTTTAGCTGCAGCAAATGCCATGGGGTCAAAAAGCAAAATATGGCAGTCGCTGGCAGTCAGAAATAAACAAAATGCTGAAAATGTCTGGCACGTCAGATAGTATCTACGGAAAGATAGAAGACAAATAGTGCTTCGAGTCTCAAAGATTTTGTAAGAACCTCGTTCTATGACATAACACCCAAATTGCTGATGCTGCCTTCTTCTGCCAGCTAACATTACTTGACCCAAAAGAGTTTTCAGCATTTCCTGTTACTTGCAATTACAAACAGCTGGTGACTTTGTGATGTGATCAATGAATGAGTGAGTGCAGGCAGGCTAATTAACAAAACATGAAAATGAAATCAGATTCTGTCTTCAACCAACACTTTTTCTAGCTGTAGGTTGAAGCAAGATCTCTGGGCGATTTTCCACCTTCCAGGCCTAGTGGCACACTCTCCACTAAAAAGCCAACAGGCAATTCAGAGGTTAAACCTAGTTCTTACCTGGATTTGGTGGCTCCAATTATAAACTGTACTTACCAATTGATCTATCAGGTGAACTGAGTGCTTTTTAAATATTTGCCAGTTCTAGTTTAAAAACTTTATATAGTCTTTTGCTTTAGCAAGGCACTCAAGATTAAATCAAAATGTAAAGTTCATTGCTGACCAATGAAGAGGTACTTACTGGATGGCAATGAATGCAGCAGAACTAGGAGATTAGAAAGGACCAGTGATTCAGCAATATTATTTACACATTCTTGGTTTGCTGTCACTATGTTCACTACCTGTGGCACAATAGTAAAACATTCAGAAACATTTCTCATACTCCTGGCAAGCACATTCGACAACGTAAAAGCATTTCTCATCACATACTGTCGATAAAACAAATCTTAAAGTTGCAACATTAAAATGCACTTTTGTTTCCAGAATTGAATATTGGATAAACTTCTGTAAATACAGTAAACTTTTCAAATAAAGAGGGTTTTTCACCAAACTTCAAGTCAGATCAGTTTAATTCACAAGTAACCCATCCTAATGGACTCATTTATACATTAATCACATTTATTGTAGCAGGAAAGCCATCACCCAAATTGAACAAATACTTTTAAAAATCAATCCTTCCAGATTAGATTTGCCACTGAAAAATGTTGCACTAGGAAATTACTTTTGACCAAAGCAAAAATCACTTTGCAACGCATGTTAAAAAACACTAGGTTAAAAGCAATTCTGCTAGGACTGAAGCTAGCATTTCTGCTACAGCACATATAACCTTCAAACTTTAGCCCTAAACAAAATACAGCCCTCTACACGTCACACTGCAGCGTTAGTACATGCCACTGACCAATCCTATTGAGAGAATCTGTGTCCCATTGACATTACCACTGCTTACATCTCCCAATATTAACATCACAGGGTTACTGCTGACCAGAAACTGAGCTTGGACCAATGACACAAATACTATTAAAATTAAGTCAGAGGTTGGAAATACTACAGCAAGCATTACAGCTTCTGACTGTTCAAAGCCTGCCAATACTGTCCACTTTAGTAGGTAGGTACGACTAACCAGCAGCTCAACACTAGCCAAGACAAAGCAGTTCACTTGATCAGCAAACAATCCACCAATTTAATTATTCACTCTCGCCAACACTGACAGTGGCAGCACTATATCAACTAGTTCCCTTCGCTGACACTCAACAGCATGGGTATCAGCAGCATTATCTCAAATAAGTTGAAAATAAGTGATAAAAGCAGAGTAAATCTTAAAAACTAAAAAAAAAGTGAAAAAGTTCTTTTTAAAATTGGTTTTATATTGCACATGGACGCTTTAAAAGAATCATAGATGAGCATACAGTAAGAATTTAATCAGATGCTTAGTGCCAGCAGGCATTTTTATAGTACCTACAGGACACACTGCAGCAATTCAGCAGTGTTTTCTTCAACAGGACTTTCCAAAACCATTACCTCTACCACCACCACCCCAGTAAATCAAAGACCTTGGGGGCGGCTCAGTGGTTGGCACTGGTGCCTCACAGCATCAGGGACCGGGATTTTATTCCAGCCTCAGGCGACTGTGTGGAGTTTGCATGTTCTCCCCATGTCTGCGTGGGTTTCCTCTGGGTGCTCCAGTTTCCTCCCACAGTCCAAAGATGGGCAGGTCAGGTGAATTGGCCATGCTAAATGGCCCATAGTGTTAGATGCATTAGTCAGAGGGTAATGGGTCTGGGTGGGTTACTCTTCGGAGGATCGGTATGGACTTGTTGGGCAAAATGGCCTGTTTCCACACTGTAGAGTATCTAACCTAATCCCTATGAGAACACCATAGCCTCCAGGCCATCCTGACTTGTAACTGTAATTCCTGTTCCTTCACTGTTCAAGGATTTTTTAAAAAATTCAACTTCTCTTCCCAACTGTGCTGTGTTTGTACCTGCAACAGATGATGAACTGAAGCAGTTCAAGGCAATTGATGATGAGCAACCACCAATGGCTCAGCTTTGTACCCTTGAAAGAAGAAAAATTGTATTACTGCTACCTGGACACAGAGGAAATTATTTCTAAGGGAAAGAGGCAGCAACCACCCATATTCTCTCCAGAGAAATAAGCCTTATGTTAGATAGCGAGGTAAGACTGTCTCCTCAAGGAGACATAGCTGTTTATTTCAGTGTCTTCCTCTAGATTCAGAGCCTCATTTTCTAAGATGCTACAGTTAGAGAGGCTCAATTTATTAATATTATCACAAGTAATTGAGGTTACACAATAAAAACTGAATTCGACAGAAGCACATCGACTAGCGAGGACGACTACTTCAAACAGCAGAAAACACAGTTACCTCCAGTATGGAGAGAGAGTTCAGTTACAGGTTTTGTTCTGCAAAGTGCCATGGGATGTTTTTGAACATTGTGTAAATGCAACATTTAACCCAGCTCAATTGCAAACAGCTCTAGATGCATCCTCACTCAAACCAGATTGTTTCAAACTCTGAAAGCTGATTTGCTACCACTCTGCTACTCCAAAATGGCAGCAAAGGGATAGAGATTCTCCACTACTTCTTGTGAACAGTTCAGTGCAACACAGGATACCCTACAGTCAGAATGCTCAACCATTTCACAGTGCAGGTGGTGTGTAGCCATCCAAAAGCAACCTTGAACTGAGAAGCCAACTTAGCACCAAAATAATCCATTGCTTACCTCCAAGGCAAGTTGCTGAACCTGACCAGCTCCATGCACTCTTAGGAGAGAAAATATCAGTTTAAAATGCCCAATGCATTCAGTCTCAGCACCTGCAATAAAATTCAAAATGAAAACTAGCAGATGCAATATGGACCAACCACAAAAATCAATGAGTAGGCATAGAAGAACCTGACATAAAAGAACTGAAGCATTTTTCTTCACAATACAACTTAGCTTCACAAAGTGAGTGGTCCAAAACTGGAAAACCATCTGGGGGAAAATACTTCAGGCAGACCAAAGATATGCCTCCTCCACGTACCATATACAGAAGGAGACTAGTCTTAAAGCATTTGAGCACAGAGGCAAAAATAGATTCCAAGATGCAAACTGCAGAAAGGCATTATGTGGACATTATGCTGCAGACAAGGGTGGTGGAATGTGTTGTAGGTAATCGAATTATATCATCCAAACCACCACACAAACCAAAGTGCTCTAACTTGTAATTTCAAAGAACTGATAGATTTGAGATGTTTGCCAAGATACAGTTTGATTTTTGAATGAAATGCCTCTAAAACTAAGCAATATAGTGCAGTCACGATGAAGAATTACATACAATGAGCTTGATGCAATCCAATTTAGTAATAGCTTGCTGCTTCTTACTCTCAAATGTTGCATATTCCAAACACCATTAGTTTTCCAATTTAAAAAAGAAAGCCTCAATGAAAACCAGAACACAGCAACAGGATTGGCTAACCTTCTTCAAAATTTAAATCACACAACACCAGATTTTTAACTTCGTACACTCCAGTCCAACACCGGCATCTCCAAATCATGACTTCTTCAAAAGCGTTGTGTTAAGCAGCCTATGAGCTGCTCAGAAAGAGACAGCTAACCATGTCGAATCTTTTCTCGTATGTTTAAGGTCCCGTCCATTACTTATAAAATGCAAGAGCTTGTATGATAGGCATGATAAGACCCCAGAAGCTATTGCCAGTTAACCTGATGACGATATTGTTTGAAGTAGTGTTGGCCACAAAGAACTCTTCACATTTCTTTGTTAAGTCCCATGGGATGTTTTACACTTACTTGTGCAAACAAATCAAACTTCCATTTAACACCACATCCAAAGAATAGCGTCCCAAATAATACAGCCGTCTCACAGCTGCTAAACTAGAGTGTGAGCTTAGAATACATTCTCAAGTTGCACCAACCTGGATTGTTTTTGATGACGTTACGCAATGCCTCTAGAGCCATTTCAGCTCGCCTTAACCTGTCTTCATGCTGATCAGATTCCACTTTCCCAGTTTGGGTGATAGCCATCAGCGTGTGCAGATATTGTGCTTGCGATCCTATGTAATCAAGCAGGCTTGCTGTAAAAGCTTTTGGAAGCTAGGAAAGGAAAAGCAAGTTGAAACTGTAATAGTTGCCATGAAAGGAAATATTAATGCAAGTGGCTTTAAGTTCCAATGTTAACTTCTGCACTGCAATTTTAATCCTACTTCTGAGTAGAAGAGAGTTCAGTAAAATGAACATTTCGAAACTTTAAAACTCTTAACTTTGAACGAAAATGATCCTGTTGAACCGATTCTTTAATCCAACGTAGAGCCATAGTTGGCAGAAGATAAGCATAACTTAAAAAAAGCTCTACTCAGCTCTTAACTGGTATAAACAATGTTTGAACATTGAAACAATGCAGAACAAAGTCACAAGGATGATCCAAAATGTAAATGAGTAAACAATAAACCTTTTGCAGTTTTGCAAGCATACCTGACAATAATCGGATACAAGATTGAAATTGTGAGAAGGAAGTGGAAAATTAATTATGCATATAACATTAATAGAAGGGAACAGCGATGGAAGTTAATACAAGGACAGTTTGTAAAAACAGAAGAAAGTTTTCGGAAACACTACAGCATCTGTGAAGGGAGAAGCGACGTTAACTTTTAAAGTTGATGACAATTCATAACAGGGAAGAGTTAAATATCCAATAGGTTTTGAGTAAGGGTTTGGTGGGACAGGTTAAAAAAGGAATGTGATAAGGTCAAGGACAGAACAGGCTGAAGGGTTAGTCTCGCACAGAACTCCCTGGCATCAGGCACCAAGTGAACTGCTTTGTCCTGGATGATGTCAAGCTTCTGGAGTGTTATTGGAGCAGTATTTATTCAAGTAGGGAATATTCCATCACATGTGAATTGCACCTTAGAGATGATGGACCAGTAATAGACAGAAGAGTTGGTTACTTCATGTTGGATTCCGAGCCTTGAACTTCTCTTAGAGCCAAAAGATGTACAGCACAGAAACAGACTCTTTGGTCCAACTTGCTCATGCCAACCAGATATCCTAAATTACTCAAGTCCCATTTTCCAACATTTGGCCCTTGTCCCTCTAAACCATTCCTATACCTATACCCATCCAGATGCATTTTAAAATGTTGTAATTGTACCAGCTTCTACCAGTTCCTCTGGCAGCTCATTTCATATACATACTACCTTCTGCATGAAAAAGATGCCCCTTAGGTCTCTTAAATTTCCTCTCCCCTAAACCTATTCAGTTAATTGTGGGCTCCTCCACGCCAGCAAAAAGACTTCTCTATTTATCCTATCCATAGAACATTACAGCACAGAACAGGCCCTTCGGCCCACGATGTTGTGCCGAACATTTGTCCTAGCTTAAGCACCCATCCATGTACCTATCCAATTGCCGCTTAAAGGTCACCAAAGATTCTGACTCTACCACTACCACAGGCAGCGCATTCCATGCCCCCACCACTCTCTGGGTAAAGAACCCACCCCTGACATCTCCCCTATACCTTCCACCCTTCACCTTAAATTTATGTCCCCTTGTAACACTCTGTTGTACCCATGGAAAAAAAGTTTCTGACTGTCTACTCTATCTATTCCTCTGATCATCTTAAAAACCTCTATCAAGTCACCCCTCATCCTTCGCCGTTCCAACGAGAAAAAGTCTAGCACTCTCAACCTATCCTCGTACGACCTATTCTCCATTCCAGGCAACATCCTGGTAAATCTTCTCTGCACCCTCTCCAAAGCTTCCACATCTTTCCTAAAGTGAGGCGACCAGAACTGCACACAGTACTCCAAATGTGGCCTAACCAAAGTCCTGCACAGTTGCAACATCACTTCACGACTCTTGAATTCAATCCCTCTGCGAATGAACGCTAATA
>NC_057738.1:32399789-32507556 GCF_004010195.1 Chiloscyllium plagiosum
TCTTCAACAATACGGTTCCTCTCATTCGTAAATACTGAAGAAACGTACTCATTCAAGACCTCTCCTATCTCTTCCGACTCAATACACAGTCTCCCACTACTGTCCTTGATCGGACCTACCCTCATTCTCGTCATTCTCGTGTTTCTCACATACGCATAAAATGCCTTTGGGTTATACTTGATCCTATCTGCCAAAGATTTTTCATGCCCTCTCTTAGCTCTCCTAATCCCTTTCTTCAGGTCCCTTCTGGTTTTCCTGTATCCCTCCACTGCTCTGTCTGAACCCCGTTTCCTCAACCTTATGTAAGCCTCCTTCTTCCTCTTTACAAGACATTCAACCTCCCTCATGATTGTATAAATCCATGCCCCTCATGATTTTATAAATCTCTATAAGGTCACCCCTCAGTCTCCAACACTCCAGGAAAAACAGCCCCAGCCTGTTCAGCCTCTCCCATCCTGGCAATATCCTTTTAAATCTTTGCTGAACCCTTTCAAGTTTCACAACATTCTTCTGATTGGAGGAAGACCAAAATTGCCTAACCAATGTCCTGTACAGTCACAACGTGACCTGTCAATTCCTATATTCAATGGCCTGATGAATAAAGGAAAGTATACCAAACGCCTTCTTCACTATCCTATCTACCTGTGACTCAACTGTCAAGGAACTATGAACCTGCACTCCAAACGTTTCCTTGTTCAGCAACATTAGCCAGGACCTGACCATTAAGTGTCCAAGTCCTGCCTTTCCAAAATGCAGCACTTCACATTTATCTAAATTAACTCCATCTTCCACTTCTCAGCCCATTGGCCCATCTGATCAAGATTTGTTGTATTCTGAGGTAACCTTCTTCGCTTTCCACTACACCTTCAATTTTGGTGTCATCTGCTTATATAGAATTCCTTGGATGCTCCTTAACCCTATTTGCCAAAGTGCTCTCATGTCCCATTTTTGCCCTCCTGATTTCCTTAAGTATACTCCCTACTACCTGTACACACCAAGGATTCACTCGATCTCTGCTGTCTATATCTGACATATGCTGCCTCCTTTTTCTTAACCAAACCCTTAATTTCTCTCGTCATCCAATATTCCCTACACCAACCAGCCTTATCTTCCACCCTAACAGGTACATACTGTTGCTGGACTCTCGTTATCACATTTTTGAAGGCTTCCCATTTTCCAGCCGTCCCTTTACCTGCAAATATCTGCCCCCAAACTTTTGAAAGTTCTTGCCTAATACCGTCAAAATTGGCCTTCCTCCAATTTAGAACTTCAACTTTTAGATCTGTCTATCCTTTTCCATTCCTACTTTAAAACTAATAGAATTATGGTCGCTGGCCCCAAAGTGCTTCCCCACTGTCACGTCAGTCACCTGCCCTCCCTTATTTCCCAAAAGTAGGTCAAGTTTTACACCTTCTCTAATAGGTACACCCACATACTGATTCGGAAAATCGTTTTGTACACACTTAATACTATGGAAGTCCTGGTCAAAGTTTGGAAAGTTAAAATTCCCTACCATAACCACCCTATTATCTTTATAGATAACCGAGATCTCCTTACAAATGCGTTTCTCCATTTCCCATTGATGGTGGGTGGGTGTGCCCGGGGAGGGGGAGGCTATAATACAATCCCAATAAGGGCTATCCCTTGTCAAAAACATTACACTCCTTCCTCCCCCCACATTTCTGTAATTGCTATGATATCCCAATCCCATGTTCCTAACCATGCCCCAAGTTCATCTGCCTTCCAATAGGCCTCTTGCATTAAAATGAACGCAGTTTAATTTATCAGTCCTACCTTGCTGTCTTCTTTGTTCTTGCCTGCCTGACTCACTCCTTTTCCAAACTGTACTAGTCTTCGATTGATCTCTTTCCTCACTACCCCGTGCCCCACCTTACTAGTTTAAATCCTCCCAAGCAGCTCTAGCAAATCTCCATGCCAGTATACAAGTCCCCTTCCAATGCAATCCATCCTTCTTGTGCAGGTCACTTCTACCCCAGAAGAAATTTCAATGATCCAAAAATGTGAACTCTTCTCCCCTGCACCAGCTCATCATCTGCTCTATCCTTGTAGGCACAATATCTACATGGCAATTCCAGCTCAGTTTGTGGTCAATGGCAATCCCTAGGATATTAACAGTGGGGAAATCAGTGATGGTAACACACCATTGAATGCTAAGGAGAAACATTAGCTGCTCTTGGAGAGGATATTTATGGTATTAGGTTCCAACAATAGGAAATTACGCTGAACACTGGAAAAAAAAGGAGATAAAAGCAGAGAATATTTGAGAAAATATCAATAACATTATAAAAAGGGAACAAAATCTTGTATAAGCAAACAGAGCAAAAGGAGATGCAAAAGGGATATGGGGCCAATTAAGGACCAAAGAAAGAGTGTGAAAACTGTATGGCTGCAGTACTAAATAAGCATTTCACAACTGTCTTTGCAAAACAGGATGGGTGTTATAAAATGTTACAGAAAGAGCATGAGGGCACAGCAAAACTTGTAGGTGCAAACTATGAGTACAGGTGTGAAACACAATAGGTTACAGAAGGAACTAAGTAATCCCTGATCGGAATTGGAATACAGAAGAGAACAAGAACAGAAATTGCTGGAAAAACTATGAGACTGGCAGCATCAATGTAAAGAAAGCAGAGTTAACGTGGAGTCCAGTGACCCTGGATTTGCTCCTCCCTGGCTTTTCTTCTCATCTTTGTCATTTTCACCAGCCTTACAAACCTCTAAGCTAAGGTGGCACAGTGGCTCAGTGGTTAGCACTGCTGCCTCTGATTCAGGGATTCTGGCTTGATTCCAGCCTCGGGGAAAGGAGTTTGCACGTTCTCCCTGTGTTTGCGTGGCTTTCCTCCGGGTGCTCCAATTTCCTTCCACAATCCAAAGATGTGCACTTTAGGTGGATTAGCAACGGGGAATGCAGGGTTACAGAGGGGGCTTGGGTGGGATGCTCTTTGAAGGGTTGGTGTTGACTCGATGGCCTGCTTCCACACTACGGGGATTGTATAACTCATTTTCTGTTAGCCAGTTATTTGTTCCTGAAAGCTATAAACTACACATTTCCACAGAATGAAGTAGCTTTTGGGATCTTACCTCTAATGGAAACGTTGGCTGTTCATTGTAGACTCTGACAAAAACTTCACCAACAATCAGCTCTTTAGCATGTTCACTGAAAACAAACTCAGCACCATAATTTTTATCACAATCCCCCTTGAAGAAAATCAAAATACTGACAATTAGTTAAGTGCTAATTAATGTAATTAGACTACAAACAATAGTGGTTAATAAAGCTACGGTAAGATTTTGAGAGCTAGTTTGAAATAAATTAATATTTGAGCAAAACAATTGGTGAAGTGATCAAAGTGATGATCTTCAGTCATTGAACACCAACATCAGACATTCCCAAAGGTGTCATCTACTAGAGCAGTTATAGAATGCAACATGCGCAATTTAAAAATAAACATATGGTGAAAGCTGTTTTGCTTAAAAAAAAAAGGAAATTGTGCTGAATTGTAGCAAGCAGCTATTCCCGAAGATGATATTTCACAAAATTGCATAAAATCTCAGCCCTTCAATGTTCAAATTCTTCATTAAAGTGTAGAAGCAGCTGCTTCTAGAATCATATCAATGTTCATTTTATAAAACAAGTGCTTTTTGCAAACATGCATTTTGGTTAAAACATCAACTGTAAGTCACCGCCAACCTTTTGCTCCTCCAATACTGGGACACTGAAGGAACTGTTGTGGTGCACACCTTTAATTCCATTCCTTCACCACCGACTCCTGCCCTCTCCATTGTAAAAAGGTGAGCCAGACTATTTGCAACCTCAGCATCCTTGTTTGCCTCCAATCCAATCATCCTCTCGATCACCAAGATTACCTACTCTAAAAACCATCACTTCCAACTTCAATACTGCCTTAGTTTATCTGCTGCTCAAGTCCTTATTTAGGCCTTTGGTCCCTCAAGAATCAACTCAATGCTCTCCTGATCAACTTCCTACTTCACAACTTTTGCAAACTTTAAAACAGATCCAAACTTCTGCTGCTCTTTAGCATTCATTCAACAAGCTTGCAGCTTTCAACTCCTACAACATTGTATTCTTAAGAATTCTTATCTTCAAATCCATCCAGAACCTAATGTTCCAATTCTCCTGATTAATGCAAGGTGTTGTATTAAATACGCCATTTAAAAATAAGTAATCTTTCTCATTGCTTTATAATAGTAAAAGGCTTACCCTTTTTATCATACTTTCCTGCTGCCGTTCAAGGAACTCTAGCAGCTCAGCCCGTGTTCCATTGCTCCAGATTAAATATGGATTCTCAGTGTTACTGTTGAGCATCTTGAGAATCTGAAACAAAGCATGTTCTTGGACATGAGAGGAAGATAGTAATGTTTCAATCCTTTTCACATGAAGTCTCCCAAGGATTGAGAGGTAAACTTTTTCCAAGACGACTGTCATCCACGAAGAAGTACTTTTTGCACAACTCCATTTACCATCACGAAGGGCAATCCATGGCTCTGACCTCAACTGGTTTTACTCATTTGTTGGCGCTGAGAGCTACACAATTACAGTGGAAACTTGATTATCTGAACGAGATGGGCGGACACTACTGTAGTTCCTTTTCCCGGTGCTTTCCCCACAGCCCTGAAAATTTTGCCCCTCAAGTATTTACCCAACTCCCCTTCAGACATTTTGTTAATCTATCACCACCTTTTCATTCAGTTCACTCCAGATTACAATGTTGTGTAAAACAGTTTTGTTCCTTCAGGGATGCTGGATTGATTGCATTGCCGTAGACAAAGTGAACTCAGCAAAAAAACAATAAAAAGGAGGGGACTGAAGTATGATATAACATTACCTCCGCTGGAGTATCTTTTGACAGCCTCCTTGAGACATAAGGCGATAACAAAGCTGCCAAACATTTTCTTATTGTAGGATTCTCAGGTGTTGCCTTTTCACCTGGTAAATAGCCACCTAACCGACTCAGTGCAGTCACACAGAGCTTTGCAAGACTATTAGAAACTTCCTGTTCAAAAGAAACAGAACAAGGCAATTGATTTCACAAACATAAGCCCACTTAAAGTCCACTTCTGATACAAACGGATCTGGGCAAAACATTGGAGCAACATAGAAATTAAAACCCAAGTGTCAGAGTCAAACAGCACCTTTGGTCCAACCAATCCATGGCGAACATAATCTCAAACTAAACTAATCCTGCCTGCTCCTGGTCCATATCCCTCCAAACCTTTCCTATTCATTTACTTATCGAAATCTCTTTTCAAGATGTCTGTGCCCACATTCACCACTTGCTCAGGAAGTTCATTCCACTTGACCCACTGTGTTAAAAAAAAAACATTTTTCCTAAAATCTCTCTCCTCTCACCTTAAAAATATTACCCCGAGTCTTAAGTGTTAAGAAAATTTCCCAATTTCAGATACTGAAATGTTGGTACCTGCTGATTTGTTTCTTCACACTTTTGAATTCCACTTTCTTCCAGTGTGTAATCATAACTGAAGAGGTAGACTAAAAGATGCCACAGAATACCAGCTTGGAATAAATGCGTTTGTAACCAGTAATCCACAGAAAAGGAAGCAACACATTCAACTGCCAACATGGCCACTCGTGGTAGGCTCTGTTCACAAATAAATGCACATGAAATGCAAACTTAAAGACTGCCATTTTACCAACTGCATTTCAATCAACTGAAGGTTATTCAAAGCAATTTATGTAACATTGCACTTTAGATACAAATTCTGTTGGTTTCCTTTTTGCTAGTAGTAGACAAATAATTTAACTGGTCTTTTAAGAAAACCTATAATGATTTGACAACTCTTTTTAGTCATGCTCACTGCAAAAGTACCTACTTTTCCATAATAGAGCAATCTGCAGAGGTCTCTTATGATGTTTGGCATTTCTGTTATTTTTTCCCTGCATTCCTCAAACTGAGCTGCAACACTGTAACATTTACAGATGTGGCCACAAACCTAAAACAAAAAAAGGCAGAATATGAATTGCTCTGCATCGACTTAAGTGGAGAATTTCAAGTCATATTATTCTAATAATTTTACCTCCACAGCCATATCACCCTTTTTGCTGGACTGTGTTAACACTGCCACGCAGCGTGCAAAGCCATCTTGGAGCACCTGAAAAAGGAAAAGCAACAATTTGGAAGTTGATATCAATCCAGTCTATGCTGCATCAATGCATTTACATTCTTCCTTAAATAAGGAAACCAAAATTGCACACAAAATGAGGTTTGATCTCACTAATACCCTATCTAACTAAAGCATTACACCTTACTTTTATGTTCGATTCCTTTCAAATGATAACATCCCATAGCTGCCTTAATCACTTACTGAACCTACATACTAACCCTGTGACTCATGCACAAAAACAGAGATCCATCTATATCTACAACTTAGACAGGTGTTCATTTCAGTACGGTTTTTAATTCCTCCTGTCAAAATGAACTTCACATTTTCCTACATTATACACGTCCTGTCATATTTTTGTCCACTTACACAACCTACATCCTATGCGACTTCCTTGCCTTTTTCACCACATTTTGCTACCTATCTTGACGGAATCTACAAATTTAGCTACCGGGTCTTTGCTGCCCAACTCCAAAGTCTTCTATATAATTGAGGTCCCAAAGATCCCTGTGGAAGTCCACTCGTCACATTCTGACAGTAAGACAATGACCCATAAATGCATAGTTTTCTATGAGGCAATCTTCTTTCTGAACTAATGTGTTATGCCCTACACCATGAGCTTTTATTTCCTGAAATCACCTTTTTGTCAGGCACCTTGTCAAATGCCTTCTGAAAATTTAAACTTAGTATATCTGCAGGCTTCACTTTATCCATAGCACGCCACTCCTTCAAAAAATAAATTAGTTAAATCTGATTTTCCTTCCACCAAGTTGTGCTGCCTCTTCCTAATTAGGTTAAGCTTTTTGACATGCAATGTAATCTCTCATGATCAATTTGAACACATGTTCCCATGATGGGCATCAAGTTACCTGGACTATAGTTTCTAGTTTTCTGCTCCCTCAGTTTTTGGAGCAGAGGGGTTATATTTGCTGCTTTCCAGTCCAAACCAAACTTTTGTTCAATTTAAGGAATTTGGAAAATTAACCCCAAAAAGTATCTACTACTGGATTAGCAACCTATCAAAACCTTAGGAAGAAACCAACTGAACCCAGTCAGTCCACAATTCCATTGATTTCCTCATCTCCATCCCCGCTGCTGGTTTTCGCCACTCTGACAAAAGATATGCACTGGCTTGTTCAAAGATTTTTAAAGGCACGACTGCAACTAATCCTCACATCTTTGAAGAACTTCAATCTGAAGCCATTCTAAAATGCTGCTGCTGGGCAGTTTTCTTGTGCCAGTTAGTCTCTCAAAAGTATCAAATCCAGATTCTCCAAACAGTTACATTCCCTTGTGTAATCAATGTGAACACCGCAGAGCTCCATTTCTGCTTCAAGTTTAAAAAAAAATACTAACGCATCCTCTGCAAGTCCAAGCTCTGTTATCGTTCATATTTCCAAAATTAAAATATGCCATCCTTACAGCACAAACATTACTGAGTGGGTTTAAACATTTCCAGTATTCGTTTATCAGCTAAATCTTTCCTCCAATGTTGCTATAATGTGTGTACCAGATGACAAGAATAACTTTAAATAGTTAATCTTATGCTTTCCCCAAACACATTATACATTATTATTGCGCATATTACCTCTATTCCATTCTCTCTACGAAGTTCCTCAGCATTTAATGCTGAGCAATTGACAGTATGGAAAGCCAATTCAGTGGAGGCCGGCAACAAGGACACCTTGCTAAATAGTTGGTCATCCGAAGTTTCCATGGTAATGGTCTTAATCAACATTGGGTACCCTGCATACTTATAGGGCTCCAAATCTACAAGAAGAACAGATGATAGCATCCAGAACTTCAAAAACACGTTGTACGAGAGATTCATTAAATTGCTATGAATTACTTTTATTCTACACAAATTTTGATCATGTGAATTGTGTAAATGCTATTATACAGAACTCAAAAGCTAAAAGTCCTTGATATACACTAACAAAGTTGAGAAACTTCCCTGAAATCCTTTGAGCTGTTTAGTGTTTCATGCAACTGAATTAATCAAAACAGATTATTAGACTGGACAGGAGGAGTTAGTGCTTTGCTATCATTGTGGATAGGTTTTTAATGAAAACAAACTATTTCTAAACAAAACTACAAGATAACTAATATTCCATTAACTGTACAGAAGTGGGAGTGCATGGAGAAAAGAGCAGAGGGTACCTAGAATAGAGGAAGTGTGGTGGATTAAGAAAGTGATGAAGCTGGTATATTAACTCTCGTCATGAACAATTGCTCTTTTTGGTACGGAGTGGGATTATCTGTGGACTTGCCTCCACAGGAAACTTTCAAATTTGAAACTACTGGCACTTGCTGGAGCATTTAGAAAAGTATTACTATTCAGTACAGCAAGACTTAGATTCAGCCATTGGAGGAATTCAGAAACAAATCAATCTTGTCTTCTATCCTCTTACATACTCAAAATCTTTGAACTGTAGCAAAAACATCTGAAATTAGCTCGACATGAAATCAACTACAGCAGGTCAAAGCAAAAATTAAATCAAGAACTGTTAAAGTACATATCATTAAAAATCTACTTAAGAACAGTTATACAGGAGCAACTTGCTATAGATGGAGAATGGAGGTGGTTATTTATCCCATTCTGTAAATGCTTTGACAGTGTTACACAATTAGTCCCATTCCCTTTACATTTCCCACAGCTCTGCAGAGTTTTTCATTTAAGTAATCAGCTATCTTTCTTTAGCAAGCTCTTTTCAAAATGCGGAAAGCAGTCATAAGTCACTGTATTAAAAGAATTTTTGTCACGCTTCTGAATTATTTGACTTTTTTTTTTATGGCTGTCCCCTCCGGTTATTGACTCTTCTGCTGCAGAAAATTATTTCTCTTAACTCTATCCAAACTAATCATAATTCTGAACACCTCTACTAAATCTGCTATTAACCGAGACTGTCCAAATACAACTAAGTTTTTTCAGGGTTTCTCCACAAAACTGAAGTCCAGAGCACCTCCTATTATGTTAATGATAATGGTCTAATGATCAACTGATCAGTTAGGGTTTGATCAACTCTGTGGGCTAGTGTATTGAAACCTGTATAAACACAATTTAAGTTGTGAAACAGTAAACCAATTGCTGCGGAGTTTACCAGGCAGCATTTAGTTTACACAGCACATGGAGTCCTTAAAAATGAACTGTTAATGGCAAGGTGAGCACGCACGCACTCACACACACACTCGTACACTTCAACCTTTCCCATTATTGTAAGGAACTCAATCAATTTAGTTAAAACAATAACAAACTTTACTGAATCCTTGCAGACTCATTTATTAACCCATTTTTGCAAACCAATTAAACTCTTTCTCTCTTGGGGTTACTGTCTTTAAGAGCTTTATCACCAATTATACCAGGCTGGTTAGCTTGTGGTGACCAGGTTTTATCTCTCTCCATTTTGAACAGAGATGTAATACTTGCAACATTCCTGCACTCTGATACAGTACTACTCCCGCATCTAAAAAATGGATGGAAGATTATGGCTTGATGTTCCAGTCTGTATTCAATTTTTGCCCCCATCTCCCCTACATCTGATTCACCCCATCTAGAAGAAATCACATTTGTCAAGTTATTCCAAGAAACTTCTGCAATTCTTATGTTAATTGTCCTTACCCTGTTTGTATCTGTTGAAGAGGATGCTCTGCGTTTTCAGGATAAGGATAATGTTCTCTGGATCAGGTCCATCCACCATTCTAATTGACTTTGTACACAAGTATTCATAAGCTTTATTCACTCTTTCAAAGATATCCTTGAAAATCAAACCATGCAAAAGGCATTTAATATTGCAAAGGGAAAGAAAATTTAAGATTCTACCATTTCTAAAACAGTACCCCGACTCGGTTACCGATTCTGCTGCCACTAGTTTATTATCGCCAAGGTCCAAAACACGAATTCCTTTTCAATATCTCCAGCTCTCTTTCCTCCAAGATGCTACTCAAAACCTACCACTTCGACCAGGTTCCTGGATACCCGCCCTAACATTTCACATGGATTGATGTGAAGGTTCTTGGGATGTTTTACTGTGTCAAAGACCTGATACAAATACATGGTGTTGTGATAATAATTTATCTTTAAGGAATGTCATTTAGAAATAAAAATAGAACTGACATTGAAAGTGGAGAACAAGATCAGCAGAAATCAAATCTTGGCTATACGTCACTCGAAGTCAGCATCCATAAAATGCACTGGCCAACTTCAGATTATTATATTTCAACACTTCATACAAAGCAAAACATCCCTGCTACTGCAACCATTCTTTCAAGGCCAGTGTGTAAGGTTATTTCTATTCTTTACACAGGACTTACTCGGCCGTCAGGATTTTTGTCAGGATGATATTTCTGAGCAAGTCTGAAGTAGGCTTTCCTGATTTTGCTCTCGTCATGCCTAGCAAGAAAATTAATGGCACAACATGTTACTTATGAACAATATTCATCCAGAAAAATCAAGAGTCTTTATTCAGTCTTCCAAAATTGTTCCTTTTTTGGTCACCATCAAATCTCCAAATCTAACAAAAATTTAGAATCGAAGCTCATTTCACAAACACAAAATTACAATTCCTAAGCTGTGTTTGTGTCATAGACCTGTACAGCATGGAAACAGACCCTTTGATCCAAATTGTCTATGCTGACCAGATATCCCAAACTAAATCTAGTCCCATTTGGCCCATAGCCCTCTAAACATTTCTTATTTATGCACCCATCCATATGCCTTTTAAAAAATGTTGTAATTTGTACCAGCCTCCACCACTTCCTCTGGCAGCTCATTCCACATAAGCACCACCCTCTACATGAAAAAGTTGCCCCTGGAGTCCCTTTCAAATCTTTCCTCTCTCCCCTTAAATCTATGCCCTCTAGTTTGGACTCTTAGATTCATGGAAAGCAATGTTGCAGGATTTGATTGTCTGTTTTGCAAACAGACATTCCATTAGAAGAGTATTTATAAATAAGTTAACCGATTTAATAAAAGCTTTGTCAGCTACTAAAGACTCACATTCCTTGTCCTTTTGGAAGGTTCAAAACCTGATATGCGTCATCGACTGACATCGAAGGTGGTTTCTTTTCCACTTCGTTTCTCCAAGCATCAAGAGTGTCTTTAAGCAACTTTACCTAAATACACAGGCAAACACAAATCGTCACAATTCCCATATTTTATGATGATTTTGACTCCACTTACTACAAGACTTGTTCTATTACTATTGATGTAATGTTAAAGCAAACAGACACTGATAATTGAAAGCATATTCAACTCAAGAGGTAAATACCAATTATCCAACGTAGAAAATATCTGCAACTGTTTTGTTTAAATATAGTACAATGGACATAATGCAGTAACTGGACTATGTAGAATCATTGATTCTAAGTATTAAACAATTTCAAGAAAGCACTGCAAACATTAAGTGGCAAGATCTGGACATGCTAATTCAGTATAAAGATTATTTTTTTTTGTTCAGTTTAAGTAATGAGTTGCCATACAATAAACAGTCATCTTCAAGTTGGCTACACAGTTGTCACAGTCTTACACCAAGTGCCATGTCTCAGTCTCTGACCAATGACATTTGTTTGAAATCTTCTGCCTATGTAAGAGATGTTGGATTTAATTGGACCTATTAAACGACATGGATACACAAGTTTACTTTGATAGCACCCACCAACTCTGTTGATTACTGATGCAGAACAAAGACAAACAAATGGTTGCTCCACCTTTGCGGTGTAAAACATAGAACTATAATGATTTCACCATGGACAGATGCCCACGCCATCAGATAGTAGTTAATGGGTTCAAAGACATGCATCATCTTTTCCAAACCAAATGCCTGACTTATTTTAAGAGAATTTGATTTGAACCAATAGAGAGTACACGCTTTGTCATATCCAAATCAAAACAAAACACTGCAAGGAGCATAAGGAAGTGAAAAATGGAACAGTTATCCGGGATCATAGAGGTTCACATTGACAACTGAGGGAAAGGTGCATCACTCAAATATGGACAGGCACCAAAGTTTTGTGGAAAGAATGACCAACTACTGATGGGATGCAATGACAATGTTCAGATTAAATTTTGTGAACTGAAAGTAGTACAAAAGTGATTATCTAAAGGATAACTATGTGTCAGCAGCGAGCTAATGTAGAAAAGGACAAAACCATATTCACAACCACTGGGAACCCTGAAGTTCTTTTAAAGCTGATTGCTGCTAGTCTCTAATCCATCAGCTAAGAGGTCAACCTTTCACACTAGTGATAACCAAATTCCATCTCCTGACAATATTGGGCAATTTACTGCTCTGAGGGATGACCTTTCCAACATTATCCAGTTTCGAAGTTTTTTTTTGGATAAAGTTCATAAGACCATAAGACATAGGAGTGGAAGCAATGCTATTCGGCCCATCAAGTCCACTCTGACATTTAACCATGGCTGATGGGCGTTTCAATTCCACTTACCCACACTCAAGCCCTTAAATTCTTGATCTTGCAAGGAATTATCAATCTTTGCCTTGAAGACACCGAACATCCCAGCCTCCACTGCACTCCGTGGCAATGAATTCCACAGGCCCACCACTCCCTGGTTGAAGAAATGCCTCATTTCCATTCTAAATTCACCTCTTCTAATTTTAAGGCTATGCCCACGGGCCCTAGTCTCCCCGCCTAACAGAAACAACTTCCCAGGGTCCACCCTTTCTAAGCCATGCATTATCTTGTAAGTTTCTATTAGATCTCCCCTCAACCTTCTTAACTCTAATGAATACAATCCCAGGATCCTCAGCCGATCATATGTTAGGCCTACCATTCCAGGGATCATCCGTGTGAATCTCTGCTGGACACGCTCCAGTGCCATTATGTCCTTCCTGAGGTGTTTGGCCCAAAATTGGACAAAGTATTCTAAATGAGGCCTAACCAGACATCTATAAAATCTCAGAAGCACATCACTGTTTTTATATTCCAACCCTCTTGAGATAAATGACAACATTTATGGGCGGCACAGTGGTTAGCACTGCTGCCTCACAGCGCCTGAGACCTGGTAAATGTAGGGGTATGGGTGGGTTGCGCTTCGGCAGGTCGGTATGGACTTGTTGGGCCGAAGAGCCTGTTTCCACACTGTAATCTAATCTAATCTAAAAACATCACATTTGCTTTCTTAATCACTGACCCAACCTGCAAATCACCTTTAGACAATCCTGGACTAGCACTCCCAGATCCCTTTGTACTTTGGCTTTATGAATTTTCTCAGTTTAAAAAATAGTCCATGCCTGTATTCTTTAATCCAAAAGAAGCAAGACCTCGCACTTGCTCACGTTGAATTTCACCAGCCATTCCTGAATCAAAACGGTCTAAAATCTTTCTGCAGCCTCCACACCACCTCAGTACAACCTGGCTGTCTGCCTAACTTCGTATTATTGGCAAACTTTGCCAGAATGCCCCCAGTCCCTTCATCCAGATCATTAACTTATAAAGTGAACAGCTGCGGCCCCAGCACTGAACCCTGCAGGACACCACTCATCACCAACTGCCATTCCAAAAAAGAACCTTTTATCCCAACTCTCTGCCTTCGGTCAGACAGCCAATCCTCAATCCATGCCAGTAGCTCACCTTGAACATTGTGGGCCTTCACCTTACTCAGAAGCCTCCCGTGAGGTACCTTATCAAAAGGCCTTTTGGAAAACTAGATCAACACCCACTGGGTTTCCCTCGTCTAACCTACCTGTTACCTCTTCAAAAAATTCCAACAGGTTTGTCAGGCATGACCTCCCTTTACTAAATCCATGCTGACTTGTTCTAATCTAATCTGACCCTGTACTTCCAAGAATTTAGAAATTTCATCCTTAATGATGGATTCTAGAATTTTGCTTACAACCGAGGTTAGGCTAATTGGCCTATAATTTTCCATCTTTTACCTTGATCCTTTCTTGAGCAAGGAAGGTTACAACAGCGAATTTCCAATCATCTGGGACTTTCCCTGACTCCAGTAATTTTTGAAAGATCACAGTCAGCACCTCTGCTATTTCCTCAGCCACCTCTTTCAGAACTCTAGGATGTAGCCCATCGGAGCCAGGAAATTTATTGATTTTTAGACCTTTCAGCTTTTCTAGCACTCTTTTGTAATGGTTACCATATTCAAATCTGTCCCCGACTCTCCTTAATTGTTGGGATATTACTCATGTCTTCCACTGTAAAGACTAGGACAGAGTACTTAAATTCTTCAGCTATTTCCTCATCTCTCAGCACCACCCTTTCAGCATCAATTTGGACCAACCCAATTTCTACTTTTGCTCAGAGAGGCTAAACAATGCAAGTACAGTCTGGGATGTTTAAACCTGTCGTCACAGGAAGATCTAACTGCAATTTTTAAAAAAACAAAGGAACCACGACTATCCGAATTTCAGATTATCTGAACAACATCGCAAGGTCCCAATGCTTGGCTAAATTGTTGTTATCCAACATGCAATTATCCAAACAAAATACGCCCCGCCAGTGTCGTTCGGATAATTGAGGCTCCTCTGTACTACTCAATTTTCATTGGGATAAATTCACAAAGTGAGGGGGGCATGGTCCCCAGGATTTTGGAATTATGCAAATCAAATTAGGCACACAAAAATGGAGAATATCTAAAACATTCAAAACTTGTAATAAGACCTTCAAGCTTTTTTTTAAATAAGCCAGCAGTTGGTTGGATGTGGAAGTCTTTTGATGTTAGTTGCAGATTTATTGTGTTAAGAGAATATCTACACCATTTCATTAAATGGTTTAGGTAAGAAACAAACTGCACAGGAATCTGATCAGAAATAATAAGATCAAAATAGGATGTTGCTCCTTGAAAATCAATCAGCTTGGTCACCTGAAATTTGAGTGATGTTTCAGTGCAAATCAGAATTACATAGAATTGAAATACAGGAAAACCAAGGATAAAAACAAATCGCACTCAAATCCATAATCTCCAGTGTGAAGGGGATGAGACCAACAAGTGGCAATAAATTGCTATTCTGTTCGGCTATACGGGAACACCATTCCCACAATCACATAACATCCTAACCTTAACACATCACAGTTCAAGTTACAAATCTGGAAATCCCTAAACATTAAGCAAGTGCCTTCGTGACAAAAACAATGACAGTTCAAGGCTGCACCCATCACATTTAGGAGCGAAAAAGGGAATAAAAGCCCTAAAAGATGACAATTTCAACCTGCCAATGAAAAAAGCATTAATCTATATCAAAAGCAATATAGCTAGAGTGTTTCCCATTTGCAAATGTTTTATGGAGAAACATACTTCAAGGTTTTCTGACACTATCTTGACCAATTTTGCTTAAAAGAAATCGATCCTGAGAGACAAGTTATATCAGTAAACTTACTGGATCTTTTATCGGCCAGTCAGGGAAACGTGTTGCATCACAGAGATGTTTAAGATAGTAGATGTTACAGAAGAGCTCATTCTCTAGTTGGGGATAGCTGATGGCAGGAATGGGGCAATATTGGTAGAGTGCTCTGGTGTTACTTTGCAGGCGTGGCGTAAAATCTGCCAAATGGGCAGCAATCTTCTCAATCGTCAAACGCCTATCATAAAAAAAGTGACTGGTTAAATCTCAGACAGCTGACACTTTTATCCACAGTACTGCCATCCAAAGTTAATTCCAGTTGACCAACATACACTGCATCCTAAAACCAAACAAATGCAGACTCTGAAAAACTACAAATAAAACAATGAATTGAAAATGCTCATGCAGCAATAGTTTAAAAAAATGTGTTAAATGAAGGTTTATACTTGTAAAGGTTAACATTTGTCCTTTCTTTACAGTTGATGCCTGACTCACTCAGCATTGTGTACCTGGTTTTACATTTCATGCCCAAGCAGCTTTTAACATGCACTCAGAGCTTTTTACATTTCAAGCTCTAAGTGAGAGATGCTGGTAGCATGTAATCTAACACTCCCATTTTAGGTAGTCCAAAACACCCACAACCAATTTCAACTCTGGTGTTGTACAGCTACATGAAATTAAAACTTCCTGTGGTATCGTCAGAGCATAGAAGATTAGGCCTCATTGCACTAGCGTGACGTTGGCTTCACATTCCAATGTTGTCTACATAAAAGAAAAGTAAATTAGAGACGGTGTCGTGCTGCCATGGGCCACTAGGAACTGTAAAACTGGCTAGAAGATTTCATATCGAATCTTTTGAAATTAGAAGAAACTGAAGTGTATCAGCTTATTAACAGGGTGACACGGTGGCTCAGTGGTTAGCAGTACTGCATCACAGCACCACGATCCCAGGTTCAATTCTAGCCTCGGGTGACTGTGTGGAGTTTACACATTCTTCCCGTGTCTGCGTGGGTTTCCTCCGGGTGCTCCGGTTTCCACCCACAGTCCAAAGATGTGCAGGTCTGGTGAATTGGCCATGCTAAATTGCCCATAGTGTTAAGTGCATTAGTAAGAGGGGGGGGTAGGTTGCTCTTCGGGGGGGGGGGGGGGGTCAGTGTGGACTTGTTGGGCCAAAGGGCCTGTTTCCACACTGCAGGGAATCAATCTAAACTAACCTAAGTGCAATTTCATACTAGAGAGAGAGAGGTTAAAATCGAAAGCCCAATGCACTGTGCTACCCTCGACTCAAATGTTTTGAGAGTTAATGCTCCTTTTTCATCAGTTCCAAATGATTTCTTCTGCCATGAATCTTCTTGCAACTTTCCAAACCAATTCAGAAGGGCAAGATTAAGATTTTTTCAAAGTGACCTGATAAAATGCTGAAAGTACTGAATTTCCGAGTATCCTGGATAGAACTACTTTTCACTGTCACAATATTCAAGTTCTCTCACACTGAAAAATATGCTTGGTAGATTGGAGAGATGTGAAAATAAAATAGCTTAACACACTAACAAACAGCAAGTATTACATTATTGGAAAGCCAGCTTAAGTTCAAAGCTCCAACAAGTGATCAAGGCAACATGAACAGGACATTCCTACTTTTGGGAAACAATGCTTCAATAGGACAAGGTAAAACAATAATTTACTACATTGAACTGCTAAATAATTGTAAAGTAGACCCTGCTTGCCAATAAGCATAACATAGGTGCAAGTGTGACAGTAGGTTTTACCCTGAATTTCATGCCCATGGAAGAGCAGATTAGACTAAGAATGAGAGATGTAAAATTTATGATCATAAAGCTAAGAACCAACTATAAACAAGTTAGGATAGGGGCAATAAGAAAATTACTGAAGAGAAATACTCAAAAAATCTGCTCAGCATCAAGGAATGTGCCAGACTAGAAAGGGTTCAGTTGGCTTTAGCTATTATTGCACCATATACAGGCGAGAAGACACAAGGTTGTGAGGTGGATGCATTGCTACACAGTAATGAAAAGGATCTGGTGTCACTACTTTGGACACTAAAGATCACTCTCTAGACATTTACAGTTCCAACCAGTGAGCTGACTCAATGCAAGTTATTCTGAACTGTGATGCTTCAGTATTTATGACAGCTTTTGCTTTCTGTAATCTGTCTAATTAAAAGATTCCTTGATCAAGTATTAGGAAGCTGCTTGCACTAGAATTTTGGATATATTGACATTGTTCAAAATAACTAAAATAACTAGCCCAAGCTACCAATGAATTTGTCTCATCCTGATGAAACTACTATCAGATATTGAGACTTGGCCTTCATTTGTCAAACGCTTAGAAATATGGTCATTTGTCCCAAGCATTAGTTTCTAAAATTTATTTTAGAAGCTTCAACTCAGCAACATTTTCAAATTCAAAATATTGATAGATGATGAGGAAAACTCATGGATTAGACAGCAAAGGAAATTAAGTTAATACCTCATTTCATTGCTCCAAATTGCTTCTGGAGTGTCAAATTCACCTAGGAAAATCTCTGAAAATTTTTCAGGTTCATAATTTTCTAAGTAACAGACCATTGCTTCAGGTAAAATGTGGCCCAGCACACTCCGTTGTACTAGATCTTGCCCTTTTGCCTGCAAAGAATGGAGACAGAATGATGGAAATGGCAAATGTAACATTCCCTGATGCTTACATGGTTTGTGCCTAGAATTGACAGAAATGCTAGAATGGGTTTAAACACACTCATATGAATGGTGAACATACACCATATATCAGAGAAACTCAGGAATTCTGGAAGCATCTGCAAAGACAGAAAGAGAGAATTAACCTGGATTCCAAAATGACTTATTCAGAACTACAGAACAGTTCCAAAATAAGTCATATCAGACTTGGAACATTAACTGTGTTTCTCTCTCCACAGATACTGACAGATCAGCTGAGTTTCACTAGCATTTTCTGATTTGTTTCAGACTTGCAGCATCTGAAATATTTTGCTTTTAAGTCATTTAGAAATAGTGCTGGAATACATAATTGCCATGATCAATAGGCACCATGATCAATACTGTGTTTGGATCTTCTCAAAAATTACCAAGTTAAGAATTGGAATCAATTAATAGATTACAAAGGAATAACCTAACAGTCATAATATTAAACAGTGAAAATACAGGTAACCCGAAGAAACAATAGCCAAAATCCCAAGTCCTACATCAGGAGCACATATAACATTGACCCAAAAGTATCCCAGACGCTGTTGGTACCAGGTCTCATCTAAGTAGAGAATTTTTTTGTTAAGATCACGAGCAGGCAGCCAGGATCATTCCTTGCAAATTTGTTTCACGTCACAATGTCAGGACACTTGAGATACCTTCAGGTGACTAGCTTAGCTACTTGTGTACGAAGTTTCTCCAGCTGCTTGAGTTCAGGGTTTCCAAAGTCTGAGAAGCAGCTGGAGTGATTACATAGAATAAGGGAGGCTGCACGTTTTCAGGATGCCACATTCTAGGTCCTGACACCAGAAACATGTGTACATGAGTGTGTGGGGGCATCTTCAGGATATTAACTGGATGGCCAACCAGAGGACAAGACAGGAAGCTTCAGGGTTTGTGCTGTTCTCAATCTGCTACTCAACATTGGATCTTTAAGGAATGCAGTCTAGATCATAGCACCAACAAGCAAACAGTTAGGGGACAGACAAGTATTTCAGTATCCATCAGAAGACCTGCATGGTACATTCTATGTATAAAAAGTGATCACCGTTGCAGGTGCAATAAACTGAGCCAGAAATTATAATACCTCTCTGATTAACAACATATAACGAGCAAATATTGTGGTCCTGCAGTGAGACTTTTAGGAGTCAAGTAACAAAACAGAGTTTTATAGTAAACTCTGAATTACGCCCAGTGCCATACTGCAATGTACATAGAACAGGAAAATAGGAAGGATTAAAGTGTGGATCGAGGCCTAGTTCAAGAGGGTAGGCTTCATATTCTTGAGACCTCCGAGACTCGCTCCTGGCAGGAAGGACATAGTCAAAGGCTTACGATGCAGCTCAACAGGACTGGGACCAATGCTTGCACAAGGACGTTCACCTATATAGCAGGAGAAATGGGAATCCAAATGCAAAAATAGAAGACAGGGATAATGTGCATGTAAGGAGTGAATGTTGGGTACTACAACAGAAGGTGGTACCACCATATCAGGTGGTATGGGTGAAGGAGGAAGATAAGTGAAATAAGTATATTATCTAAAACAGTAATAAATAAGGTTGCTGAGGTACAAGCACAAACAGCCTTGTAGAATGATATGGTGGGAATAATAGAAACATGGTTTTAAAAATGTTTTGAGGACTTGTGGGCACCATGGATGTTACAGTAAACAGGCTCAGATTTGTCATGAAATAGAAGCTGGTAACAAATGCCACCTTAGAAAAGGTCCTTTTAGATGCAATTTAGTTACCCAGACTAAACTAGCTTTGATGGTTTTATTCATGCTGGTAAGAAAGATGCACAAAAATAGATTTTGATCAATAATTATAGCACTATGTAGCATAAAACAAAGTTAAGGGTTTCAAGTAATAATGCCAAGTTTTATAATTATACTGCCAATTGAAGAAATGTATTCTATTGTTTATACTAGTTGTTACATGCCCCTTAAAGATCACACACATTATGAAATAGAGTAGCATCATTAGGATGTAATTACCCTGAAGCACAAGGGCTGGAAAATTAGAAAGCTCAGCAACCAAGATCTTTACTTCCCCACATAACAGTCTAGTTGATATCTTGAAACAAGACAACTAACCATGCAAAGACTAAGTATAAACTGCAGACAATGCAATGATTGAACACAAGTTCATATAAAAGGAATAATATAGAAAAGAAAAATTGATTGAAACATGAATCACATGAGGGGCTGCAGCTTGAATCACTAAGCAATTTATTTTATACTGACCTCTTCTGATCTGAATGCCTGTTTCAGATGAGTATACTTCAAAAACCTAAATAGAAGAAAAAAAGTTTCATAAATTTCATAGAGTTTTGCAGGCCAGATCAAAAAAACACGTATAGAACAATATTCTTTTCCTGTTAGCAGAACGTTCGATAATGCTCCTACCTTGCAATTGGAAGCACATTGGAACCAGTGTACATCATTATAAAGAAAAACACACCAGTAAGATAAAGGCGAGGTAACTGTGGGTTGTCTTGCATCACATGGTGCAACAAGTTGGCAACTTTCTCAACCAGAATGGGATCAAAAGTAACCAAAAGCTAAAATATAAAGATGATTTAGTGAACCAATGCGAATCAATATTCTTTAAGTTTAATTTTGCTCAACGGGTTGAAACAAAAATAAAAAGATGGAACTGTTTGGAAAAACAACTGGGTACCTGAACAATGTGAGAGAGGCATGTATTGTCTGTAAGCAGCCGCTTAATTCTGGGTAGGGGTCTGATAATTGCATTGTCTTGATCCCTGAAATATGAAAAGCATTTGACATTCTTACGCATAAATACAGTTTACAAATACTGTGGTATATAACTTACATTACAGCATCACTTCAAGTACTTTCAGATACATGAAAATTCTCCAGTTTTCCTTTGTCTTTATCTTCAGCTTTATGTTGGTAACATTGTTGATGCCTATTTAAACAACTTTAAAATTGATAACTAACTTGCTATTTAAGTTTCCCACAAGCAGTAGCATCAATTGCCAATATTTGGCTGCATTTTTTTTCCCTGTCATATCACTAGCACAGCTGAAGAATACATTCATGTGTAATATAATTACTGTGCGGCAATCACTTTCACCTAAAGCCCAGCTCCCCACTGCCTGTCCGCATAATTTTATCATCAGTGTCTCTTTCACAACTTATGGCAATCCTTAAAACAAAAAACTTCCCTCCACAAATTGCAGAAGTCTATGAACAGAAACATTTTGCTAACCTGACAGGGTTCAGCCAAAACGAATAAAAAGAGAAACTTCGTAATAGAAAAATCAAAACGAGAGCTCTTTTACAGACACAAGAGCAATTTATCATTCATCTCAATAAAATGTAATTATGATCCACAGCTCGGAGCAAACACAGAACATATGGCATAAATAAAAAGACACTAAAGGTGGGAGTCAGAATGGTAATTGACTTTAACACAGAAGACTGGGCACATTTTCCCTCAAAACAGAGACAGAGGGAACCAGGGATACTTGAAAATCAACACAGCATAACAATCAACTACAATGAAAATATGCTGGCACTTCTGGCTGAAGGTGGCTATATGCCCATTGACAGCCATGTTACCTAAATGACAACAATACACTTGAAAAATACTTCACTGGGTATAGAATCTTGTGATGTGTGGTGGTCATGAAATGTAAAAGCAAACATTTTCTGCTGATTAGCAAAACTATTTCAGTGGGTTTATCATCACAAACTTTCAATATTCTAATATCTATATTAGTTCCCATCAACATTCTAAAGCTCCAATTTCTAGGTTTTTTTGGCATAACTATAACTAATCGTATCCTTGTAATTAATCTTTATTTCTTCTCAAACGTTATATCTTACCAAAGTATGAAGTGCTTAGAATATCATTCAATATATCAACTAGGATTTAACTAACATTATCAACTTGACATCACTTTTATATTTAAATTCTTTATAAAACCTTGAAAAAGTCTCTCAATTAATCAATTTATACTTTTCATTTATGTACAGCCATATTTCTGTTCCATCATTCAAAAATATCACTTTAGGGGACTATTTATGCCACTATTACTTCACATTTATCATCAGCGACTTTCCCTGCATTTATTCCCGCTTCAGTCTCTGTATTCTTAATAACTCTGCTTACTCAATTGGATATCTTGCAATCATAATTTTAATTCCTCCCGTACCTATGACCGTTTATTTTGATAACTAGGTCTGTGCCCTTCTAAATAAATTCTCTAAAATAAATGTCAAATGAAGATACCTCCATACCTGCTGGGGTAATATTCACACATGGTAATAAGCATGTTTAGAATAAGAGTAGCAAGGTCAGTCTCATTCAGCACAGCCTGTCCATGAGCTAAAAGACACCATTTCAGCTGCGGAATTGCCTGAAGTGCACGCCAGCCATCCATGCCCTGTGCCCAACAACGAGTCTTTGGCGTCAATACACCCTTTTTCCAGAATTCTTGCATCTAGGTCAGAAAAGATATTGTTTAAACCTGTGGCAACAAAAACACAATGCTGATAAGCAGTGACTGAAGTTAGGGTTCATTGTTTTGAAAAATAAAATCCAGTTGCACGGACAATTCAGAGGAGCAGCAGGAGGGAGGGCACTGCCTTCACAAACACTTAAACACCTCAACTGACACTATTGTGGCTTCCTTTTGATCGTTTCTTCAGCACTTGACATTGGCTCAAGAGAGCAGTCAGATCCTTTAGAACTCAACCAGCTCTAAGCTATTTAACACAAAGTTAATTAACAAGCTAATTAAACTTTAAATATCTAATCAAAACATCAAGCAGTACTATACGGATTGTAACAAAAAAATGTGTTATGCTAAGTCGTGACAATTTACCTCGAGTGCCAAAACAAGGGGAAAACGTGACAAAGAGAAAGACTTCCAAGAGGTAAAACATTAAAAAATGAATTTTAAGCACCTTTATTAACTAGCTCTTTTTCCCTTTAAATGTGCTTGAGAAAATATTCATGAAAATTATAAATACTGGAACAAGACAAATTCCTCAGCTGGTTCAATTTTATTGCAACTAGTGCCAAAGGGAGCCAAGTGCTTTTGACCACACATGGTGTTGGGTCTGGAATCAACACGTTTACATTCAAAACGAGTGCAGCAACATTTATTTGCCTTGTATAGGAAACCCCCAAGGAGCAATCACTGTACTATGACGAAGTTGTAAAGAATTTACACCAGTGTTAGGAATGTGACTACAGATAAGATTCAGACATGATATGCATTTGAGAGATCAGTACAACATACCTCTTCAAAACTGTAAGGACCGAGTCTCTCTTTGTCTGCATTTCCAAAGTACCATTCTTTTTCACTTTCTCTCTTCATATCGGGTGATGCTTCAATAACATTGCTCTGAAAATAAACATTACCAGCATGATTTCTCAAACACTTCAAACATTTTCAAAACATGTTTGTAAATTAACCAATCATGCATACCTGCAATGGAACAGTAGCTCTGCTTGTATGGAGATGTGCAAGAGTAAGCAAGTCCACAAGGATTTTCACGCCAGTGGAATCCATGATTTCCTTAACATTTTTCTGCAACAAATTATAGTTTCCAGATGTTCAATCCAATGATTTGGATTACATTGATTATTTAATGCAGTTGCAAAACATCGCAGCCCATAAGCAATCAACTTGCACAAAAACAATTCAAGGTTTTCTTTAAAAAGCCAAGTGACATTTTCAAAATTAGATACTTTCTCACCTTGTTAAGAATCAGTTTGTTCAGAAAAATAATAAGTCTGTCTCTCTCCAGTTTGTCTGTACACTGTAAAACAAGATTATTGGCTGTGATTTACTGTGGATGAAATCTTGATCAGCACTTCAATAAAGCCTAATTGAAGGATTAGGTTCTGACAACTACTTTGCATAAAACATAACTAAAATGGCTTAGTTTATATTGTTCTGTTATTCACAAACTAAGCAGAATGAGCAGTTCAAACAAATTTAAGAAACAATATGCCTCGCTCAAGCAGGAGTTGGTTAGGTTAATTTATACCTCAAACTGCAAATTATATCTATTAATAATTAATCTTAATTATACACGATCACATGGAATTCCAACAGAAAAGACTTGGGAGCAGAACAATTAGCATTCACACACAAATATAGTAACAAACAAACAAATAGCTTCAAGAACATATCAAGCCCTGTCATATGGTGACAATAATATAATTAACGAGCTTACCAGAACCAATGCAGGGTTGGGAGCAGGGGCGACGAAAGTCAAGATTTATACAGTAGTCTATTTATGAAATTCAGTGCAGTTAAAATTAACTGATGCATTAAAGAGAAATATTTAGGACCATCAGTGGTGGTCAATTTAAATAAGCACTTAGATCATCTTTTGCTCCACTTCCAAAACATGAACACCCATTTCAATTGTTTTCTTCACTGCAAAGTAACTGGGTTTGGGCTCCTGCTTCTTTGTATTGTTCCATTCAATATTTTGACTTGTCAAATGAAATTTAGAGACCATCTTGAGACTGCTCTATTGTATTTCTAAGGTCATTGCTAAGAAAATTAGTTTCCTTAGCCTCGACTCTGACTCTTTGGACGACTGGCATAACAGAAAGGGTAGGTACTTAACAAGGGCACAGCTACAAGTCAACTTTCTGGTCTTGCATTGCCGAAGCTCAATAACTTGCTTGTAAATGTTGCTATGAAACATGTCCAGACAACTTCATCTACTGAATTGGGTTTTGGTTTAATCCAGGTAAGAGATCCAGCCTGAAGATTCACTTCTCATATTTAATATGACTGCAAAAACCCAGCAAAAAGAAATCCACAAGCCGAAAGTAGGATGCATGGCTGCCATATGTTCTCAGAATGCAAAATGTCATCAGATGTCATGCGCAGAACATTCCAGCCATATTCCACTCAAACATTGTGAAAGTGACGCTCATGTTTTGTAGTTTTCCTGTGTCTGCTGATCTTGATAGAATGGTGGGGAGGGGAACAAAATCAGCCATTACTGTACCGATTTATAACATTGTCCAATCCAGAGTCACACTCCTAACTGGAAATAATACTAAATTATTCATACACATCCCTTCCCTCTAAACATGGCAGAGGTACTGCATTTCAGGGTGACAACTAATAAATTCACTTATGTAAAACACTGTTTCATGCACTTAGCACTTAAGCTAGATTAGAAGTGGTTAGTAAATCAGTACATTAAAAGGCTAAAGTTTCAGTTGAAAATGCCCAATTTGAAAAACATCCCACAAGGAATTAGAAGGTATTTTTCCTTCTAGTACTAAAAGCATGGGCTCTGCCAGCCATTTCAAAATTCAAATCATTTCAAATTCACATCATTAGATCACTAGACAGAGCAGCATACCACAGACGTTAATTCATGCTGTTTTGAAATTGGGTCCATGAAGAATATCACTTAAAATGAAACAAACTCATTTATCCCATTACTAAGGATGCTTGTTTCCATCTCGATCATCAAGACTTACTTTGCTCAGCTCATTTGCAGCTGATCATTTTATTCAAGACTTCATTATCTCTAGATTTGACTGTTCTGTTGCATTTCTGACTGGTGTCCGATATTCTGAACTCTACACTTGCAGCCACCCAATTGTCTCAACTCAGGCCAATTCTTGTTCCCTTATCACCCCTGTACTCTCACCATCCTGGCTCCCAGTCAAGCAAAGTCTTCATTTCAAAATTCTTATTCTTGCTCTCAAATGTCTCCAGTGTCCTCACCCCTTCCCCCATCTGTTAAAACTGATCCAGCACCATAATCCCCTGATACATCCACAGTTTTAATTGCTGCAACAGTGGTGGCCATACCTTTGTTTGTCGAGGCCCAAGTTTGGGACGTCCTCTCTACTCCTCTCCCTGTCCCTCACCACCTATAAAAGACAATCTCTTTGACCAAGCTTTAGGTCATCTGACAAAATCTCTCATATGGCTTGCTGTCATACTTGGTTTCAAAATTGTCCTGTGAAGCACTTAATTAAATGTTTAATTCTAGCGATGCCACTATATAAATAGGTTTTGAATGAAACTCTGCCATCACACTAGCCAAGTGTCAAATCTATAGCATTACCGGATGCAGGTGTGGAGAATGTCAATCTTTTTATTTTCAAAAATAACAGAAAATGCTGGAAATACTCAGCAGGCCAGGCAGCAAATGGATAAGGAAACATTTCAGGTCATTGACCATTCATCACAATCAAGAGATGCTCCAGATTTCCCAAAGCACATTGAGAGTCAGGAAAACAAGAGACAGAGGTCTGTGATGGGCAGGAGGGCAAATATAATTAAATGGTTGTCATGGTGACAGTGCAAAAATAAAGATGATAATAAAGGTTTGTACAGAACAAAAGGAGGGGTCCCACTTCTATTCGGATCTCTCAATCTGATCCTATTCAACCGAAGTGCACTGCAAGCTGGAGAAAGTAACATATTTCTTAAACACCACAGCCTTCTGCAACAATAGCATTGAATTGAACAGCCCGAACTTAACCCTTTTAACTATCCATTTTCTCTCAGAAGGCACCTGCTGACAAAGGAGACTGATGACACCATATCTGCGGAGATTAGAGAACATGCAGGCCTACAGTCCCAGAGGTCTACTCAGCTTTCTCCTGTCATTCCTGCCTACGGGGGTTACTTTTCTATCTATGCTACATTTCCCATGGTTGCCTGCATTTACTAGACAGCTATTAGACCTCCTTTGGACCCGTCATTTCTTATCCAACTTGGTTTGCAGTAAAACAATTCATCTCTAGTGTATTCTGAAGATAGATAACTGACCTGAACAGCTAACCTATTTTCTCTCTCCACTATCTTACTGGGAGTCAGAGTCAGATGTACAGCACAGAAACAGACCCTTTGGTCCAACTTGTCCAGGCCAAGCGTCCCTAGGACCATAACATTAAGTGTACAAGTCCTGTCCTAATTTGCCCTTCCAAAGTGCAGCACTTCACAATTATCTGAATTAAACTCCATCTGCCACTCCTCAGCCCATTGGCCCCTCTGATCAAGATCCCATTGTGCTCAGGGGTAACCTTCCTCACTGACCACTACATCTCCAATTTTGGGGTTCTCTGCAAACTTACTAGCTATACCTCTTATGTTCACATCCAGATCATTCATATAAATGACTTGCTCAGTATTTTTTGTTAATTCAGGATTTCCATCATTGATGGCATTGTTTTTTGAAATTTGGTCAGTGATTTGCTTTAGTATTTAAAAAGCTCAGTGCTTTTCTTCACGAATTAATTAACAAGGCAAAGATAAGAATGTCGTTACGATACAGCACATACTGTCTACATTGTAACCTTTGCCATACTGGCTTATGACATTTAAAGCGAATAAGGCTTCACTGAACAGTGTTGCACAAATTTGGATTTCAATTTTCTGACAATGGAGGGCTCATTGTTACACAAGTCAAATGGCTCAAAGTCAAATCATCTTCCCTGACTCTAGTCAACATGGAATGTGGTTCACCTATGAAAGAGCACAAGACATAGTGCCATTTGGTCCTTCAAGCCTATTTTGCCATTTGAGATCGTGCTAATCAGCTACCTCAACTCCACCTTCCAACCTTTATATCCCTCGATTCCCTCATGTGCACAAATCTTTCACCTTCAATTTTGAATTATACTCAACAGCTAAGCATCCAGATTTAGTAGAATTTCAAATTCAGAGACCTTTGAAGAGAAGAAATTTATTCTCATCTTAGCCCTAAATGGACAACGGTTTATTTAGCATGTGAACCCAGAGGGCAAAAAATCTTCTCACCATCTACCCTCCAAGAACTTGCTGTGGCAACCTACCCACTATGACTGACAGTTTGTCACATTTGCAAGAGGAACACAGTGGGTGACAAACCCCAGGGAACACAGACCAAAGCTGCCCTTGGGATGACTCATTTCCTTTGGGAGCATTTCAAAAATTCGTTTTCTAACCAACTGAAACTTCTGCTTGTTTAAATTTAAGAACTTCTAGTGCTTCTGGTTCACTTTATAATTCCATTCTATTAGACAGTTTTCCAGGACAGATTCTCTTGAATTCTGCCTGGTTGCTGCATGGCATCAAATTCTCACAATTATGAAACTCCCTTGTTGAAAGCACTATTGGGAATACCTCCCTCCCTCCCTCCCACACTCACAGCCACAGTCTTTTTGAACAGCTGCTAACCAGCACCTGGAGTGCAATCAGGATGTACAATAAATGCTATAATAGCCAGCAATACCTACCTCCAGTGGTCAAATTTTTGAACATTAGCCTACTTCAGAATTTAAAACAAAGGAAGAACAGAGTCTATGAAGTCAATTACAAAGTTATAAGCCATTGCTGATAGATTCAGAATAGGGCCCCACTATGCATGGGCTAAATAAACCAGCACAATACAAAGCTATTAGAAAAGAAATAGTAGGAATGTTAAAGTTGCTAGTGCCTTACCAGACAATAGGGCTGCTCTCTCCGCGACAGAGCTGCAGTAGTTTAACCTGAGAGTCTCCTCACACAAGGGGAGAGGTTGAGAAGGAGAGTCCTTCATGTTAAACTCAGCCAGTGGGAGTTGAACCCACGCAGTTGGCAGCACTGAGCTAACTGACTCCAAAAACAGCTTATTTCTGTTTTTTTTTAATTCATTCACAAAACGTGGGTGCCACTGGCTGGGCCAGCATTTATTGCCCATCCCTAATTGTCCAGAAGGCAGTTAAGAGTCAACCTGACTTGGTCACGGTGACTCGGTTTGGAGTCACATGTAGGTTAGACCAAGTCAGGATGAAAAAAATTCCTTCCTTAAAAGGGCATTAGTGAACCTGATAATCCTGACAGTCAGCATTGGTTTCATGGCCATCATTAGACTCTGAATTCCAGATTTTTATTGGATTTAACTTCCACCACCTGCCATGACAGGATTCGAACTCAGGTCCACAGAACATTACCTACATCTGGATTAAGTCTAGCAAAAATACCACCAGGCCACCATCTCCCCCATTATACACTTAAACCAACAATAGTTTTTGTAATAGTACAATTAGTCAAATTCCCAGATTCCAATTCTTAGAGCATAAACTCCACAGCTTCCTAGCGACAGGGTAACTAACCTGGACTGTCACCAGAGAAAAACAAACACGGTTAGGTTAGATTACATTTTTGCACAGGAATCTAAGAAAGCAGGAGCAAAGGCCACTTGGTTTAAAAAAATCTCAATTACTTTTGTTACGAAATGTATTTGGTTCATGATTAAAGTGTATCAATGATTTTCACTGACACCTTAGGAGCAGAGATATAGCTTTAAATAAAATTATCAATTTCTTGGTCTCTTCATTTTCACCTTCTTCCAGCTACAGGTATAGATAATAAGCTCCAATTTTAATTTCATCTACAAAGAACTTGCACCTAACCTGAACAAAAAGTTGTTTTGTAAGTCAGGGGCAGCACGGTGGCACAGTGGTTAGCACTGCTGCCTCACAGCACCAGGATCCCGGGTTCAGTTCCAGCCTCGGGCAACTGACTGTGTGGAGTTTGCACATTCTTCCCGTGTCTGCGTGGGTTTCCTCCGGGTTCCTCCCACAGTCCAAAAATGTGCAGGTCAGGTGAATTGGCCATGCTAAATTGCCTGTAGTATTAGGTGCATTAATCAGGGGGAATGGGTCTGGTGGGTTACTCTTCGGAGGGTCGGTGTGGACTTGTTTCCACACTGCAAGGAATCTAATCTAATCTTAAACACCTGCGTGGGTTTCCTCCGGGTGCTCCGGTTTCCTCCCACCATCCAAAGATGTGCAGGGTCAGGTGAATTGGCTATACTAAAAAATTGCCTGTAGTGTTAGGTAAGGGGTAAATGTAGGGGTATGGGTGGGTTTCGCTTCGGCGGGTCGGTGTGGACTTGTTGGGCCGAAGGGTCTGTTTCCACACTGTAATCTAATCTAATCTAATCTAATCAAAAAAAAAAGTCAGACCTACAAGTAACCAGCATGGCACAAAAACATAAAGGGATAGCCTTTAAACATACATAAGCATATTCCATTACACATGGAGGAAACATGAAAATAAATTCCTTGATAAACAGCTGAACCCAGTTCAAAAGAACACTTTGATATCATTTTGCAAAGTGTATAACACAAGTTAACTTCAACTATTTTATAGCTTCAAAGTTCTAATATCATAAAACACGTCCAATGTAATCCTCAAGAGTACAGTTCTGACAAGAAGAAAATTAAGACAGAAATCCCAAGACTAGAACAACCGGTGTCTTTAATGCTACTGCAACGAAAAATATAGAGAATTGATACCTTTGCAAAAACTAGGCTCCATATGCAGCTTGTCTAAAAAAAATGTGCTAAGCTAACAAGAACAAAGTTCAAAAGATTTGTTGTGCTCACCCTGTCCAGCATTCCAACAATGTATTTAGTATCACTGAATGGTCCTATCTCCTCATAGCATTTGCCGTAAACAATGGTCAAAGCTTGTAAACATAAACACTTCATATTCACTTTAGGGGTAAGCAAGAAGCGATGATACAACTCATTGAAAAATTCATACCTGTAATAAATGCACACATTGAAACAAGGTATAAAGGGGAAAATATAATTAAACAAGGAAATTTGTTACAGGAATTCAGGCTTACGATCTCTTGATTGTAATCGTCTCTTCATTTTCACCTTCCTCCAACAACAGGCGGAGATAATAATCTCCGATTTTGATTTCATCTGCAAGGCACTCATATCTAACCTGAACAAGAGGGGAAACAATGGGCAGAGTTGAAAATCCCCAAACCAACTGAAAATAGCATCACCTGCAGTCGCAGACTTATAAAATGATTCTTCCAAAAGGGAGATAGCACACAAAAGAAAATAAAACAAGCAAAACCAGAAACAAATTGGGCACAACAAAACACAAGACGAGCAAAACCAAAAAAAAGTACCAAAATTAGCAAAAAGTATAAACAAGCAACAAAAAAAGGAGAGGAAGTGAACATAAACCGAAAAAGTGGACAACAGCATTACACCTTTCACAGGAAAATTCTGGGCACTTATTTTTAGCTTGGTCAATGTAATAAGTTTCCTTCAGTTTGAGTCGAAACCGACCCAATAAACAGTTCAAAATAAAGTTAAAAATGCTGATTTTTCTTCATTTGTGAGTTTTTATGTATTCAAGGAGACAAAAAGTGAAAAACTTATGATCCCAGCTGGTGTTAATACAGAGCAAGCCAGTTCCCAGAGGGAAACCGGTTTGTTAGATCCTCACGCTGGAGGTCACTGACTGAATACTGACATAAGACTTCGTTTTAACCTAAAGAATACAGCATTAAACAAAGTTTTTTTAAAAAAAACTATGAACTACATCATTTTGGACATATTATTACAAAGTTTTAACTACAAGTATCAAAAAAAAAGATTCACTTATTCCTTTCATTCCAGCACAATCTTTACAAAGACCCAAATGTCAGTGAAGACACCACCATCTCCACACTGAATTTCCTTGCTCAGACTCAATGGGACAGTTGCAACTGGTTTCCTTTCCACAAATTTCAGTGCAGTCCCCAGAAGCTAGTCCCCTTCAGCCGATCTCACCCCTCAAAATAATCGAAGAAAAACGGCAAACTAAATTTGCTATTATGATGAAAGGTCCATGATTTATTATCTGGAATAATGAGTTTCAGATTGGGCAATATCATGCATAGATTTAAGTTTGATCTGTATTTCAATATTGTGGGTTAATGAGGGAAGACAAATTACTAAAGGCAGAGTAGTTCTGGTGAGTCTGGAAATATATTTAAATGAGGCTTTAAAAGTATTAAGGACAAAAGTAGAAGGAAGTGATGGGGGGGGGGGGGGCGGCAATAAGACAAAACTTCAGAATCAGAAGGGCTGTGGACAAGAAACTTATGCAACTCAGAAATAAACTCACTTGATAAAACAGCATACTTAAGGGCCTCAGGAAGGAGTATTGCACAAAACATATCAAGTGAACATAGATGTCTTCCAGAAACAAACAAATACAACCGTGCTAAATGAGTAAAGGAACTCTAAAGTGAAAACAGGGTGACCCTTCATTGAGGCTTGAGATGCTGTGAAAGTTATTGTTAAAGGGATAAGAATTGAATCTTATTTCTGATTTTTGTAATAAGTCCATTTCATCTAGTTCTTGTAGAGCTTTTAGAAAGTGGTGTAAAATAAACTGGAATATTCTTTTGCTCAAAGTAGGTTGATAGCTCTTGTGAATATGCTCAGTGACTGACCATCATGGTAATCAAACTGCAAACAAAGTCTGTCACATTTCACTCGAATCTGACTTGTTCAGTATCATCAGTTGGGATCATAATTATGAATTTAACTTCAAAGTGAATTCACAAGTTCCCTGTTTTCTGCAATATGTCACACTCTGACACACATTACTGACTGACCAACTTTTGCATTTCTCGCTGTGTAACTGGACTCCTGTTACTGGGGAACAGAGGAGTTTCTTTTCCATTTTGTTTAAATTTCATTAAAATGTATGAGAACAAACAGAACAACTTCTTGCACAAACCCAACACAAAATTGAAACTAAACCATGTCTTGTTTTCTTAGTCCTGCCTCTATTTATAGGTCTTGATTTCTTAAGATGGGTAATTTCATCTAGTTCTTGTTGAGCTTTTAGAAAGTTTTGTACAAAATAAACTTAAATATTCTTTTGCTCAAAGTAGGTTGACAGCCTCTTCTGAATATGCTCAGTGACTGACCACCCCCCCCAACCCCCTGGAAATGACATCACCCACCTTAAGAAACCAAGACCTATATAGAGAGAGGCGGAACATACCAACAGCGCTTCACTGGAGACATTCTGGTGTTACCTAGTCATGGTGACGAAACGTCTGAAAAACAAACCTTCCAGCTCAGCAAGCTAGCGTATCAAACTGAGCTACAAGTTTTTAAAAAAAAAATCACTAAACGAAGTTAAATGGTATAATTTTAAAAGGAATGCAACAGACTCCTGGGAGTTAAAGTACACATACTTGGCAGGATAAAATTGACAATGTTTGAAAAACATATTTTTATAAATGTCAGAAAAAATCTGCATGATTTACATGGAGGAAATGAAAACCATTGTTTAACTCATGGAGACAGGCCAGCACTCAGACATTTTTATATAAAAAAAAAAGAGAGGAATTAGTTTTATAGTACACATCATTTCTCCCCCCAAAAGCTCTACACACAAACATCCAAGTGAAGCAATTAAAAGGAGTAAGCAAGATACACCACATTTGACATGAATTAGTTGACTGGTATAATTTAAACTGCTTTGTATGGTCCTTCAAATCATCGAATTCGATCACATATTTGATTAGAAAACTAATATGTGAAGCAGTTGTTACCAGAACACACTCCTATAACCAAAGCCCCATACTAAGATCAGCTCACTTTTACGTGATGAGAGTGTTCAAGTGGTATTCCAGGACTGAAGCACATAAAACTTAAGCCAACCCATCAATGCAGTATCGAGGAGTGCTATATTGTCAAGTGGTACGATGAGGTATAAAGCAGTTGATTAAAATAGACCGAGATCTCTGTTCTAATGCTGATTAACTGTTCAACCAGTAGAAACAAAGTTGACAAAACACGCCCAGAAACCCTAGCCACTCTCCCATACAAAGACATCCCTGATATGACTGCCAGACTACTCAGACCCCTTGGTATCATGGTAGCCCAACACACGAAAACAGCAGTTCAAACTTTAAAGACCCTATACAATGAGCAAAACTAATGTCATTTACAAAATACCGTGCAAGGACTGTAACAAACACCGTACTGGACAAACAGGTAGAAAACTAGCCACCAAGATACATGAACACCAACTAGCCACAAAAAGACATGACCCTCTCTCACTAGTATCCTCACACATGTATGAAGAAGGATATCACTTCTACTGGGACAAGACACCCATCCTAGGACAAGCCAAACAAAGACATGCACGAGAATTCCTAGAAGCATGGCATTTCAACCAGAACTCTATCAACAAACACATCCACTTGGATCCCATCTATCACCCTCTGAGAAAAAGGAACTGGAAGTGACTTCATCACAGGAAATAACATCACCAACCCAAAGAAACCCAAACATAAATAGAAAGCAGGTAGTTTCAGCATTGCATCACATGAGGTTCACTGAAGATGTTACCTAGTAGGGTAATGAAACGTCTGGAAGTAAACCTTTCAGCTCAGCAAGCAAACCTACATCCAAAACCTCAACCTAAGCTACAAACCTTTTCAAAACTCACTAAGTAGAAACAAACTTTTATAAGGCAGTTTTGTATATTAGTCACCTTGAATGAAAAGATCTCTCAGACACAGCTGGCTAATCGTTGACATCCTTGTTGGAGGTAAGACATACCTTTGTTGTCACACATTGTGATTTTGAATGTCTATGGCTACCACTGGAAAGCCAATGCCCAAGATATGAGAGAACCATTGCAAAAGTTCAGTCAAGTACAGTTTCTTTCCTGGACATGGACCAAAGTCCCATATTATGGTCACAATTCAAATGGTTTTCAGAGGCCACAACTCAGTTGAATTCACATGACACGAAGATCCATAAATACCTGGCCAGACCCACTGAATTTATTTTCCTGATGCAATGTATAGATGGTCAGATAACAAAAGTAAAATTTAGACTGAGTTGCACGTTGCCAACAGTAGTCATAATTTGTCCAGCACAATTTGTTTTTAAAAAATGTATTTAGAACATAGAACAGTACAGCAAAATACAGGTTCTTCAGTCCACAATGTTGTGCTGAGCATTTATCTTAACCCAAGATCAACCTAACCTACACACCCTTCAATTTACTGCTGCCCATGTGCTTGCCTAGCAGTTGCCTAAAGGTCCCGAATGTCTCTGGTTTTACTACCACTGCTGACAGTGCATTCCACGCCCACATTACTCTCTGCATAAAGAACTACCTCGGACATCTCCCTCGTACCTTCCTCCAATCACCTTAAAATAATGACCCCTCATGACACCCATTTCTGCCCTGTGGAAAGGGCTCTAGATACCCACTCTATGACTCTCATTACCTTGTTCACCTCTCTTCCTCCTCCTCTCCCATGTGAAAAGCCCTAGCTTACCCAACCTCTCTTCATGAGAGTAGCCCTCCAATCCAGGCAGCATCCTCATAAATCTCTTCTGCATCCTCTCTAAAGCATCTACATCCTTCCTTTAATAGAATATGGTGTCCAGTTCTGGTCACCCTAAGTGCGGTCTCAGCAGGAGTTTATAGAGCTTCAGCAAAACCTCACGACTCAAACTAAATTACCTGTTAATGAAAGCCAAAACACTATATGCCTTCTTAACAACCCTATCAACTTGGGTGGCAACTTTGAGGGATCTATTTATGTGGACTCCAAGCTCCCACTGTTCCTCCACACTGTCAAAAATCCTGTCTTTAACCTATTATTCTGCATTCAAATTCGATCTTCCATAATTAATTACTTCACACTTTTCCAGGTTGAACTCCATCTGCCACTTCTCAGCCCAGCTCTGCATCCTGTCAAATTTCTTGTTGTACCCTGCAATAGCCCTTGACACTATCTACAATACCACCGACCTTTGTGTCATCAACAAACTTACTAACCCACCCTTCCACTTCTTCATCCAAGTCATTTATAAAAACTACAAAGAGCAGAGGCTTAAGAACAGATCCCTGCGGAACACCACTGGTCACCAACCTCCAGGCAGAATACTTTCCATCCACTACAACTCACTGTCTTCTTTCAGCCAGCCAATTCTGTATCCAAAGAGCAAAATTTCCTTCTATCCCATACCTAACTTTCTGAATGGGCCTACTGTGGGAAACCTTATCAAATGCCTTACTGAAATTCATATCCACCACACCCACTACTAGACCTTCGTCAACTTGTCTCATATCCTCAAAGAACTCAATAAGGCTCGTGAGGAATGACCTGCCATCTGTGGAATGTGGCGTTGCTGGCTGTGCCAGCATTTATTGCCCATTCTTAACATGAAGATTGTCTTGCCCATGTGATTTCAAACTAAAATCAGGACAGAAAAATTTCTTCCTTGAAGATGAAAAAAGTAAACCAGATGGATTTTTACAATGATGAAAAGCGATTACATGGTCACAATTAGGCCACCTTTATGTTCCAGACTATTATTGAATTCAAATCTGCCATGATGGGGTTCAAACCCTTAGAACATTAACCTGAGTTGCTGGATGATTTGCCCAATGATATTATCACTACTCCTCCACCTCCCCATGTTTAAGGCTCACTAAATATTGGGTAAGACCAAGATTGATAGAAAGAATAAAATGAACAATTGCATTTAATAACTTCACCTCAAAAATCAATTTCTCTTACTTCAAATTCCTGGTGATTCCAAGAAATAACACTAGCAATTCCCAATTCTTTGTCAATGTTAAAAGCCCTTATTTCTGCTTCAAAAGCATCTCTCAATTCTTCTCTCGTTTTGTAATTCCAAATTAAGTTAGATTTGGCATGATCCATCTGAAACCTGTGTGTAAAAAAAAACTTTTATTTCAATTTGTTGGATTAGATGATGAAATTCAGAATATGTACTAACTATACTAGAGTACCATTTCCTACAGCTAAGGCATCAAAATAAGCTAATTTTAGACATGAAAGACTTGTCCATTTACTGACTAGTTGTGTAATACACAAAGGAGTTACTCAACACATTACAAAAGTTTGAGTACACCTGAAGGATCATAAAAGCACCTTGCAAAACAGGCTGCAAAATAAAGTTCAGAAATATTTTTCTTCCAGAAAAGTTGACAGTTTCTCTACTGGCAGCACATCAGTATGAGACAAATACTGTCATGTGGCCCATAGCCAAACAAGTTAATATGTAACAACAGAAGTTCCTCAAAAAGCTCAGCAGGTCTGGCAGCACTTGGAGAGAATTCAGAGTTAACATTTTGGATCAAGTGACCTCGACCTGAAACATTAACTCTGATTTCTCTCTACAAATGTTGCCAGACCTGCTGAGCTTTCCCCAGCAGTGTATATTTATGTTCCTGGTTTACAGCATCTGCAGTTCTTTTGGTTTTTTTTTATTAAGTTCATATGTAACCAACTAGTTCATGAAAAGGCATCAAGAGGAGCACACTATAGTATTAGCCACAGCTTCCCAAGAGGAGTGGAAAAGCAAAACAGACATTTCAACTACTACTCATTCTTAATACATTGGAGGTAAGTGAAAGTTACAATTCAAAATTTTTTTTTTAAAAAAGTGTTTTACTTGTAGTAGAAGAGATCCCAGTTTGCTTCTATTTTAATCCTTTGTCGCCTTTTTCTTAAAACAACTGGTTTTTGGTTGGCATTCTATAAATTAGAAAAGGAAATCTGCTTTAAATCATTAGTTAAAACAATATCAACATGGGCAAACAAGTTTACAATTAATTTGTGACGGCAGATTACACAACAAGTCATAATTCTCCAGTTTGGGTGCTTCATGCTTATACATTTGAAGTTATATTTTGAATAGGTTTCTCAGTAAGGGCATGACGATTAACCTACCAAAACCTTGAAAAAACTAAACAGTGAAATTCTCGATATGGAATTTGAAAATAAAGCTTTTAATTAAAAGGATTATTTAATTAAAGGCTTTAGTTTTTGCAATGTCTATGTGCATTTAGTCAAAGATTTTGAAAAACTGAAGTTATTTGACATACTATCCTTTTTACTCTTTAGTTAGATTCAGGACTCATGGTTACATTATGACCATCCAAAATAGAGAAAAGATCTGTTCTGAACTATAAATTTTCCTCAAATCAATAATGGGCAATTCAAACCCATTACCAAGTAATTTCAATAAGTTTCAAACAAAAATAAAAACAAACGGTGTGGCTGAGTATTTGGGCAAATGCAGCTGATCTTACAAAGGGAAGATGGATTTGTAAACTATCAATTAGGTCTGGTTAATTTTGAGGTAAAAGACAAGAAAGTATTTGTGGATGTTCTGTACCGGGACTTCCAGAAGGCATTCAATAAAGATGTGCTTAAAATATTAAAGACAAAAAATAAATGCATGGAATAAAGACATGCCTCAAGAAAGGGAGAGGGGATTTGTTGAGAGATAGGATAGATAGTATGGACGATGGTATTCACAAACTGGCAGTATTTAGGCAGTAGTGATGCTGGTGTCTGGGCTGGGACTCAACCTCTATTTTTCTCTATGATAAATGAAGAAAGTTAAATCTGCAAGACTGGTGACTATACATAGTGCAGCAACACAGACACAGTAATCAATAGAACATTGACTGGGAAGAGAGATGGAGAGTAGGTAAAACAGAGCTGAAGGCTAATGTGGGGATATATGGAGTCATCCACTCTTGCTTTAAGACAGCATTTTAAAACGGTGAGGAAGTCGGGACTGTGGGACGGCAGACAAATTCAGGGAAATCAAGAACAGAAGAGATGCTTCATAGGCCAAAATATATCTTATTCTAAGGGACTCTCAACACACAAAGGAAGTTATGTCAAAGCTCGGTTGAGACCTCACCTGGAGCACTGCACCTCAAGAACATGATACTAAATTAGGGGATACAGATTCTTCTGAATAATACCTGGGCTAAAAGAGCAAAATGAAGAGAATAGGCTGCGTACAGTAATCATATTCACCTCAGTCATTATACCAGTAAGAATCAGTGGTTTTATGATGGAAGTAATTGATTGTTTGTCCCCATCTATTTCCTCAGGTAGGTTAAGTCAACAAAAGAAGTCATAACCTTTACATTAGGCCAGGCCATTTAGGAATTCTAGAGAAGCATTTCTTCACACAAAACAGTGAAATCTGGAACTCAGTCTCAATAATGTTTTAGGGGAACAAGTCAGAGAACTTTAAAGCAGGGATTGAAATTGCTCAGTAATGGGTGTAAGGATTAGAATATCAAAGTTGGTGTGTGGACATAAGATTCAGATTAACCAAATTTGACTGTATGACCAAACAAGTTAAAAGAGCTGACTGGTTTGTCTACACACCAAGACATTATCCAAATAGTTACAGAATGAAAGAGAGGGGATTTGAAGTTCAAACGAATAACAACCCTAACCATGTCAATTCATCATACTTCTTGATTCAAACTCCAGATACAATCACATTTCAATTTTTTTTTTGGAGAGGGAGCAAACACTAGGGATTTTATGTTAAGGTGATTTTAGAACTTAGTGCTCTTTTCCTTATACTGTCAGAACAAAACTGCTTGGCAAACGTCTACAAGTAATGAGGTAGCGTTTCCACTGTTACTCTGGATTATTTGGCACTAAAAGATCAATTCATGCAATTGATGTGAAATATTTAAGCGTCAATTACATTCAGGGCAACACAAATTTCTGCCAGTTTAGAAAAGGGTCCTGTGCACTGAAAACTACTAGGATGATTCATTCACTACCAAGAGATTACCCGGTGAGCTGATTTCAAGACAAATTAGGTGGCTCTAAATTTAGATTCTTTGGTTATAGCGCAGAATTTAAAAGCTTTATAATTACTAAAAACTGACCACTATAGTCCAAAACATCTAGGAAACACTTGGGCATTTTATGATGATCACTTTCAGCCATTTAACATCTGGTAAGTCAAGTACTATTAACGGTTAACAGTGCCTTACACATTGGTATGGGTTTGGGTGGAGTACTCTTCAGAGGGTCAGTGTGAACTTGTTGGGCCGAAGGGCCCAGTTCCACGTTGTAGGGATTCTATGATCTATATGATATGCTGAATGCAACAGCCACACCAGGTACTGAAAATGCAGAACATATACAGCAATGCTGAAGTGTGTAAAATAAAATTTCATAACACAGAAGTATGGGTGCTTAAATGCTATGCTATTACTGGTAGAGCTGAATAGACAAGTGTGTGCCATAATAGACCATTGTCAAACATGTTGGCCAATATTGTCATTTGTGCTCCAAACTGAAAAGGTTAGATGACGTTTGACCATGCAACCACCTGTAAATTAGGTCAAAGTAAAATAAATTGTTCAAATACAGTTAATATGGCATCAGCTTTATCACATCCACTTGGAAAAATGAGGCACTAGAAGCTAAAACTATCTTGGTTACCGAACAAGCTAAACAGTGAGGTGGTGTTTGGCTATACCAGGACTTGAAAAGGATTCTAGATACTAGGACAAACAGAACCATGTGAAGTTCTAAACATCAATTAAGAAGTGACTACGGAAATCAACCCAAAAAGCTACGTAGCAAAAATTAGCATCTGCAAACTTGAACACTAACGAATGAACTCAGGAAGAATGAAGCATTTCCCCATCGGTGGCTTGCTGTACATGAGCAGAATCTAAAAAGTCAAATTTCAGATTCCCTTCATCAATTTCCCGTAACAGATGAAACTATTGCCAGCTGGACCTTGCATTGGTCGAGAGTACACCACGTTTCTTTTGGTGGAGGGGTGTCCACCAAATATGCAAAACACATGCCCAGAATCTTTCCAGTATCAGGATACAAAATGTTCTAATGCACAAGGCTCACTGGAATTTCTTGCGAGCCAGCCCTACATGAGGGAAACATTTTAGTGAAAAGGTCTAATTTAGGAGAAGAAGCAAGATCAGCATTTTCAGTCTCCGATCCTCATTTACTCCCCACAAAATAATAAAACAAGTAACTATGATAGGGATAGCTTCTTTACAAAATCATTACCAATAGGTAATAGTTTAATCTTTAGCAAAACTCAGGTCAGTGTACAGAAAATCAACTACACTCATTACAGGTACATTAAGCCAACATGCATAATTATACACCAACTAAAAGCAACTCTTACTTACCAGATTATTCCTGTCCTGCTTTTGAATTAATAGCAACAATGGCATGGGAAAAAAAACAAAAGGAAAATTTTAAAGCAAAGTGAAACCAAATTTTCTAGAAAGTAGTGGTCAACACTTTATTAATACAGTTGCTCATTCTCTGGGGTGAAGAAATTCATCCCCCCACCCCAACATGGCAGGTTTGTACAGTCAAAATTTATATAAAACCTTCAAACCTCAATACTGAAATACAATTAAAAATGGCTTTCAATGGATTGCATCATTGTTTTACACTAAAGACAAATGTCTGTTTAAACTGTGCCATTTTTCATCTTGCAATCTGTTCACATGAAGTCCATAATGATATCAGGCTTCCGTAATGATACTTGAACTGGAATTTAACTGAATCTTACTGTGCAGAAAGTGGCCATTTAATCCTTCATGTCAGTGCCAGCTCTTTGGAACAGCATCCAAATAGTATCCTGCCCCTTGTACTTTCCCCATTGACAATCCTTCCTTTTTAAAAATATACAGAGGGTCCTTGATTATCCGGCAAGATTGCAAGGGCCTGATGCTTGGCTAAACTAGGTTATCAGAGATTCGATTAACTAAACGAAATACTCCCCGCCTGTCCCCTTTGGATAATTGAAGTTAGTCTGTATACACCCAGTTCCCTATAGAAAGTTGCAATTAAATCTGCATCCAGTATATTTCAATTCCATATTCCCACCTACTCCTCATAGCCTTAGATTCCCTTGCCTGAGAAGAACCGAACTTCACGTTAAAAAGTATACAATAACCCCACCTTCATAACCTTTTGAAGGCAGGAAATTCACGCACACAGTACAATTCTAATCTTTGTCCTAAAAAGGCAATCTTTGAGTTTTTTCAAGTGCCCTTTAGTTTTGGACTTAATTCAGAAGAAACCATTCTTTCCAAGCCTCATGAATAGTGACACATTTACAAGATAGTATTACACATGAGATCAGTGGGAAAAGCTGTAATAGATCAGAGGTCACAAAATTGGGCTAGGATGTTGCTCGGGGTTATTGAAGCTAGGAGGGTGCACGCAGAACAAGAGGGATAGGAAGGAAGGAGAGGAAGGGGGAATAGAGTGGTGGTATGGAAGAAGAGGGAGCAGGAAAAAAGAGCAAGGTGTTGGCAAAGAGAACTGATGACAATAGAGTGCACACAGATTTGACAAAATCTCAACAAATGAAGTATTAAGGAGTCAGGTGCAGCACTAAGCATATTCTAAGATTCTAATCCTGATATTCCACATACTTTCTTCTCCCAAATATTTAATGGCACATCACAATTGTGGATAAGTGTTTTTTTTTTTAAAACTTATAGAATGCATTACTGAGCATTACTAAATAGCAAATAGGAGTATTCTGTTATAGCCCTTCTGACATTAATAAATTGAATTGATCGAATGCACTTAGCTAATTTACTTTCCATAGAAAAATATAATCAAAAATTTACCTCCTTTTGAGCAATGCCCATTCTGTCTCTCCAGTGCAACAAAAGTAAATCAACCTTTTCTTTGGCAAATTTCTCTACCTCTTTAGCAGCTCTTCCAGCCTTTCGTTGCCATTCTGGGACCTTACCAAATTTACCATACTGATCCTGTTGAAATTCAAGTACCACAACTGAGAAATGCACAACACATGACATGAAACAGAAAATACTTGCAAGAAATTCTAAGAAATCCACATTTTTCAAAATTTTTAATTACAAGCAGCTAAGTGACATAACAGATAGCAGGGATAAGACCTACGAACAAAAGGATACAGTTGCTATATATGGTTAAAAACTAAGGTTCAAGAAGAAAAAAAAAAAGGTTTTGAATGGTGCTGCAGCTCTGGAATTGACCCTTAAAACCATGATGCAGAGGAGAGCGAGCCAGAGCATCTGGATGTTGGTCACTTGCCTCCTGAGTTGGAGTGGTCAAGGCAAATATTTTTTAAAATTGGTTTATTTCGTAAGTAAGTTTTAAAAAATTCCTTTTTCTTCAATAAAAATATCTATTAAAAAAATTTGAGAGTTTCCCTAGTTTAATTTTGAACTCAACTATGGAACAATGGCTGGCATTTCTGGACAGGGCCAGTCATCTTGAAGAACTGTTGTTAGTTCAATATAACTAAGTGGCTTGCTAGGTCACTTTAGCAAGGAGTGAACAAAGTGTCAGTTGTGGGCAGCACGGTAGCACATGGTTAGCATTGCTGCCTCACAGCGCAAGAGACCCAGGTTCAATTCCCGCCTCAGGCGACTGACTGTGTGGAGTTTGCACGTTCTCCCCGTGTCTGCGTGGGTTTCCTCCGGGTGCTCCGGTTTCCTCCCAAAGTCCAAAGATGTGCAGGTAAGGGGAATTGGCCATGTTAAATTGCCCGTAGTGTTAGGTAAGGGGTAAATGTAGGGGTATGGGTGGGTTGCGCTTCGGCGGGTCGGTGTGGACTTGTTTGGCTGAAGGGCCTATTTCCACACTAATGTAATCTAATCTAATGTAATATTCCTGTTGTGCTGGATGAACAAGGATAGCAGGTTGCATTCCTTAAAAAGGTAATTGCAAACCATTTGAGTCTGAACCCAAATCCAACAAATGTAATAACAATTGGACTTTTTTAAAATCTAGAATTCAAATCAGACATGGCAATTTATATTCCCTCCATTATTGGTCCAGGTGTCTGTATCAGGATTGATTATTCAATCTCACTGCTTTTTTCCAGCCAAATAAGGTAATTCAACTCCTTTCTCATCTCCCCTCTCCTTACTTTTCAGGGTAATTTTCTCCAGAAGTTTGAGTGACATGTTGAAAGCAAACCATCTATTTCCTGTACTTACTGTTGCAATTTTTACATTATCCCGGATATGCATCCTGTCAATTTCTTTTTCTGGTACCAGCTCTGCGCTGTCAAGGTATGCTAGTAAGCCTGTTGGCTGAAAACAAGGCAAAATTCTCAGTCTTAACATTAAATATTGCCCAGTTATTAAAATTGTGATTAATGAAAAAGGAAACATGATGTTGAAACATTTCGACTTGCACTCAGAACAGAAATAGAAAAATGCCAAAAGATATTCTATAAATGCTAATTCCATACCAGCTGGTCTCTTTACAGCAATACTCAAATTCTTAATAAGTTTGTTAAAACCTGGGAATATGAAATGCACATACAGGATAAAAATAGGCATGTTATAAAGTCAAAAGATCACAACACCACCAAACCCCAAATTCACCTAATTCTGTTCAAAAAAGCCCTCAGTACAATTCCATTCTGGACAAATGGAGACACACAATGTTCTTCATTACCAAGGTGTGCCCCGTCTAGGGGTGATTGGGGGGGGGGCAACATCTTAAAAAGAAAAAAAATAAATCAGCAAATGAGATGACTCTTGCTTAGCTTCTGTCCAATCTAGTTCCTTAACTTCCTTTTTCTGATTACAGCCCTCCATCTAGCTCTCTTATGGGGAGGTATTCCAATAGTTTGCTTTTATTTTTCTAACCAAAAGCCTGAAAAGTACACTATCATAGGGAACATTCCTACTTTTTATCCACTTTAATGGACCATCTGAGGAAAGCCCTATGCAGAGAATTCTCTGCTACCCTTAACCACTGTGTTCTTCAATCCAGGAAAATATCTCCAGTTTTCATTATGAAAATTGGACGGCCATGGATCCTAATCAATATGGCAGATAATGAACAGCCTGGTATGTGGCAATATCCTTTGCATCTAACCGCATCAGCAATCTACTGGTGCTGAGGTTGCTACAACAGTCTGCCACAGGAGTCATAAGATGATCTTGAACCAATTACAAAAGATTTTAAAAGCACAGCTGTGGAACCCTGCTGCATCGATTACATAAATAGAGCTCTTGACATGGCTCAAACAAACAACAAAACAACACTAAAGCATCCAACAGTGGAGACCAAACCAAATTCATGAAGACATCAGGATTACAGCCAATATTAATCTGAAAGATGTAAAGGTGTGACTTATTCCTTCTTAGTTCAAAGTTTGGAAAGTGCAGATCATTTAAAATTACTTACCAAAATGCGTTTCAGTAAATTCAATGCTGTTGGATTTTCTGCTGTCCAAAGACCCACCAAATGTCTACTTAACTGCCTGAAAGAGCAGAGTTAATTTTTCATTTTCTTTAATGAACAAACTATATGCGTAGCAAACAATACGCTGGTAAAATATTATACATACCTATTAGTTAGCATCCTCTGATCTGTACTAACTGTAAACATTGATGTATGTAAGTGGCGGGGTAGGGCACCCTCACTTAAGGCAAGCTCCTGCATCTTTGTAGCAATTTCTTTGTCACCTTCCTTGTTGGGAAGAAAATAAATTTGGCTTGTTTGTAAATGAGTTTTCAGTAAAGTGAAATGCAGCCATTTTTTAAAAATTGGAAATTTCCTTTTACCCCATTATGCCTGACTCTTCATCTTCAATATCAACCAGTGAAGAACAAATGAACTGTACTGCCACAATCATCATATCCACTGGACTTCATACCCTCCCACACAAAGCTAATTGGACTAGAGAAGAATTCACTGGAGCGGATTTGAATTTTCAGCCAACACATAGCTCAATTAATATACCTTAACATTTTGATACTACATCACCAGTTTAAAAAATTTAATTTAATTATAGTGTCAGATGTACAGCATGGAAACAGACCCTTCGGTCCAACCCATCCATGTCGACCAGACATCCCAACCTAATCTAGTCCCACCTGCCATCACCCGGCCCATATCCCTTCAAACCCTTCCTATTCATATACTCATCCAAATGCCTTTTAAAATGTTGCAATAGTACCAGCCTCCATCATTTCCTCTGGCAGCTCATTCCATATACGAATGGTTCATAAAGAAATAACTGTCAGATTTTCCCTGCACTTAATTGGCTGAAGCATAATGCACAATACAGAGAAGAAGCGCCATAATTACTGTTCTTGAATAAAACATACAGCAACTGAGATTTTCAGGGCAGGACATATTGGTGAATTGTTGCTGCCAGGTTTTTGGACAACCTGGTTCAATCACAAGTGACATCCTACAGTAAAGAAAACAATTTACCTATTACAGACAAAAATTCTGGTAATTTATCATCAAACAAGGTGGCATCGGTAAGGCCTAAAGACATAGGAACAGAATTAAGTCAGACATTCAGCCCATCAAGGCTGTTCTGCCATTCAATGAGATTGTGGCTAATCCAATATTCCTTAATTCCACTTTGCTGCTTAATATCTCATTCCCTTACTGATTAAAAATCTGACTCTCTCAGCCTTGAACATACTTAATAACTCAGCCTCAAAAGCTCTCTGCAGTAAAGAATTCCTGTGTTTGGGTTTTAAATGGGTAGTTGCAAGTTAGATTTAAGATTTTTCCCAAACAAAATTCTACAACTTGTTGGTTATTGGAGAACCGGAACAAATTGAAAATTAATAGCTATTCTGCATGCATACTAAACAGAATGCAAAACTATCAGAGCAAAATTTAACAGGTATGCACACGTATACACAAGTCATCAATGTAGGAATACCTCTCTAGGTGCTTCACAGTAACCATAGACAAAATTTACGAGTCACTTTGAAATATTAAGGCAGGTAAGTGAAAGCTTAAGACTGCATCTCCAGTAATCTTCAGAAAACATCTCAAAGATGGAAATGTGTGTGGGGAATGGGCTAGACAGACATCGGCAAGTGTACCTCTCAATAATGTTGAAAACTGAACAGGCACAATAACCTGAGAAGGCTCTCAAGTAAAACAGGAAGACTGGAATTTTATAGGTGCAATATTGCCAAACCAAATAGGCATTTGTCCACTTAAGAAAAACAGGACAGAGTATTATTTCATCATTTCCCAATTTATCATCTACGTTAAGGGGCGTCTATGTATCAGTCACTGAAAGCAAAAAAAAAAGCACAGCAAGTAGTAATGAAGGCAAATCGTATGTTGGCCTTCACAGAAAAAGGGTTCAAGTACAGAATAAGGAAGTTGTACTGCAGCTTCATAGGGCCTTGGAGAGACCACACCTGAAGCTTTATGTGCAGCTTTGGTCTCCTTACCCAACAGACGTTGCATTTGCCATAGAGCGAGTGTAGCAAAAAAGATCATTTGCCTTGCAGCAAAATGGCCCACATCCTCAGGAGTCCAAATTCTCTCATTCTGACAATTTTGTATAGGTTTGCTAGACTGGCTCCAGGATGGCAGTTTTGTCATACGAGAGATTGGGTCAAACAGACCTGTATTCACTGGAGTTCAGAAGACAGATGATCTCATTGGAACATGTAAAGTTCTAACAGGACTGAACAGGCTGGCATGAACGGTGTTTCAATTAACCAAGGGTCCAGAATAAGGGGTCACAGTCTCAGGATAGGAGGCAGACCATTTCAGTCTGAGACACTGAGCAATTTCTTCACTCACTCAGAGGGTGATGAACTTGTTGTCTACCACAGAAAGTGGTGGAGGCCTTGTCACTGAATGAGTTTAGAAAATAAATGCATAGACTTCTAGAGGCTAAAAAGAAGTCGAGGGGTATGGGGAGAGAGAACAGAAATATGACACGGAGATAAAAATTAGCCATGGTCATCTTGAATGGTAGTGCAGGTTCAATAGGAATAGGTGTAGGCCATCTGGCCCAAGTCAACAAAGATAATGAAGGATCAATAGGATTCAGAACTAGGGTGAGGTGACCAAACATTGGACAAGCTTATGTTTACAAAGGGTAGAAGACCAGACAGGAGACTACTGGAATGGAAAGTCTAGAGTTAACAAGAGCACAAATGAGGATTTCAGCAGTTGGTGGGTCAAGAGCAGAGTCAAGCAATATGACAGGTGGAAGTAGGCAGGCAGGCCTGGTGAGGCTCATGTAGGACCGAGATTGCAAACATTTGTGTTCAGGCTGAGACTGTGTCCTTCCTGAAAGTCAGCGGTTGGACTCAATTGTTGGAAATTTCTGCCCATTTAAATGATCTGAGAAGTCATGAATCAAATTAGATATAGGTAGGTTGAGAAAGGCAGAGGTGAGGTGGTTTAGTGTAATATTGTATTATATACAATAATCTTATTGTAATACTCACTTCTATAATAGCTTTCATAACTAATCCTGCGCCCTTCACAATAGCCATGGAAGGATGCTAAATGAAAAGAAAACAGATTACCACCTTTAAACATAGGCATGAGTCCTGCAATTCATGAGAAACATTTGCCATTTAGCGATACACAGATCAATTGAATCTCGACCCAAGAATTTTATTCAAGAATTCATGTCAGGCCTGAAATCATGCTCTAAAGTCCAGATGGGAGCGCAAAATAATCCATGCAGAAGATTCCATCCATCAGCAATTTTCAACGCCATAAAGTTCTCTGTACAGAAAACGTTGTCTTTGTGGCTCTTGTTGAATTAGCATCGGAGATGGTGCCGAACAGTCCATGCCAGAGTTTCCTTCCATCCATTCATGTAGAATTATGTTTTGCTCATTTTAATATTTTATATTCTACTTTATAATCATTCGCCAGAACCGATCTTGAATATTTTTGAGAAGTCTTTTTTTAAAAAATAAAGATTTTTAGTTTTGCACTCGTCAGGACAAACTGCAAAGAAGACTAAAGGGGAAACAACACATACAGTATGAGAAGAGAATGCTGATTGATTGACCAAAGCATTGCCATGGAGAAAGTACCAGTTAGATGATTTATTTTGGTATTTCTTGCAAAGTGTCCTGATGAGCGCACACAATAAAAGCATTCAAAAAAAAAAGGTGTCTTCCTTTTTCAGCAGTACTCTAGTTACTTGTCGACTGCTGAGACCAACATGGATAGTCGCATGTCTTGATAGAAAAATAAATGTTTCAAGCTACTGGACTATCCTTCTCAGGCTGCAAAAGTTAAATTTTACAAGAAATCTTTACACAGGGAAAGACATACCTGGAAAAGTTTGAACAGAGTTCTTCCAACATCTGCTACCATTTCTAACAACATATCAAACTGCTGCCCTTCAGTTGTCTCACTATATGGAGCACAAAGGGCAAAGGTAAGAAAATCCAGAAGAGAACTAATCACCAATGCCCCTGTCCCATGATCCTGCAGAGAAAAGAATCGAAGATCATGAGCACAGTAATGGACTGACTTTACTGATTAGCAAACAAAAAAGCTGCTTGGTCGCAGATAATTATCCCTTTACTTAACATTTTCTTTGGGCTCCATCGCCACTTGTCCCGTCACTCCTTTCTCCCGCCCCTCCCACCTTCATCAAAATAGATCCCATTCTTTCCTAAATGTTATCCATTCTGAAGGGTCATTAGACTCAACATTAACTCTTTTCATGGCTGCTGGACCTGCTGAGATTCTCCAGCAGTTTGTTTTTGTTACAGATAATTAATAACATGCTAAGTGTAGATTTAAACAACGAGATAGGAAAATCCCAAATTCAAACTTAAGTTATCCAGGTAGGAAAGGGTGCAAACCTTGGCCAAATATTCATAGGCTAATAACAGAACAAAATAAGGGACAGACCTCATTCTGAGCTCCACTTCAAAAAAGCTTGACTGTAGACATTTAGGTGCCAAAGCAGCCACTGACATTTAACATCAAGTCAGATAAAAAGCCACTTGAACATGGGACCAGAGGATTGATTGGACATGGAAGAGGCCCATGGCCTGTTGAATGCTCCACCATTTCAATATGAACATGGCCCACTCTCCATATGCTTAGAATTTCCTGAGACACCAAACATCTGTCCAGAGTTTGAAGTTTGTTCAACCAGCAATAGCTACTCCCTAATCCTGAGTGTCTCAGAATTCCAAATATTCCCATTGAAGAGATTTTCCTCACGCCATTCCTAAATGATCAGCCATTTAGGACATATTGCCAATGTTTAATATTCAATGACAAATGGAAACAATTTCACAGCATCTACCCTGTCAAGTTCCTTTGTTTCCAGGAGATCACCTCTCATTCTTCTAATGACAAGAGAATGTCAACCCAATTTTCTCATTCTCTCATCACAGGAGTACCCCAATCTCAGGGAATAACTTGGTGAATATTTTCTGTACTGCCTCCAATGCATCTTTTCTGAAATGTGGAGACCAAAACAGAACATAATACTCCAGATGCGGTCACACCAAAAGCTTGTACAATTGCAATAGGACTTTTATTCCTGTCCTCCAAAACATTTATACAACATGCCATGTGCCTTCCCAATTGTTTGCTGCATATCTTGCAAAAGCACACAAGTGTCTTGAACACTTAAGTTTCACATCCTTTAAAATAAAATTCTGTTTTGGCTAGTTTAAGACCAAAGTGAATAAGTGGACATTTCCTGGCATTATAATCCATTGACCATCCTGCTGCCCATTCACTTAATCAGTCCATATGTATTTGTAAACTGTGCCCTGCCCACAGCTTACTTTTCCACCTAGTTTTAAATCACCAGCAATTAGGGTTATATTCATTACTTGGATGGAGACAGAATAATGTAGATTACAAATAACTGAGGCCTGAGCACTGAACCTTTTGGCACTCCACCAGTCACTGCCTGCTAACTTGAAAGTATATTTGATTACACACTTACACCCACTGTCTGCTTCCTCCTGTTAATCAATCCTCTATCCACATTAAAATATCAACCATCACAATTTCAAGGAGAACACTACCAGTTACATGTGTATACACACATGTACATATCAGGTGAATGTTGTGCAAGGATTTGCCAGGGGTCAACACACCAAGTGCAAACTATTAAATTTTGTGATTTTTATTAGAAGGTTATTTTCAACATGACCACCTGCTCTTTACAGACATTTTTCTTTCACTAAAAGTTTTCCTCTATCTCAGTGCCATCTCCTTGTCTCAAGACCTTTTCATAGCTATTCTCAAGTCTGATTCAAATCATACCACTTCCTGTGTCATGGCTTTCGTCCAAGTTAGGTACTGTTAATGAGAGAGAGAGAGAATGCATGCAAATACTCTTCTGGACTGATCTAAAGTGAAACTGCTGTAAAGTAACACTGAGCCCATAATCCGTGGTATTTCTCATTGGCATTGTATTCCTGAGCATCATTTGCATGATTTATGATGCTACCCAACAACAAGCAGTGACTTGGGAATCCTGGTGCCCAAATAGCAGGCTCCTCATGTTTTATCTACTGTTCTCGAATAGGATCAGGCTTACAAAGCAGATTGTTGTAGAAAGCTAGGCATAAAAAAGAGATTTTCCAAAAACAGTGATCCCACAAAAATATTGTCATGTGTAGAAGAGGTCTCCCTTTCCTGGGTCCAACATTTTTTAAATTGTATTTAAGTCTCAACAGATTATGTTTTTGCTCAAACATGTCACCACTGAGTAAAATTGGACTGAAGGCAAAATGAGAAGAGATCCTGTTTTAAACCAAGGGAATTGTTTAAGAAGGTATTTGCAGTTTTAAAAGTTACTGAAACACACAATTGTATATAATATGTTATCTTGTTTAAGCAATGAGTAAGAACTCTAGACAGAATAGCACTGGTGACTGCACATGTGCATTCAGGGCAATTTTGCAGAGACCGGTCTTTTGATTGTTTTTTCCCCCAATTGGAACCAGTTGTTTCAGGATTAGGTGGGCTCAGCAAAATAATAACTACTCGACTGATCCTGGGCCAAAACCTGCAGCCTGCAAAGCAACCATCTCTCTTTCTCTTTCTCCCATGTAGAGAAGAGAAATGAAATCCTTAGTGGTTAGCGACTCTGCCTCACCCTTTGCCAAATTCCTTGAAAAGGGAACAGGTAAACCACCCGCAGAGGCACTGAAAAGGCAAAAAACTCAACCAGTGAAAGAAAAACAGAAATCAGTATATCCGCAATGCAAGAGTGAAAAAGAAAACTCAATATCAGTGATCAATGTTGATGCAAGAACTGTGCACTTTTTTGTCCTCCCCACCTAACAATATTTTGCTTGTGTGCGCACAATTTCTAAAAATGTGTTAGCAATTCATATTTCTCTGCCATTAAAAAGTTAGATTCAATATTTTATTGTTAAAGAAAGAACCTGGTGTGCATTCTTTCAACCCAAGTTAGACAATTGGGTAGAACTGGGCAAAACCACCAGTGGCTTAATTAAACTTTCACATTATTGATCACTTGGGAATACTGGGGCTGGATTTTCTCCACAGAAGAGTTCTGACAGTTTGTGGACTCCTATCTATTCATCCAGTCATCCATTGGGCCATGCACGATTGAATTAGAAAGAATAAGATTTGTTTCTGCATGTAAACAAACAAAAGCATGAATCCATAAGGTCACCAAAACTTAAATGTGTACTATTATACAATTTGCATTAATGAGAATATTGGATATGGCATTCTGAACAGCTTCAGGGTGTAGGTTTGCTTGCTGAGCTGTTTGATATCCAGACGTTTCGTTACCTGGCTAGGTAACATCATCAGTGGCGACCTCCAAGTGAAGTGACGCTGTTGTCTCCTGCTTTCTAATTATATGTTTGTCCTGGATGGGGTTCCTGGGGTTTGTGGTGATGTCATTTCCTGTTCGTTTTCTGAGGAGTTGATAGATGGTATCTAGATCTGTGTGTTTGTGGCGTTGTGGTTGGAGTGCCAGGCCTCTAGGAATTCTCTGGCATTCTGAACAGCCTTTGCAGTTCAACTTTTTTTTTTTATTAATGGCATACAACATTTGTTTGTAGTTCTAAAACATGGTAGCATAATGGAACAAGATAAATACCAAAACTTCTGAAGTTTCACCACATAATATAAAACAGACTTACCACATGGGCATTGAATTTATCAAGTAAATTTTCTAAAAACTTCTTTGAAGAGAGAAGTGATGCTTTGTTCAGCTGCTCTTGTCTCAAATCATAGTCATCATGCATAGGCTAAATTCAACCACATTAAACAAGCCATTAACATTTCAAATAAAACTAATGAACTTCAACATTATACTATCCCAAGACATGCGCTATTAATAGATTTAGGCACTGATAGCAATGACTCTAAGACTCTTTAAAGGTATGGGACGGACGGACGGACACACAGTAAATTGGGAGGCCATATGTTTTGAATCTCCTAAAGAAACCAATTAGAACTGTACACATTCATGAATGCAGAGACACAAAATTTCCAGATAAAGTTCAGAGATTTCAGTCTTTCTGCAAAATATCAATTTAAATCACCTCAAAGTAATTTCTTAAATGCATCTACTTGTCACAAGCCAAGAGAAAGTGAGGACTGCAGATCCCAGAGATCAGAGTCAAAAAGCATGGTGCTGGAAAACACAGCAGCTGAGGCAGCTCAGAGGAACAGGAGAGTCAACATTTCAGACATAGGCCCTTCAGGAATGTCAGGAGATAAACTGGAGGGTTGGGGTTGGGGGCTAGATAGCTAGGAAGGCTATTGTTAGATGCAGGTGGGGTTGTGGGGGATAGTGAAAGGTCGGAGGGGAGGGTGGAGCGGCTGGGTGGAAAGAACGATGGACAGGTAAGTCCATCTTGCTCCGACCTATCGCCATCACCTCCCACATATACCAATCATCTTTCCAGCTACCATCCCACCACCTACCCCCTATTGCTCTCTCAGCCCCTTTTACCCCAGTCCACACACATGAAGGCTAATGCCCAAAAACCCAATCCTCCTGCTCCTTGGATGCTGCCTCATCGATGTATGGGGAAGGGGTATACCATCCAACACACTCTGCAAGATTTTCCTCATAGAAGGCAATACGGTACATAAGTGCTGTTCTATCTTTAATTGTGATGGTGACTTTCCCCTCAGTACATTGGGAAACAAAGAGCAAGTAGCAGAAATTTTAAATGTCAGAACAAGGTGATAACAAGAGATGGGAGAGGGGGTAAAGTTGACAGATTTGAAACAGATCTAGAACTTTATAGTAGTTGTCACCATTCTCTATCTTCGTCCTTCCATCCCCAATTTACTTCCCAGTTGCAGAGATGAAGAATTCCAGACGTATAAAGAAACAAGAGAAGCTGCGATTACTCAAACTTTATTTTAAAACAACAGAGGTATTCAGTGTTTTGTTACAGCAGATAGACAGGAAGAAACACTCTCTCTCTGGCAATGAGGTCAATACAGAGCACACAGAATGGCACGGTGGCTCAGTGGTTAGCACTGCTGTCTCACAGCGCTAGGAAACCAGGTTCGATTCCAGCCTCGGGTGACTGCCTGTGTGGAGTTTGCACATTCTTCCCATGTCTGCGTAGGTTTCCTCCGGGTGCTCCAGTTCCTCCCATAATCCAAAGATTTGCAGGTTAGGTGAACTGGAAAAGCTAAATTGCCCATAGTGTTAGGTATATTAGTCGAAGGGAAATGGGTCTAGGTGGGTTACTCTTTGGACTTGCTGGGCCGAAGGGCCTATTTCCACACTGTGGGGAATCCAATCTAAAATCTAATCAGATCCAAACTTAACAGCAAAAAGCTGCCTCGGGAAGACTTATTTTAAAAATATACACACAGCAACTTATGATCTAGAAACATTCTACCCAACAGGGTGGGAGAAGCAAGGAAACTGAATAAATCCTTTAAAAGTTGGAGTTTTCTGGGAAAGCAAGAAGCAGTACTAATAGAATAGCTCTTTCAAAGGGCCAGCACAGGCCAGTTAGGCTGAACAGCCACTTTCTCTACTGTAAGTTTCTATGACTGCTCAAACTGTAATATATTGGGAAAATGGTAGAGTTATTCAACCACTATTTGCACAGAAATTAGAGACCAATTTTACTTAACATTTTGATTATTTTGCAAGTATCGTTGGGTTAGAGGGGATCAGAATAAAATTTAACATTACACGACACTTACACACATCAGAGCACACATCATGTCAATGGCAGCATGCGTAACACCATCATGGTTTCTTTTTAAAGCCTTTACTGTTTTCACACCAAGCCTCTCTCGAAATCTGAATGTTAAAAAGAGGGGGAAAAGTCACACGTTACAAACAGTGACAAAAACTACAGGAAACACCATGGCTCAAAATATCTGCAAACCAAACAATACTGCCAGCATAAATCAGCTGAAAATGTATTGAAATTTATCAACTGCACATTAACTGCTCAAAGTTCTTGCCATAGAGATCATTAGACTCAGAAGTTGAGGGGAAGATAAAGTAAGTGCCCTTGCTTCATCACTAATCACAAACTGCATCATAATGCATTAGCACTAAGACTGCACTAATTTTTATAGTGGTGGCTGCAAGACCTTAGCTCTTAGTCATAATGTTATTGTGAAGCTTCCTGAAATAGTATGTTCTCTCAACAATAACCAAACTGAACAATATATTATATACAAGTCGCCTATTGACTTTACTAGGTTGACTTCACATTGAGTTTTCCCCTCATCTCCACCTTACAGTCATGACAACACCTCTGTCAATCATGTAGGCTTCTGCTGCACGAGTTCCTTATAAAAACATTATACATTGTCACACTGGTCAAATAGAGCCAGTTAAAAGCTGGGTCTGTTTGTATTAAGCCTTCATTCATTGACAGAAAAGGGACATGGCAATGCGTAACAAGTGAAATAATCTAGAAGCAGCACAAGACTAAAAAAAGGAACTGGACCTCCAGTCACAGGTATTGATAACATGCACGAACAGAAAGAAAAACAAATTTGAGTCATTGCAGAGAATAAGAGCAGTGAAATACTTATTACATTTCTGTAGTATCGACAGCCATCTACACTTGCAAACATGCCAACCAAATTCATGTTCAGGATTTACAGATGTGTCACACCCACTCTGTACCTGACCTAAGCCATTCAGTACCTATAACTATTGACTCATTCACCATAGCAGATTTATGGCTATTTTACGGTTTTGGTTACACAGACAAAATCTGTATATGTTGCATACAGAAAACCTTCAAGACAACTTTTAAAACTGGTGAGCTTCCCAGTTCCTGGTCACCTGCAAGCCAGAAGACCTTATGACATAATAAGTGGATTACTTACTTAGGAAGTTTTGTAAACGCTTGAAAACCAGCCTTCGAGGCAACCAGCCGTCTCACAGCCTGAAACTGGCTCTCCAGTTCTGCATTATTAGCAGTTTGATCACCTTCTTGAGACAGTAATGCTGTGATCGCATTATTAATGAGTTTCTCTTTGTTCTCAGAAAAAAGGCCCTGCAGAAAATAGGCAATTGTCTTTAAAGTTACCACGCCATGCAAAACATTTGAAAGACTCACAAGACTTAAGGAAAATTGCTCTTACGTCTTGAGTCACTGCATGCAGAACGCCACTGTATGAGATGTTTGCATTAAACCTAAACACCGCATCTGAAAAACTGCCATCTGAAATGCAACATTAAAGAAACTTGAGTACAATAACTGAATAATTCTCCAAAATGCTTACTGCATGAATTGCAAAGTTATCTTTAAAACTAAAAGTATATTTTAATAACTGTTCGTGCTGAGAGTTTGTGAAGTGACTGACAGACGTTTCAAAGCCAAGTGTGCAAACATCTCAAAAGCCAAAATACAACTTCATGGTGCAAAACTCTAAAGTGCATTCAAAGAAAAACATTAAAATGTTTACGCATGTGTTAGTGCATAGTATGGGACAACTATAACTCACTGCACAAAGCTAAAACTGAAGTGCAGTAAAACTACAACGCAATAGCAGCAATGGATGTTACCAGCAAAGATGCACCAAGAACAATCTTGCTGGTTTGATAAATCAAATGCACTTACTTGGAGGAGCATTTAGAAACCGAAGATGTAGACTTTCTACTTCTTCATCAACTGGCATACTTAGCAGCCCCCATCTCTGCCCTTTCTGGGTCGGTATCATTCGGACACACACATCTCTATTCCCAGAAGCTCTCACCCCATCTAGCAAGCTAGCCATTAAGGAGTCTCTAAGTAAAGGAAAGGAAGATAAAGTTGTTCAGTATTGATGCATTGGAGACAAAATTTTAGTTATAAAAATGTATGCCTATCACAGTTATTCAAATTCCTTATTTACATTTTACCAAGTTCCTTAATAGTCCTTAATAGAGGTCAACCTAGAGTCTCAAAAAAGCAGTCAACCAAACAGCAACAGTCTCATCTCGTCCTGAACATTACTATGGTTTCAAACCATTAGGATATATAAACCTCTAATTTATGTAAGGTGAGCAATGAATAAATCATATCATGAGTACCAAAGGATTTTGCATTCTATGAATGGGGATTTTTGAAGGCACCTTGAAACAGTGTTTCCTGTGAAACAGGAACTAATGGAGGTGAAATTCATCAGAAAACTGACAGAAGAAATTAAATTGAAACCCTTGGGTTAGCAGATTAAATTTAAATACTTGGTTTAAAAAAAAACAAATCTGATTAAAGTATGAACAGATGAATGACAACCCATATGCAATGAAACTGCAAACAGGCTAACTTGAGATTAACAATCCACTAAGCAACACTGGGAAACAGTGCGAGAGGAGCAAAAGGAAATTATTAAATTTGATTAAGTTCAAACAGCAGCATGGCTCCTATTACTGCAAACAGATAAATGCTGCATTTTCAGAGGTCACTGTCTACAAGCAACAAGCTAACAACATTAACAACACAACACTAACTGCTAACTGAAACCATGAGAAGGCAATTGAAAGAAAGCGTCATTATTAATAGGCCGATCAACCATCAGGCTTCAGGAGTTTGAAAAAGCTGAATGCATGGGTTACAACGATTCTGAGCAAACCAGTGGATTGATGATGAAAACTTGTTTCCTTATTGCCAGACACTGACCAATATATTGAGCTAATAGAATTACACTCCAGAGATAAGGTAAAGTAGCTTCTGTATCTGGGATATTTAAGTGAATTGATGTCAATAATGAAACTTTTAAACCATTCTGGTGTTTCAGTCTCAGTCCAACCCAAAGTGTCAATTCCTTAGTTTCGTACAATGATCTTCAATCAATCTTATAATTAACTTCATCCAGCTCCACACATAGTCCATACCATTTCCTAATGACAGTTTAGCTTTTTAAAAAAAATTCAACTCAAAGATCAAAGTCCTTTGGTTGGTAATTTAAAATTTACAAAATCCAACTTATCACTTGTGGAAGGAAACATGTCAGCAAAATCAGTAAGTTGCTGCAGCTTTTGGTTTTAAAAGGCTGACGGCTGGGGGGGGGGGGGGGGGGGGGTAGGATGAGCGGGAGAACAAGCATGAGAGACAGAACAAGTGAAGCAAGAGTTTTTTTTGCATCTCCGAAGTCTGGAAATCATTCCTCAAAAGACAAAAGGAATACATTTTCTTATCTAAGCCTTTTTTGACTTGCAATTTAAGAAATTACACTCCTCCTATAACATTGACATGGAAGATTTACAGAACAATGTTGATTATCTGAACGAGACAGATGGAGAATATGGTGTTTAGATAACTGATTGATTGTTGGGATAACAGATAACACTTTTACGGGACCTTGATCTTGCTCGGATAATCTGAAATTCGGATAACTGACGCTCAGATAACTGAGGTTGTTCTGTATATTATTGGATAATTGCTCAGGACTTATACTATGTTCTTTATATAGAAAAAGCCATGATAAATAACATGGATTTTAATGTTGAATAAATCATGCATAAACATGCCAGTAACACAAGCCTAGGTATTGATCTTACATGATGCTACGAAGTTAAAAGTTGACCTGGTAAGTCCACAATGATTATTCCAACCTTTTAAGCATCGTATTAATCTGATAACTGAAGACCTAAACTTTTTCTCCCCAATGTAGGTCTTCACCTTAAAATGGCATGAGGAACCTGAACATTTTTACCTTTTCCCCATAACCATTTCTCTAGAATTCATTTTTCACTAATAAAATTGCCTCCAGTGCACAAATGATTAAGACAGGTAGTGTACCTTTAATGATTTGCCAATCAAGTCAGTTAAAAAAAGACAACTTTACTTGAAAAATCTGCTTCCACTTCAGAATGAGAAGATGGTGCAGCTGTAACATACAAGGAAGACTGGGGAAGCTAAATCAGATTGGGGCAAACATTTTATAGCCCCAAATGTGCTGTCATGCAAAAAATAGTGCTGCACTGTAACAAACTTGGAAACTACAGGGAGAAGTATGTACAAGCAGCTATATTTAACTTGAAAAATATCTGCTCTTTGACACAATGAACTGGGCTTTGAAAACTTGCTCTATAACTAGTTTGCAAAATGTAGAAACTAGTCAGAAATTAGCAAAGACTACAGAAAAGCAAACAGCTGGCAGAAGAAATTCAGCAGAGGAAGGAAGAAATAAGGACACAGTTTAAGTGGTACAATTTTAGGAGTGTAGGAAGACAGAGAACCTGAGAATTCATACACACAAACCCATAAAGTCAGCAGACTGAGTAAGTAAAAGGCAGCTTGTGCCTCTATTTACAAACCCTGAATAGTTTCAGAGTGCAAAACCAAAAGATTTGGCACATATTTATAAATCAATGGTTAAACTAGAGTGCTGACCACAATTCTCAGCACGAGGTAGGAAGACTACATTTACCAAACAGCATCAGGGATAAAGCATTTTACAAGTGTGAAGATCAGAGAAATTGGAAGATTCAACTTGGAAAAAGGTCAAGGAGGAAATGTAAGTCAAACTTAAAATCTATTACATTGAGTTTTTTTCTTTAAACAAACTAGATAATGAGAAGCTTTCCTCTGGTAGCAAGGTCAACAACAGAAGGTACAGATTGAAAATAATAGGCAGTATTGTTTTTGGTTGGCTGGTGACATGGGGACAGGATGAGAAGTTTGACCTGGAATGCACTTCCTGAAAGTACACAGGAACTGAAGTAGGCCAAACAGCAGTTCAGCCTTTTCTACCGATCAGTGATAGCTGACCTATATCTTAATTCCTTCTATCTGCATTTGTTTTGCAACTTTCACCACCTTTGTGAAAAATAAATCTGTCAGTTTTGACATTTTTAATTGTACTGAGTTTTAAGAGTGTTCCAGAATTTCAATACCTTTTGTATGAAGGAGGGCTACCGGATCAGATTACTAAACGGTCTAGGTCTAATTTCAGGGGTCTTCTAGATTACACCTCCTACACACAAGAAAATTATTTCTATCTACCCCAAATCATTTGGATTATTTTAAAATATCTCATTAGATCACTCCTCAAATCAGGAATACAAGTCTAGATTATGCAACTTATCGTAACTATTTAACACCAACTTCATTCTGGTAATTTGTCCTGTACCCCCTTCCCTGAGAACCATCATGAGTGATAAAATTTTTAAGTACAGCGCTTGTTAAAAATAGCCAATATGTGATTTTTGTCTGGGGATGTTGAATTTTGTTACTTAATTTTGGCACAGATAGGCAAATTTGTGGTTTGACAGATACACAGGATTTATCGTGCATCATTAAGGTTCGGTGTCCAGACCCAAATGTGATACTCTTAAAAACAAAAGAGATGTAACGAGAACTTGTCTGACATTACATAACAGATTCCTATCTCCTTGAAATAAAAGTCAACTTTCTATTAACTTTATTATTTTAGACTTCCCTTCTAGTTTAAGTGATTTTTACAGTTGAAATCCCAAACTCTGCTGATCCACAACTGAGCTATTCTATGTCAGAAATAGATTATTGTACAGGTCCACACACTGGACTCCATCTATTAATTTTGCCAACTCAAGTGATCAATGATCCTTTGCAACTTCTTGCAGATTCAATAGCAACCACCAAAAAAAGTCAAAGCACTACTGTAAAAAGGCAATTTCCAGGGTTATGGAGAAACAGCAGAAGGCACAAATAACTGATAGCACTTTCAGCAAGAGCACAGACATGATGGGTCACACAGCCTCTCAGTTTCTGCCTTGTCACTGCGAATGAGCGTGTTTCGGAAAACTAAAGTCCATATTTACATGCAAGACATTTTGCCTCAAGAGCTGAAAACTTAGAACTGTGTTGGTGCAGAGGACTACAATTCCATGGAGTTCAGTTTACAAGTTAAAACATTCAGAAAATGAATCACATCAACATTGTGCAAATTTCTTCAGGAATTGAAAACCAGACATGCTCCTCTTTGCACCCAACGTAAAGCAAATACATTAGGATAGAGAGAACCTCGTACCTTTCAGTGGATGAGTACTTGTAAACCTGCCCTTTGATGTATTCAATAGTAAACCGTTGAGGATTGTCAGAATCAAGCACTAGAGCAAATATCTGCAGGGGAAGAAAACATTACCAGAGCTCAACAGACTCAAAGTTTCACTAACACAGGGAAACAAATCAGCAAACATCAGAAATGGGTTTTTTTTAAAATGCAAACAAAAATCTATAAACCATAGACAAGATAATTCCAATTAAAGATGGATACCACTATAGAGAATCTTTCAAATTAAGCTGAAGGCCAGATTTTGATACATTTGCAATGCAAGAGTGTAATGTAAATTCATCTAAGTAATAGATTGAATTTTCTTCATGTTCAAGTTGGAGATTTGAGAGCTAAAAAAGGGTTAAGGTATCTAATTGCTTAAGACTGACCTGTTACTTGGATGTAGGTTTGCTCGCTCATCTGGAAAGTTTGTTTTCAGACATTTTGTCACCATACAAGGTATCTTCAGTGACAAGATTAGAGTGTGTTGCTGGAAAAGCACAGCAGGTCAGGCAGCATCGCTGCAGAAAAATCGATATTTCCGGCAGGAGTCCGTCATCAGGTTTCTGCCCGAAACATCAATTTTCCTATTCTTCGGATGCTGCCTGACCTGCTGTGCTTTTCCAGCAACACACTAATCTTGTCTCTGATCTCCAGCATCTGCAGTCCTCACTTTCACCCAACATCTTCAATGAGTCCCCAGATGCAGCACTGGTGGTATAGCCTGCTTTCTATATATAAACAGAAAGTGGGCTATACCAATATTTCATTCAGAGACTCACTGAAGATGCTACCACGTATGGTGACAAAATGTCTGAAATCGAACTTTCCAGCTCAGCGAACAAATCTACATCCGGAACATCAACCTCAGCTACAAATCCTCTCAAAACTCGCTAACATGTTACTTCAAAAAGGTAATGCATTTGAAACATCATTGTCAATACTTTTTAAAAACAAAGTTTCCAATTCGTGCTTAAATCAATTGTCAAGTGATAATGTCATTGGACTAGTAATCCAAAGGCCCAGACAAATGTTGAGGACATGGAATCAGAACTGTTGGAATCTGAATTCAATAATCTGAAATTAAAAGCTGGTCTCCATATTAGTGGTCAGAAGACTATTGTTGATAGTCATAAAAAGCCACCTAACATCCTTTAGGGGAAGGACTCAGTCATGCTTAGCAAGTGTGGCCTACATGTGACTCCAGTTGCAGAACAAAGCAATTGACTCTTAACTACCTTCTGAAATAGACAAGTGAGCCACTCAAACATATCACTCTGCCATAAACGATCAATAAGGGATGAAACAGTCCACATACTGGAAACAACAGCACACCTAGTCTTGTTAACCATGCAAAATCCTCCTTCCTGGGTTAGTGCGGTGGAAATCAAGCCCCACTAAAGCTGGGATTGTCACAAAGTTAAAAGATTTTAAAATAAGTTTACACGTTTCTCTAATTTACCTGATTTTGAGGACCACATCAATGGAAAGCAAGGAGCAGAATTCTGTATTTCAGAATTATTACAAGTAATTAGACTCCAACCACAGGGAAAGAGTTGTAAGCCATCAGTTTATAACACTACAAGATTTAATACTCTTATAAACATCCCCTTTTACACAGTCAGACAAAGAAAAACAGCAGAGGAAAATTTTGAACCAGTTCAGTGGCTCTCTGATGAGATGAACCTTATGATTCAGATGCTGATCAGATTTTTGCTTTTCAGTAACCTTTCTCCAGATGTTTCCACTGGTTTATAAGAGACAACGTGGCTGACTCACCAGTTGCAAGTCCCAGCTTACAAAAACTGAAGATGAACTGAATTTTGTTCCAATTCAAAATAGGAAACTGATTCTGTCTGTTATAGGAAACCTTGGCAAGAGTAGAATTTTCTATTTCCCTTTGTTCTAACCTTTGGTTTTTAAACCATGAACATTCACCACAAGCAACTAATAAAAGGCTCAAATACGCATAAGTGTTTCAAAATGTCCCAATAAGATCATAAGTTATAGCAGCAGAATTGAGCTATTCAGCCAATCAAGTTTGCTCCATCATTCAATCATAAATGACAGTTTCTCAACCCCATTCTCCTGCCTTTTCCCCATCAAGAACTTCTCACTGTCTTAAGTACAGTCAATGACTTGGCATCTGCAGCCTTCTGTGGCAGTAAGTGCCACAGATTCACCCTCTGGCTGGAGAAATTCCTCATCTCAGTTCTAAAAAAGGTCATCCTGACATTGAGGTGGTGCTTCAGGTCCTGGTCTCTCCTACCAGTGGAAGCATCTTCTCAATGTTCACTTTACCCAAGCCTCAGTATTCTGACTATTTCAATCAGATCACCCACTCATTCTCCTAAAAGCTCTTGACTACAGACCCAGGGCCCTCAATTGCTCATATGGCCAGTCCTTCATCCAAGGATCATTCTAGTAAACCTCCTCTGGACACCCTTCCATAGATATGGGGCCCAAAACTGCTCAATATTCCAAACGCAGTCTGACCAGAGCCAGATACAGCCTCAGCAGTACATCTCTGCTCTTGTACTCTAGCACTCCTAAAATGAATAGAGAAAATGAGGACTGCAGATGCTGGAGGTCAGAGTTGAGTGTGGTGCTAGAAAAGCACAGTAAATCAAGCAGCATCCAAGCAGGAAAATCAATGTTTCAGGCAAAAGCCCTTCATCAGGAATTCCTAATGAAGGGCTTTGGTCTGAAACGTTGATTCTCCTGCTCCTCAGGTGCTGCCTGACCTGCAGTACTTTTAAGCACCCCATACTCTACTTTTAAAATTAATGCATTTGTCTTCCTAATTGCCAAAATGAACCTGCATGTTAACCTTGAGAATCCTGAACTAGGACTCAAGTCGTTTTGAGTTTCAAATTTGCAACGCCTTTCCACATTTCAAAAATAATCTGCACTTCTATTCCTCCTTCCAAGTTGCATATCTTCACATTTTCCACATTGTATTCCATCTGCCACATCTTTGCCCACTCTCCCATGTCTAGGTCATTCTGCAGCCTCCCCACTCCATCAAAACTACCTGTCCGACCACCTATTTTTGCATCATTTGCAAACTTGGCAACAATGCCCTCACAGTTACTTCATTCAGATTGTTAATGTACTACGTGCATAACTGAGGTCCCAACACAGATCTCTGCAGAACTCCACCAGTAGTCAGCTTCCATCTGAAAAAGACCCTTTTATCCCCACTCTACTTTCTGCCAGTCAGCCAATCTGCTATTTGCCTGCAACTTGCCCCCAACACCATGGGCTCTTGTCTTATTTAACAGCCTCCTCTTACAGGAACTTATCAAATACCTTCTGTAAATCCAAATGGATCACATCCACTGGCTCTCAATCTAACTGACTCATAACCACTTTAAAAGAATTCTAAGATTGTTAGGCATAACCTCCCAACGATGAAGCCATACTGACTCAGCTGAATTTGCACAACCAAGTATTGTACAATCTCACCCTTAAATGTACTCTAAAATCTTACCAATGATGGAGGACAGGCTAAACACTTAGTTTCCTGCCTTCTGCCTCCCTCCCTTCTTAAAAAGGGGTGTTAACATTAGCCATTTTCCAGTCTTCTGGGACCTTCCCTAGCTCCAGTGATTCCTGAAAGATATCTTACCAAGTTCCTCTATCTCCTTCAGAACTCTGGGGTGTAGTCAATCTGATTTGGGCGACTTCGCCGCCTTCAGACCTTTGAGCTTCTCCAGCAGCTTCTCCTTAGTGATGGCCTCTACACTCATCTCTGACCCTGACTCTAGGTTCTGATATGCTGCTGGTATCTTCCGCTGAAAACTGATGCAAAGTATCAATTCAGTTCCTCCGCCATTTCTTTGTTCCTTATTACTACTTCTCCAACTTCATTTTCCAACAGTCCAATGCTCACTTTTACCATTTAGACATAAAGAAAACCTCTTGCAATCTTCCATTACAAGCTAGCTTACTCTCATATTTCATCATCTTCCCGCTTACTGCTTTGTTAGTTATCATCTGTTGCTTTTTGAAAAATAAATCACCCCAATCATCTGGCTTCCCACTAATCTTCACCACATCATGTACTTTTTTTATTTTATGCTGTCCCTGACTTCCCTCGTCAGCCCTGGTTGCCTCATCCTCTTAATATGTACCTTCTTTCTACTGTGCCTCCCAAACTATCTCCAGAAACTCTTGCCATTTCTGGTTCACTGTCTTTCCCACCAGGCTCCCCTTCCAATCAACTCTGACCAGCTCCTCCCTCATGTCTTAGTTACCTTGACATGACTGCAATACTGTTACACATGATTCAAGCCTCTCCCTCTCAAATTACAAAGGTGAATTCCATCACATTATCATCGCTACCCCAGTCTGCCTCATTATACATCAATATTAATTACAGCAACACCAGTTTTGGAACTCAAAACCAAGTCTTTCCCTTCTGAAGCTAAAATAGAAATATAAAGTCAAATTTAAAACTATATATGGATCTGTTAGAACACAGGCTTCAACAAAATGCAATAATCAAATTCTGCACCAAACTACTTGGATGGATAGTTTGAGTGGGCAAAGTTCTGGCAAAAGGAGTTTAATGAAGGAAAATGTGAAATTTTCCACTTTAGCAAAGAGATAAACATTAGCTAAATGGTCAGAGATGGAATAAAAAAAAAGTTAGTCTGCATATATAGCAAATAATTCAGAAAGTTAGTAGCATGTTATTGCTTATTGTGAAGGGAACTGAATGCAAAGAAGTTTACTTCAGTTACAGTTGACTGGTGAGACCATATCTAGAGTAAATATATAGCATTGGTCACCTTATTGAAGGAAGGATATAAACTCATTGGAAGCAAAGAGAGAATGGACTAGACTAATACATGGAATGGGTAGGTTGTCCTCAAGGAATAGTTGAATAAGCTAGGCTTGTATCCACTGCAGGTGGCTTGATTGGTACACAAGGTCTAAGGGAGTTTGACAGGTTGCATGGATGAATCTTCCTCTTCCCCTGTAGAATGGGGTCACTGCTCAAAAATATGAGGTCTCCAAGTTAAGACAAATAATGCAAAGTTTTGAGGATTGTAATTCATTTGGAACATTGTCAAAAGATAGTGGAAACAGAGTATTTGAATTTTTAAGGGGAACTAGATAAATGCTTGGTTGGAAGTTACAATCAGATTTGGAACAATTTTATTAAATTGTACAGTTGCTGGAAGGGGACAAGTTGGTTGTTGACACCATCCAGGCAAAGCATCCCACTTGAATGGCATCCCATCCATTATTACCAGCTTTCATTCCCTCTTCCATAAAAGAAACAGTGGCAGCAATGCAAGTTCCATTTTAAAAACCCACAGCAGATCCTCAACACGACTCTTGACAGCATATTCCAAACACTTTTTGGACCATCTAAAAAGGACAAGAGCAGAAAATACTGAACACAACCCATAGGTTCCCCTCCAAGTCACACACTATGCAGACTTTTCAAAGAAAAAATCATTTTCATCAAAGCCCCCAGGATCAAAATTAGGAAATCCCTTCTCTCTCAGGGCCAGAGATGTACCTAACTCTCTCAGATTGTGGTTGGTCATGGCCAAGGGCTCACCACCAATTTCTCATGGTCAATTAGTGATGAACAACAAATGCTGGCTTTCTCGACAATGCTCACATTCCATGGAAATATTAAAAACTCCAAGAGACCATTAAAAATAACATTTTTTTTTAATCTTGCCTATCAATCATTTGAATATCAAGCTTCATTTATTTCATCTGCACAATGATTGCCAGTTGGTTTCAATTAGAGAGCTGTGAACAGATCAGCTAAAGCAAGTGAAATGGCTTGGGTTTGATTGCAATTAAGCAGGGCAGATTGGGTGTGTAATAATACCAGACTTCTCTCTGAAATTCCTATACCAGCTCACAAAAATTAAACAGTGAGATGCATTACATTTTATCACCTCCTAGCTGGAAAAAGACATGCACTCGAGTAATTTCCCTGTTCAACAACCTTAAAAAAGGGAAAGAGATCAATTAACACAAATCAAAAATGATACAAACCTCTCCCAAAGGCTTGAGGGTTACAATATTGTATGTGGCTGGATCACGCTCCACTAAACAAGTTTCTGTAAGTGCTAATACTCGCTTTACTGGATCCTGGAAAAAGTTTAGACAGAAATTAAACAATAACATTTCCCATGTGTGCAAAATTATTATTAAATCCAACTACCCAAGTTGAGGACATTTCTTTGGCAGTTACAAATCAACTTTTCAAAACCTTAATACTTAGTAACCACCCCTCAACCGGACACCTTTAAAGTAACTCACCTGATGCCTACTTGCAATTTTTTGCACAACGAATTCAGCTAGTGATGTAATAGATTCGTCATTGCTATATTTGCCAAAGCGGTGATTCTGATAAAAATCAAACTCAAATGTTTCTTTCCGGATGCGCAGTGAGATACCAATAAAGTTGCCTGCATGATCAATTGCACTTTTGATGATGTCGTCTTTTTGTTCAGATGCAAAGAGATGCTGGAATTTCAAAAAGGAAAGACCAACTAAGAAGGAATCAACTGTACTGCAAATGCAATCTCAGCACTCGTGCAAGGGATGCAACTTTAAAATTGCTACCCCCTTAAATTGACAATAACATCCCAAGACGCTTCCTAAGTGTTTAGATTAGATTTGACATCAAACTATAAAGTTAAGAAAGGAATGGTAATCAAATGGTTTGGTCAAAGGGATGCTCTAAAGGGCTACGTTTTAAAAAAAAAGCATAAGAAAATACAGAGCCTGTTAAATTTAGGGAGGGAACTCTATTTTCAGCCTAGAAAGCTAAAGCCTCAGCCACCAATGGCAAAGTAAATGCAATTAGAAAAAAAAGACAAAAGTGAAGGATTCCAGGGTTTGAAGTTACAAAACGCAGGGGTGGTCAAGACCATTCAGGGATGTGCGTTTTAAATTTGAGGCCCTTACCCTATCCCTGAACATTGCACAGTGAATCCGTCTACCCTGCACATCTTTGGACTGTGGGAAGAAACTGCAGCAACCAGATGAAACCCACTCAGACATGGGGAGCATGTGCAAACTCCATCCATCACCGAAAACTGGAATCAAACCAGGTCACTGGCATTGAGGGACAGTAGTGCTGACCACTGAGCCACCACGCTGCCCCAAATTCCATGGACATTATAGTTATACATGACAACACCAGGTTATAGTCCAACAGGTGTAGTTGAAAGTACAAGCACTGTTTATTCGTCAGGTAGCTATAAACACACACACACACACCTCTACGGGGTGAACTTACATTTGCAAATATGTTCTATTTTGTTCAAAAAGCACACAATCTATCGGCAGTCTATCCATGCAATATTTTATAAATTTCTGCTTTGGAAATAGAACCAGTCTGACTCAAGGTTGGGATACAGACAGACTCTAACCTCACACCTTTAATGCAACCTCTGAGCGGAGGTGCCAGTTTTAAAAAAAAAAATTGATAAAACCTCAAGTTATCTCAGGACCGAGACTCGAAAGTAGTTAGAGGATTTACATATTGGAAAATCAAAACTTACATCCCCATTCCAATTAAAGACTTACCAGCAATCTAGGTTTTATCAAACACTGCATCAGTTGTATGACACTTTGATCTTTTACTATAAATCCTGCATCCGATAATCTTGCCCCACTAGCTACCTGAAGGAGCTGTGCTCTGAAAGCTTGTACCTCCAAATAAACCTGTCAGACTATAAGTTGGTGTTGAGAGAATTTTTAAACTTTGCCCTCCCCAATCCAACAACGGCTCCTCAACATCACGGAGTTCATGGACAAACTAAACCCAAGGCACAAGGGGAGATGCGAGAATATTAGAGAAATGCAATAATTCAGAAGCAGGGCAATATTGCTTGGGGAACATTGGTTTGATGAACTAGGTAGCAAGTAAAGGGAGAAAGGCAGCACAGGCAGTTGAAGGGACAATCACAATCATTAAGTTCACAAGCTATTTGCACTTGGTGTGGCAATATACGGAAGGGGATGGCAGTAGTTAGTGTGGAAGAAAAGGCAGGGATGATAACTGAATTTCAAGATTATCTAGAGTAGCGAGCAGTTCTACAAAAAAAAATGGAGATCTTTATATGGCCCAGCCAAATCTGACAAAGAATGGCAAAAACCAATTGTCCGCTATCAATTAGATTCCAAGGCATGGAGACAGTAGTATCAGGTGGTACAACCAGGACAGGTGAAATTAAAATATATTTTTTAAAAAAAAGAGGTCAAAGGCAAAAGGTGGAAGCACCATTAGGTGATTGAGTTTATTGGTGACTAGAACAAAAACTGAGAATGTGAACATAACTCTGGGAAAAGAATACTTTCTGGGTGAGACACTGGAGGGAGTGGGACTGGAAGGTGAAAGAGGATATAAGAAAATGATTAGATATGGCCTGATTTGATATTGGATGTGGAGAGGTTACAAGAGATGGCAAAATTTAAAAAACAAAGGGTGGCTGATACTGCAAGCACATTTAAAAGGAATTCACAGGTGAAGAGAGGATAGAATTAACTCAGGCGACGGGGGGGATGATTTGAGATTGCAGTAGAAATCAGTTTGAAAATTTAACAAACAGGAGATTCTCATTCTAATTATCAACATACTGGACGTGTCAAGTTTACATTTCCTACATTAAGTTTCCTGAAAATTATGCTTCAACATTAATCATTTCTCCAAAAATATAATAGGCAGATTCAAGGAAAAACACCCTATTGAAAATCAAATTAAAAGGAAATACTTACCAATCGACTAAATCCTCCATGAATTATACAAAATCCTCCCTGATAATCAGACAGTTCCGCAAAGCCTTCAATGTTTTTGTAGTCATATGAACAGAGAATGCGATTAGTTGTAGGATCAATCTGATCTATCCCACCAGGTGTGACTTCAAGGACCACTGACTTTCTAGTATCAGTCCAATGATGCTTGTAACAGTTATAGCGCTAAAGAGAAATGGATAAGATAAATCTAAGCAGAACTTGTTTTAGGTAACAGATTCTGACCGGAAACAGATCACATGTTCGAAGTCAAACCTCAACTCCAAAGAACAAAATTGCAAACTATAGATTTAAATTGTTGAATGCTGGATTTGCACTTTCATAAATTAAGCACCTAACAACCAGGATTGTCTACCAGGAAATTGTTAAATTGACTTCAGTTATGGAAAGCAGACATGAAACTCTTAGAATAGTCACTTATAATTGTATTGAGAAAGAAATTTGTGCAATAAATTGGAATTTGTTTTGATTTGCAGATCTGGTTAATGGTTACATAGCTTACAAACCTACATAAATACAAGAATACAATACAGGTCCAGGAAGGGCTCTTCAGCAATCAAGAGTCTGACTCTCTCCATTTAGGCCTACCCAAAAACAAACCATTGCATATAGGCTATTGTTATGCAAGACACAGAATGTAGTAAGATTAAAACTTGTGTAAACAAGGTGTAACAGTATATGCTCAGTGCAGTTGTGCAGCTTCAGTACACAGATAACACACTAGTAACATTTCTATTTTGTACATGTACTTAGTTTTATTGGGCGGTGGCACAGTGGTTAGCACTGCTGCCTCACAGCGTCAGAGACCCGGGTTCAATTCCCGCCTCAGGCGACTGACTGTGTGGAGTTTGCACGTTCTCCCCGTGTCTGCGTGGGTTTCCTCCGGGTGCTCCGGTTTCCTCCCACAGTCCAAAGATGTGCAGGCCAGGTGAATTGGCCATGCTAAATTGCCCGTAGTGTTAGCTAAGGGGTAAATGTAGGGGTATGGGTGGGTTGCGCTTCGGCGGGGCGGTGTGGACTTGTTGGGCCGAAGGGTCTGTTTCCACACTAAGTAATCTAATCTAATTTGCTCAGAATCCAAATAACAATTTGTAAGCAACTTGCAACCAACTAATCATCAATACAAAAGACCTAACCTTGCCAGCTTGAACTAGACTAAGGTCCAGACAAAGTGAAAGAGGACTTGCAATATGCTGCATTTCCCCAAGCAAAAGTGACATCAGTGCACCGTACAAGACGAAAAATGTTGAAGATTAGGAGAGGTTATGGAGAAGAGAGATACACATGGCAACAGAGAAAGGAGATCACTTTTAAGGCAGTTAAGTCAATTTAAATGCTAATAGAGCTATGGTGTATTTGCAGTGTTTTGTGCTTCTATGGTGTAAACTTGGCAAAGCATTTTAAATTGTTTCATTGTTGGCCTTTGCACAAGGTCATCCACAAAATAAGTAAAACTAAACTAACTAAATTTAACCATGCGTAGAAAGCGTTGGAGAAACTCAGTTACATCTGTTGAAATAAACAAAGTTTACATGGAGTAGAATACAACTTCAGAACCCAGTTTAAATTTTACAGATATGGTTAAGTTTATATTTGGTTTAATCAGAGGAAAGATCTGATAACCTGGGATTTTCAGAAACAAGAACCATAACTTGAAAGGATGCTATCATCATGGCCATGGTATTTTACAGTGACACTCCGTTATATTCATAGCAGGTTAAAAGTGCTGAAAGAACATGGATAGCAACTGACCTTTCCAGTGATTTTCCCCTCTGAAAACTCTGTTCTGAAGCGCTGCATGATGAAAATGAAGGCATAAGTTATTTTGCAAAAGAAAGTGTAGAACATAATTACTTTTCATCATTAAATAAAATATCTGCATCAACATGTCATTCCATAGTTAGCATTTACATTCCATTATTTAAATTTACCATGTGACCAACAAGACAGATCCCAAGTTTCAGCAGCAGATCTGGCAATGTTCGTGTTGGGAGAAAGAGAATGAATGTTTCAGGTCTATGAAGTATGGTCAATCTGAAAAATTAACTCTTCATTGATCAGCCAGATTTGAATACTGCAGCGTTGTCTGTTTTTATTTCTGATTTCGAGCATCTGCAGCATTTTATTTTTCTCCCAAGTGTGACCTTTGGTCTGTGCCAAATAAGCTAATCAGTGGCTGGATATGGAATGACACGTTAGCATGTGTCATGGCAAAATTAAAGAACAAAGCATTCCTACTCCTGATCACTAATCCGGTGACCTCTCCTACAGGTGCACATTTATGGACCAAGAGCAAATCATGAAATGTTAAGACATTGAGGAAATAATTGCTGACATTCTAGCCACTTTTGTACGACAATGACACGGGACTGCAAGCCTGTCTTTTGTATTTAATTTTACTGCGAAAACATAGATATCACGCGCAAATATTCTCCAATTTCTTAGAAGTAGATAAAATAGTTTCTCCTGTAGAATTCTCTGCAATGGAATTCTCTTTCACAAATAGTGAAAATGATTAAGGCCAAAACATTAAATGGTTTCAAGGAGTTAGATATAGTCCTTGGGGCTGAGGGGATCAAACAGTATGGGGGCAAAAGCAGAATGGCAGAGCAGATCCAAAGGCCCAAACAGCCTACTCCTGTGCCTATACGCTGCCTGTTTTCCTTATTTTAGAAGTAGATCATGAAACAGTGTGGTATTAACTGGGGCTCAGTTCCAAAGAAACTTCAGTTAGGCAATAAAGTTTGATAATAACGAACTTGAAACCAGTGTGAACTGACTATCATTGCCCATTAGTGCATACACAGTCAAATCAAGTTGACTGATTCAAGATTCAATATTGTATAAGTTGTGTGTTCAAGGTGCACTCTTGAGGGAGGAGCTGCTCTGCCTCCAGATAATATCAAAGGGTTCCCAAATCAATATTGCCACTAACTTGGGAGCTCACCACCCAATATCCTGTCTAATACTTACTCCAGCATCACTTAGAATATCAGTCACTTAGGCATATGTTATGTGGGAACATGATGTGCAATAAGCAAAATCACATTTCCTAATAATTACATTAAACAAAGCACTTTAGAACTCCTACAGTTGAGAAACACACATCTATAACTCTTAAGGAAAAAGTCACAGGGAGGCCTATTGGCATTATCCCAAGACTGCTAATTCAGGGAGCCACACATTGTTCTGGGGACCCGAGTTTGAATCGGGCAGATGGTAAAATTTAAATTCAATAAAAGTCTGTAATCAAGAGTTTAATGATGACAATAAAACCATCTTTGATAGTCAGAAAATACCATCTGGTTCACTAATGTCCTTTAGGGAAGGAAACTGCCAATCCGACCTGGTCTGGTTTACATGTGACTCCAGATACACAGCAATGCGTTTAGCTCTCTTCGGTTAGGCATTAGGGCAATAAATGTTGACTTAGCCAGTAAAGCCCTTATCCCATGAACAAATAAAGTTTAAAAATCTACAAACTAAGCCAGATTATTTAAAAAAAACAATTCAGACATTTTAAAATGCAAGCAAAAGGCCAGAGGTTGCTGCATATTTCTGGCCGAGTCACACGTTTGAGAGATTTTTCTATTGATATGCAATAAAGCAATCCCCTGTTCTTCTACACAAAAGACATATAGTGGTTTGAGATTAGAGACCCAAGGTTTGTAACAGGCTTTGCACCATGACCCAGGTGGGAATCTATCCAGAAAGACTAGCTAAAAGTTTAAAATAGATGCACGGATGCTGCCTGACCTGCTGTGCTGTTCCAGCAATAAAGTTTCGACCTAAGGTTTGTAACAGGCTTTGCACCATGACCCAGGTGGGAATCTATCCAGAAAGACTAGCTAAAAGTTTAAAATAGATGCACTGATCCCAAATGAAACCAGCAAGACAGCCTCTTCTCCCAACTGCTACAGGTACAAAATTATCTAAACTACCTTCTTTGACCAACACTCCTTTTAAACCTTCCACCAAGAGTGGGGCTGGGGTTAATTCCCACGTCAAGCACTGAGAAAACTGCGACAGATTTGTCCACACAATGATCAAATGAATGCACCGCCAGTTAGTTACTAATGAAATTTAGTTGAGAAAAATGTTTCCTACACTAAACTTCTCATTGGTTACAAGAAGCATTTCACAAGTTACACAAGCTGTGAACTGCACTTTTATTAGTCTGAATCCATTGCTCCACTTTGACAGTCATGGATTAATTCTGAAATAACACCGAGGACCCACCTTTTCTATTTAGCACATTGCAAAAATTTTGCCCTCAAGTTACTTCAGCAAAATTATAATTATTACAGGTACAGCCACAGGAATAGTCTCAAAACAAAAACCAAAATGAGGTCAACAGGAAGAATGGGTAAGATGATAATGTCACAATTGTTAGTGCAGAAAGGGACTATTTGTATCAGCATCAGCTCTCCAAACGAGCAACAGTGGACAAATCTCAGCATGGCTGCAATGTCAGGTATATAGACCATACACTACAGCAATCTGATTGAATCAAACAGCATGGTCCTCTAGTTGTACCCAATAGTGAGCATATGGATCATACTCAACCAGCCCACACCAGCAAAAAAAAAAAGCTTGCTGACTAATTCTAAATACACAAATGTCTTCACTAATATCAATTCAATGCAGTCAAGTTTGCAACATGGCTCACTTATGTTTGCCAAAAGCAGTATACATTTTGTACATGGGATATTGTTATTAAAATACACAGGAACTTTACAATCTATAGCTCCCCACTTTCTTCAATTGAGTCCGCTGCCAATCAAAACTTTTTATTAATTTGATAAAAAAAGTGACAGATCATTTGAAATTCGGCATCCTTGTACTTGTGCTTACAAGCAAAAGACAAAATGCTTCAGCAACATGTCTCTCTCCAGCATTTTTAAAACACAGTTTTGAAGATCAAGAACAACTTACCAGTGCCTCTGTTAGCAACTCTGTTCTATGTTCAGTAGAAAACTTTAGGGTTTCAGATTTTTTCCCACTTCCTTTGCGAAATGTTAAAGTGAATTCTGTTCCTTGTCCTCTCCCCACAGGGCCAATGCTGCAAATATCACCATAAGGCCACTAAAAGGAAAAAGAATTTACTGGAATAAAACATTTAAAGTTTAGATGTGAGTTGAATGATGTACTTTAAGACTGTATGTTGAAGTTGCCGCTACATTTAACATCACAGATACAAAAGATATCAACCTTAAAGAACTTGCATTCGTAAATACAAGTTCAGCTGCTGTTGGGTTTCCATTGGAATTAAGTGATTTGTAAGGAAAGGGTTATTTGATTTTAGTTTTTCCAATGTTGGTTTGTTGAGTGAGCTTCAGTTGAAGAATGAAAATAAAAGGTTTGCTGTATTTTGGATAAATGTAGTTTAACCAACTTTTATTTAGGCAATGGGAATTAAAAGAAATACTAGACAAAATAACAGAGTGCTGGAGAACCTAAACAGGTCTTAGAGCATTAGTGAACAGAGAACCAGAATTAACATGGAGTCCTGAAGAAGTGTGACATACTGGATTCCATGTGAATTCTGTTTTTCTTTCCACAGGTGCTGCCAGACCTGCTGAGGTTCTCCAACATAGTGTTTATTTTAAATTTCCAGCATCCACAGCATTTTCTTTTAGCTTACAAGACAGTACTATCATTGGATGATAAAAAGTTACAAAGCAGCTTCAATCAGGCACCTTCCTGAAAAAATACCACTGATCTGAAAATTCCAAGAGAGTGTTAATTTAGGGGAGTATATCTGTGAATTCTCATGTCCTTCCACCATAATTAGTGTGGAACGATAAATAGAGATTGGAGAAGTATTAAATTATTATGCAGGTAACTAGAAAGACTTAGAAAGGATATTGGAATTTGAGACAGCCCAAAAATCCTGGAAGACCAAGCTCGAGAATTCTAATGTATCTGAATATTCCAGTAAACCCTCCAAGTACAGCCAGAATTATACACAAGTAAATTGTCAAGACTAATTTATCATTTTTAAAAACAGACTCGTCAATAGATGAACACTTATTTCAGGCAACTTATAAACTTATGCTTAAGGATAATAATCCAGAATGTGGAGAAGCCGGTACTGGACCGAGGTGGACAAAGTTAAAAATCAGACAACACCAGGTTATAGTCCAACAGGTTTATTTGGAAGTACAAGCTTTCAGAGCGCTGCTCCATCATCAGGTAGCTAGTGTAACAAGATTATAGGTCACAGAATTTACAGTAAAAATAATCCAATAGGAATGTTTTCTGCTCCAATCGTTGCTCAAATTCACAAGCTAGCTTCCAGAGTAAAAGCATCTACCTGCACCCTTGTACCAGGTTATAGGTACAAATGATGGCCAAGGACAATGGCTAGTAGCAATCTTCACAATGACCCAATGCACATGTTAAAAAAGCCAGAATCCGAAATAAATTTTTAAAAATTAGTTGATGCAAAGCGTTTAAACAGAGTGAAACTTTCACAGAACTAGCAAGCATTTGAAGGGGTGGGAAAATGCACTAAATAGCAAAGAAAAAAGGTGGAAGTGAAGATAACCAGGGAGACCATGATTTACACACTTTGCAATAGATTTCCTCAACAAATTTTATTTCCAAACTACTAGATTGCATTATGTACAAACCAAAATGAGAGATATAATTTATAGCAGAGAAACAGGCAGTTGGCTTCAAACAAATAGAAGTGTCACGAAAATGATAATTACCTGATTAGTAACTTCTAGAGTACCAGGATTGTATGTGGTTACAGCATGTGTACCAACTGAAAAAACTCGCTTGTATCTAAAAAGGAAAACAGGGCACATGGACAATTCAGTTTCAGCATATCATAGTCAGTATCTTTTATACAAACACTTTTGTACATTATTTAAGATATTGTTAAGATTAAGCAAAATAATGCCAAGAGGTCAGTGATTAGATACAGGAGCAGACATTACACCACTCAGCCAGAGTCTGCTCCATCATTCAATCATGGTTGATAAAAGTTTCTCAACCCCATTCTCCCGATTTCTCCCAGTAACCCATGATCCCCAAGAACCCACCTCAGTCTTAAATATACTCAATAAGCTGGCCTCCACAGTCTTCTGTGACAGTGAATTCCATAGATTCACCACTCTGAAGATGTTTCTCCTTATTTCAGTTCTAAAAAAGGTCCTCCCTTTACTCTAAGGATATGCCCTCGGGTCCTAGCTTCTACCAATGGAAACATCTTCCCAATATCCACTCTGTCCAGATCATTCAGTATTCTGTATGTTTCAATTAGATTCCCCCTCATCTTTCTAAACTCCATAGAGTATAAACCTCAAGTCCTCAACACTTCTGTTAAGCTGTTCATTCTTGGGACCATTCTCATGAACCTCCTATGAAAATGCTCCAGGGCAGTCCATCCTGGGGCCAACACCGCACACAATACTCCAAATGTGGCCTGACCAGAGCCTTAAAAAGAGCCTCAGAAGTGCATCCCTGCTTTTATATCCAAATCCTCTCAAAATAAATGCTATCATTACATTTGCCTTCCTAACTACCTACTCAACCTGCAAGTTCATGCTGAAGGACTCCTGGACTAGAACGCCCAAGTCTCTTTGCACTTCAGAATTTTCTCCCCATTTAGAAAAGTCCATACCTCTATTCTTCCTACCAAAGTGCTTGACCTCACACTTTTCCATGTTATACTCCATCTGCCACTTCTTTACCCAGTCTAACCTGTCCAAATCCTTCTGCAGCCTCCCCGCCTCCTCAGTGCTACCTCCACCCATCTTTGTATCATCTGCAAACTTAGCCAGAATGCCCTCAGTTCCTTCATCTCAAATCATTAACGTATAAGTCAAAAGTTGCAGTCCAAACAAACACTGAACCTTGTGGAACACCACTTGTCACCAGCTGCAATCCTGAGAAAGTCACTTTTATCCCCACTCTCTGCTTTCTGCCAGACAGCCAAGCTTCTATCCATGCTAGCGCCTTGCCTCGGACACTATGGGCCCTTAGCTTACTCAGTAGCCTCCTGTGCGGCTCCTGTCAAAGGCCTTCTTGAAGTCAAGGTAGATAACATGCATCAGCTCTCCTTGGTCTAACCTGCTCGTTACTTCCTCAAAGAATTCTAGCAGATTTGTCAGGCAGGACCTCTCCTTGATGAAACTATGCTGACTTTGCCCTATTTTTTCATTCACTTCCAAGTATTCAGAAATCTCATCCTTTCCAATGGATTCCAGGATCTTACCCACAACCAAAGTTTGGTTAATCAGTCTATAATTTTCCATCTTTTGCCTTACTCCCTTTTTAAAAGGTGTCACATTAATGATTTTGCAGTACTCTGGGACCCTCCTTGATTCTAGCAATTCCTGAAAGGCCACAAACACCTCCACTATCTCTTCAGCTACCTACCTTAGAACACTGGGATGTAGTCCACCTTGTCTAGGTGATTTACCCACCTTCAGACCTTTCAGTTTTTCTAGCACCTTCTCAGAGCTGATGGCCACCGTACACAGTTCTACCCCTCACTTAAATTTTTGTGTTTTGTTTAAATAACATGCTTAATTGGTTTAGTTTTAAAAATTTAAATGGCAACTCAGTGAAAAAATCATTCCCATATAACACAAGTTGCATAAATTCAAGTACCAGAATGCAAGTCCTGAAAATCTAAGAAATTCCTTTAAGCATCTCGAGCCTTGCAGCTAAAGGCCAACTGATATTTTAGGTCTCACGCTTTGCTCAACATAATACATTGCACTCCAAAAATTTTAGTTTAAGTCTTTCAAATAAGCTAATTTGAAAAACTAAGCAACAACACCTCCTCTACTGTCTTTATATCCTTTTCAGAACAAGGACACCAGACCTGTTCAGTGGTCTAGCCACATTCGACAACTACCTTGTATTCTGCTTTTCAATCCTCCAAAAATGAAATTTAAAATAAAATACTGGCAAAAAAAAAAGCCATTATCAGCTTAATGTCACTTGTGAGATTAAGCAACTACCCAATGAATCTTTGCTCCCATACAATTTAAATGCATTGGGAATTATATAGCATTTTTATTCTCCCTAATCAAAGTAAACATAAAAAGACATTATTCCACAAAATATTTAAACAGCCACCCAAACGCCCTACATAATGTAACTCAAAAATACCATGTAAACAATGGAGAATGTTTAATGAACCCAACTTGACAACAAAATGCATACACAGAACTTAAGCTTTTAATTCTAAAAAATTCAATTCATAATTATGGTAATCCTTTCATATTTCATTAAAATTACATGATTAAATTATGAATGATTACTTTATTTCTATTGCCACAACTCTGCACTTAATGCCATAATGATTTGTCAGCGACATATTTAGACCTAGTCAACCTAGTGAATGCACACCTCCGACATCCATAATGAAATTCATTCTACATTCTGTCATAGCCTTTTTCATTATGATCTCAACCCTACAATTTGGTGTCATCTACAAATTTTGAAATTGTATTTCTGATTTCAGATTTCAAATCATTTATAAGTGAACAATGGTCTCAGCACTGATACTTGTAAAGCACCAGGTGTTTTGCCAATTTAAATACTTGCTGTAGATCCTTCGTTTTCTGGGTGTAACCAGCTATCCAGTTGCTATATAGTCTGTTACTTATCAATCACCATATTACTACCCAAAACATTGGAGATAAAAACAGTTCACATCAATATGAAAATTATTCCCACCCGCCAAGAAGCTGAAAGCACTGAGCAGTAATTGAGTCTGGACAGATTACTGGGCTGGTTAAGAATATTTAGAAGGGTACAACCATTGGAGTCTGGGGATCGATGACAATAAAATAGAGAACGATGGATACAAAAAATACACCAATAGATTTTAAAGCCATGATGAAAAGTTTAAAACCAAAAACTATTGCTGGATTGGGAGTCTATGCAAGTCAGTCAACAAAGTGATGGATTAGCCCTTCTTCAGGAAGAAGGGCTAATGCCCGAAACGTCGATTCTCCTGTTCCCTAGATGCTGCCTGACCTGCTGCGCTTTTCCAGCAACACATTTCCATCTCTGATCTCCAGCATCTGCAGACCTCACTTTCTCCCCAAAGTGATGGATTAAACATACGAGTCAAAACACAGCTATCAGAGTTGCGGGTGACCTCAGGTTTACAAAAGATAGCACATAGGAGGTCGATGAGATCGCATGGAGACAGAGTCATAGAACTATACAACTTGGAAACAGACCCTATGGTCCAGCTCGTCCATGCCAACCAGATATCCAAAGCTAGTTTACTCCTATTTGACAGGATTTGGCCCGTATCGCTTGAAACACTTCCGATTCTTATACTCATCCAGATGCCTTTTAAATGTATTTGAACTAGCCTCCACCATTTCTTCTTGCAGCCCATTCCATATACACACCATCTGCAGTATGAAAATTTGTCCCCCAAGTCCCTTTTAAATCCTGCCACTCTCACCTTAAGCCTATGCCTCTAGTGTTGGACTCTGCTACCCCGGGGAAAAGAATTTGGCTATTCATCCTAGCTATGCCACTCATGATTTTATCATTTTTAAGGTTACCCCTCAGCCTCTGACACTTCAGGGAAAACAGCCTCAGTCTATTCCATAGCTCTCCCCATAGCTCAAATCCTCCAACCCTGGCAACATCTTTGTGAATCTTTTCTGAACTCTTTCTGGTTTCACAATATCCTTCCCATATCAGGGAATCCAAAAATGGCCTAACCAATGTCCTGTACAGCCAAAACATGACCTCCCAACTCTTATACTCAGTGTATTGAACAATAAAGTCGAGAGTATGGTGCTGGAAAAGCACAAGAGGTCAGGCAGCAAAGGAGCAGGAAAATCGACGTTTCAGGCAAAAGCCCTTCATCAGGGAGAAGGGCTTTTGCCTGAAACGTAGATTCGCCTGCTCCTCAGGTGCTGCCTGACCTGCTGTGTTTTTCCAGCACCACACTCTTGACTCTAATCTCCAGTCCTCACTTTCACTGCACTGAACAATAAAAGGCAGACCAAACACCTTCAGTATCCTGTCTAGCTGCAACGCTACTTTCAAGGAACTATGAACCTGCACTCCAAGGTCTCTGTACAGCAACATTCCCCAGGACCGTACCATTAATCTGCCAGGTGCTGGCAGGTGGGACAGATTGGATTGGGATATCTGGTCGGCATGGACAACTTGGACCGAAGGGTCAGTTTCCATCCTGTACATCTCTATGACTCTTAAGTGTATAAGTCCTGCCCTGATTTGCCTTACTGAAATGCTGCACCTCATGTGCCTCCAGGTAACAAAATGATAGTGAGGGTTTTAAACTAAATGACTTAAAAGGTGAAGTCAGAGGTGTCTAATGAGAAATGAGACTTGATAGAGAAGTTTGCAGGATTCACAAGAACAGGGAGTACATCTAATTGCGTAGTTTTTTCAGAGAGCCACACGTACAATGAGTAATTGCCCATTCTTTATGATGTATACAGGAAAAGGTGCAATTTAATTTGTGCCTTTTCAGGTTATTTTTCCACAGACAACTAACTGGATATTAGATTTGACTTAATATTGGTTCACTGTTTCACTACAGAGTTGCCAAGCACACACAGGCTCCTGTACTGTATAACGTAACAGGAACTCCTCCAATACCTTCCTTGCCTAAAGATCACAGAATCCCCAGTGTGGAACCAGACCATATAGCCCAGAGTTCAAACTGACCCTCCTAAGAGCATCCCTCCCAAACTCACTCCCTTTACCCTACCCCTGCATTTCCCATTGCTTACCCAGCTAGCCTGCACATCCTTGAACACTATTGGCAATTAGTGCAACCGATCCAACCAACCTGCATATCTTTGTTCATATACATACTGTTGCTCCATTGGTTTGTAAAGCTCCATCAGTTTGCAAAGCTCCACCTTATTAGGAACAGTGAAATCTGCCAAACCATTAGGGAGTCAGGAATTACATTTAATTAACTACTCCAGACAACCTCCAACAAGTCTGTGAAACAGATTTAACAATGGTACCTGATAGAAGAATGCGATAAAGACACTGTTGTGATAAGCAAATGCATTGAATGTGCTAGTCCTGAACACTACTTGTTAAATGCCATAAAATTCCATTGTTGTGTTAACTATTGTTGAAAAAAATCCAATCAAGGAATCAATGAAAATTTGGAGATTCCTGAAGAATAGATAGTCATACCCAGTATCAGTGAAATTTCAATAAATAAATTTTAAAACTTCTAAAGAAATAAGCTAAAAATAACCACCACAAACCATCTGACCTTTGGCATTTGAGCTGACAATACCAAATCTCAGACAAGTACTTAAATATGAACTTTCACAGCCATTCAGGGAACTTGCACATTTTTGTAAAAATGTCTGCCTCAGGTTGGACAAAAGGGAAGTTTGAAACTCATGGAAGTGAATGGCTACTAACAAACCACTTTCAAAAGTATATTATGTTCTTCCACATCTAAACTAGACTAGGGTAAATTTCAGGTGTTAATCCTCAACACAACATGGACATAAATTTATTTAACCAAATAAAGTTAACTTGTGAACATGGAGGCAAATCATTCTTTGTCATCGTTTAAATGATCACACAGAAGCTGTTTGCAGGCAGTCCAAAGTTAAACTTTCAACACAATCTATGAAGCTGATCCGTAATGGGCTAAGACATATTATGCAGCCAGATTATGTAACGTGCTTCTAAAATTCACCTGAGAATCAAATTCCTAATTATTCAAGGAACAAGAAACTTCAACCTACTAAATCTTTTGCTTTACAAGATGCTCACTTCATGTTCAACTCATTGAACCATTCAAGGGACCATGCCTTCCATGTGGGAAACCAGAAGTTGTAAACCAGAGATAGGGACTACTATCTGTAAAAGAACTTCATCGTATTTGGTAACCATTTAATTTAAGTGCAGATGTGAAACATTACTCTTAATTAAAGTTTTCAAAATCTTGCTGCTGAATGATTTAAATAGGACACCCACTCAAAAAGGTAAGGCAACCTTTTTCCACTTAAAAAAAGGATACTGATCACAGTCTGTAGGGAGAGAACATGCATTCTGTCCAGGGTGATTTTTAAGCATTTTGCCATTTAGCACCTAGTGATGCACCATGACCTAAATGTTTAAAATATTTAGTTATCCCCATATAAGATTCAATCTGTTAGCTGACAGGTAAATTATCTGGTTTTCTTTTTGCACAAAATGCCACCTGCAGAAGTCCCAGGACAGCTTCAGTTCAGCATTGTAGACCATGAGTGTCCTCAAATATACCTTTGTAGCAGCAAAGTCCTATTGTTTGTTATTTATGCTGAGACTTTTAATCTCCAGAGTTACTTGAAGCCGTTTCACGTGAAACTTGGTAATTCGACTCGAAACCTGAAATCTTGAGGATAAATGCACTACTCACAACACTTGTGTAGCACACCATGCATAGTCAAGCTACAAGTTCCTTTCTTTTAGTGGAGGGGGTACAGTGGGCATGGAATTAAATCTCATTCTGGCCAACTTAAAATTGCTGCAATTCTGAACACAAATGCAAATTTTCTGCACTCTAGCAAATCTATCAACATGTTTACATTTGAACAGTCTCCCACAGCATCAGCAATACTAGTACATCCATTATGCAGTGGCTTTTCAATCAACAATGACTTACACTGCATTTTTGAACAAGTCTCATACATACTTCCTGCAATTAAACAACTGTTTGCAGCTTTGTGAAAAACACTATAGAACTAGTTCCAAGTGATATTTGGGCACTTACGTCTCACAGTTAAGATGGTGGCTCATTTGGCCTTTCCAATGTAACAGCAGCTTAATTTCACTATAAAATTTTCTGCAAGTATGTTTTCACCACTTTATCAAGTAGATCACTCCAGACTTCAATAATATTTGATAAAAAGATGGTCGCTTAATTTTGCCTATATTCCTTTGCCAATTCAAAAATTTATGATTTCATGTTTTGCCCAATGTACCAGAGGATTCAGTATGACCATGCTTGTTCTGTCAAATCCTCTCAGCTTTGAATATTTCACTCAACTCTCTCCCTACTCCCTCTACACCTCTCCCCCTCATCTTTAGTCATCTATGGAAAGCAATCACAATTTCTCCAATGTGCCCTTATAACTCAAAGTCCCTTACTCACCAGCATCATTTTCGTTAACCACCCCTGCACCTTTTCCAATACCTTAATATTCTTCAATACTGAAACTCAGGCGAACTGAGTGATTGGTAAAGGTTCAGTATGACTTCCTTGTTTGTGCACTCAATGCTTTTATAAAGCCAAGTATCGCCATACCCTTTCTGAACAATCTTATCCTCCTGTTGTTCCAAATTTCAAAGATTTCTTTAAGATCAACCACATCCCAATTCTGAGTAATATTTATATCGCCTTTCCACATTGAAGTGATGCATTTCGAGAACAACAAAACTTGCATGCATTAAAATTGTATCAATCATATCTGCCCATTTCACCATCTAAGCTCTATTGCTGGTGAGAATGGTTTGATTACAATGAAACTGCTAAAGGTAAAATAAAGCTCGAGTTCAGAATAGGTAACCACTTAATTCTGAAGAATATTGGTATAGACTGGAACTTTGACAGGTAACAAGGGAACCAACACAAAAATGGAGAGTTATTTTTCACAAACTTTCAATTTCAGCAATGATAGCATAATATTGTCGACAGAATGATGGTTTGATTCTGAGTTCTTTAGAGGCACCAGCTTATTTTTGTTTCTTCACTCAAATGCTTGCTTGCAAGATACAGGAAGTTAATGTGCACTGCACTGTCTGGTCCAGGTGTATTTTGTTACAGTCCTGTCTGGAGGCTGTCACAATCTTAACTCAAAGTTGCCTCGTGCCATTCTTTCAAAATTATCTATCTCCACTGTTCCAAACAGTAAGTCTTACATAGATGAAGTGTACACCACACAATCCCATTTGATCATTGAATCCCTACAGTGTGGAAACAGGTCATTCAGCCCATCAGGTCCACACTGACCTCTGAAAAGCATCCCACCCTGACCCACTCCCCTATCCTACCCCTGTAACCCTACATTTCTCCTGGCTAACCCACATAGCCTGCACATCCCTGGGCACTATGGGGCAACTTAGCATGACGCATCTACCTAACCTACACATCTTTGAACTGTGGGAGAAAACCCACAAAGACATGGGGAGAATATGTAAACTCCACACAGACAGATGCTCGAGGGTAGAATCTAACCTGGTTTCCTGTGTTGTGAGGCAGCAGTGCTAATCACCAAGTCACCCAGCCAAGCACCTGCTAGTTACAGACAAAAAGCTCTCTTGTTGCATTTCAACTATATGGGCGGCACAGTGGCACAGTGGTTAGCACTGCTGCCTCACAGCGCCAGAGACCCGGGTTCTAAATTGCCCGCAGTGTTAGGTAAGGGGTAAATGTAGGGGTATGGGTGGATTGCGCTTCGGCGGGTCGGTGTGGACTTGTTGGGCCGAAGGGCCTGTTTCCACACTGTAATGTAATCTAATCTAATCTAAACTCTAAAACAGTTCATAGCTCAAAAGAAAAAAGTGGCCCTTTACACTATGAATAAAGTGCAAAAAGATTGCATCTTGGTAACAGTAATTGCATGCCCAGAGTAACTGATTTTTATTTAGACCTCTTCAACAACTGAGGAAATGATTAGGCATTGAATAAATTGAACTCCCTTCTCCGTAAGTATCATGAAATCTTCAAATCCAACTAAAACCTGCCAAAGCAATTTAAAGTAACTCCAGACAAACTGCGTGAATTTTATACAAACAATTCAGAAATAGCCATTAGTCCCAATATCAAAGCACACACTTACTTTCCCCTCCATGAATGTTTTGTGGTGTAGAAACAGGCCAAATCCTTGTTTTCCTTGATGATATTCATTTTGATGTGGCCTGAAAAATAAAAATGTTGAGAGAAAAATACTGATCATATTACATGTTGTTCACTGATATAAATTACAAATGTACTGGTAGAGCTCATGGTGGAATAAATGACACTATCTTAAAAGGACAAAAGTATTCAGTATAAATATACAATAACTGCTCTAAGGGAAACTGTATGCAAAGTGATCTGTCACCTAAATACCACAGGAGTTTAATGTTGTATATATGCTAGTGAGGAGCTTTTCTGTTGGTGAAAGGTTTTGTTTCGAAGCCAACATGAAATTATTGACTTAAATAAAACAGATAGAAGTGTCCCAGTTCTTCTATATGTTCCAATGGAATTCCTTTGGTATGATAGTGGTTCATTCAACACTTCCAAAGGCAGGAGGCCATTCTCACTAAGAAGAGGGAGAGTGTCCAGAGTTTACTAAAGATTTAAGAAAATGTCAAATGTAACTAAGTATTTTTGGGAATTTGTTTCTGGGTGACTGCTTATCCACTGCAAATAAGGGAATGCAATCTATCACAGATAATCGTATAGCATAAGACACCAGTTACCCAATATGTCCATTAGTCCCACTTCAGTGCTCTTCCAAATGTGCACTTTCCGCCAATGACCAGTGATGTTTTTACTGCTGTAAATTATTATTCAATTTGCTTTTAAGAGATATTTTTGAAATTATTTTGGCTATTCTTCTAGCAGGCATTTCAAATTCAAATACTTAAAAAGCACTGTTTCTGCCTTCTCTGCCGACTACATATAAGAAAAGGGCTTTTGCCCAAAACGTTGATTTTCCTACTCCTCGGGTGCTGCCTGACCTGCTGTGCTTTTCCAACACCACTCTAATCTTGACAAAGAGAAGCCAAGCCTTTTCTGTCAGTTAGCTCAAGTGTCAGGAGCTAGCACTATCAAAGCAAGATGCTGTATTTTCACACAAACCCACATACTGCTATAATAATTCTTATTCTTTGCACACGCTTCTTTCAATCATTTATCAGTCAGCAGGGACAATGAAGCATGGTTTACAAACAGGAAGCCTTCGTACTATTGCTGGCGATTAATGATAAAGACCTTCCAACCAAAATTTACAGTACATCAATAAGCACCATTCCAAAAGGGAGGCAGCCCTAATCTGCACTTGAAGAATTTTCTCTCAGATGACTGGGTGTTTCAGAGAATTTTGTCCAGAACGTTAGGTGGACGCCAGTTAGAAAGTAACTGCATCGTTACACCATTTCTCTGCGCACAGTCCCAAACAAATCTGCAAATAATGACCCCTTTCAAATGCTGAAATCATCTGGAGGAATTCCAATCTAAATTTGAAGAAATTATCAGCTATTAATGTAGGAGCTAATAGCAATTGGGTTCACAATTTTAGACTAGAATTAAATTTTAAAAAAACTCCAGAACACTTGAACAAATCAGGATCCCCAAGATCGCTTTCCATTTTAGCACTTCAGCATTTATAGACCCTGGCTTCGGGAAACATGTAAATGATGCTCATTAAATTTAGGTCTAGTTAAGACAAAAACCCAAGTATGATTGATGATTGTACAAGCAAATATGACTAGGTCAAGTTTTATTGTTTCATTGCGGTATTTGTTGTCAGCACTCTACAACAGGTCAACATAAACAGGATGCACAAGTCAGTTGATTCTGGAGTATAAACATATCTTCTCATCGTTGAGTACAATTTAACTATTAATGCAAATCATAGAACAAAACAGTACAGCACAGGAACAGGCCATTTGGCCCACCATGGCTGTGCCGACCCTGCCGCCATTCTAATCCTACTTGCCTGCACATGGACAGTATTCCTCTATTCTCTGCCTGTTCAGGTGACTGTCTAAATACCTCAAACATTGCTATTTTACCTGCTCCTACCACCTCTTTGCCAGCACCAACTCCCCTCCCAGGCACCACTGCCTTCTGTATTTAAAAAAAAAATTCACTTGCCTCACACATCTAAAAACTTTCTCCCTCTCACCTTAAACCTATGCCCTCAAGTATTTGACATTTCCACTCTGGGTAAAAGACTCCGACTACCCACCTATCTATGCCGTTCTTAATTTTATATACCTCTACCTGGGTCAAAACTTAGCCTCCAAATTCTAGCGAAAACAAAGTTTGGTTAACCTCTCAGCTAATGCATTAAATCCAAACACCATCCTGGTTAACCTACTTTGCACCCGCTCCAAAACCTCCCCATCTTTCCAATAGTGCCATAAACAGAACAGTACACAATACTTCAATATGGCCTGACTAAAGTTTCAGCTTCAACAGGACTTGCCAACTTTTATTTTTAACATCCTAACTGATGAAGGCAAGCATGCTATATGCCTTCTTTACCACCTTAGCTCCCTGCAAGTAGCAACAAGAGGATAAGAACTTGCACTCCAACATCCCCTCCACATATCAATGCTAACAGTCTTACTGTTTACTGTATACTTTCCTCTTGCACTTCACCTTCCAAATTACATCCCCTCAAACTTGTCTGGATTAAACTCCATCTGCCATTTCTCCACCCAACTGATCTGTATCCTTCGACAACACTCCACAGTCTCCACAACTCCAACAATTTTGCATCATCTACAGATTTACTCATCAGACCACCAACATTTTCATCCAATAATTTATACAAATTACAAATAGGGATCCCAGCAGTTATCCTTGCAGAACATCACTGGTCACAGACCTCCAAACAGAAAAACAATCCTCCATAACTACCCTGTGCTCTATAACCAAGTTAATTTGTATCCAACTTACCAACTCACTCTGGATCAACCTTGTCAAATGCTTTAATAAAGACCACTTAGACAACACACTCCTTACTCTCAATCATTTTAGTAATTTCCTCAAAAAACTCATTTAGAGTCATAGTCTTATAGATGTACAACATGGAAACAGACCCTTCGGTCCAACCCGTCCATGCCGACCAGATATCCCAACCCAATCTAATCCCACCTGCCAGCACCCGTCCCATATCCCTCCAAACCCTTCTTATTCATATACCCATCCAAATGCCTCTTAAATGTTGCAATTGTATCAGCCTCCACCACATCCTCTGGCAGCTCATTCCATAAATGTACCACCCTCTGCGTGAAAAAGTTTGCCCTTAGGTCTCTTTTACATCTTCCCCCTCTCACCCTAAACCTATGCCCTCTAGTTCTGGACTCCCCGACCCCAGGGAAAAGACTTTGCCTATTTATCCTATCCGTGCCCCTCAATTTTGTAAACCTCTAAGGTCACCCCTCAGCCTCTGACGCTGCAGGGAAAACAGCCTCAGCCTCTCCCTTGAGAGACAAGATCTCCACTGCACACAACCAAGCTGGCCATCTCTAATAATGCTATTCTTTTCCACACATCCTGTCCTGAAGAATCTGCTCCAATAATTTCCCCACCACTGATGAAAGGCTCACCAGTATATAATTTCCTGGATTTGCTTTGTTTCCCTTCTCAGAAAAAAAGGTACATTGGCTATTCTCCAGTCTTCTGGATCCCCACTTGTGGCTAAAAGAGGCAAAGATTTCTGTCAAGAGCCCAGCAATCTCCTCCCTTTCCTCCCTCATTTACTCAAATATCCCAGCAGGCCCTGGGAACCTAACTACAATAGTTTTCAAGACACCCAACACCAACTCTTCCTAGCTAATAACATACCCCTCCAAAATCATCCATGTCCTCTCCTTTGTGAATTCCAATGCAAAATCATTAAGTACTTCATCCACTTCCTCTAGCTCCATGTATAAATTCCCTCCTTTGTCCTTGAGTGAACCTACCTAAAATGCCTTGGGATTCTTCTTAATCCTACTTGCCAAGGATACTTAATTGCCTCTTTTAGCTCTCTCAATTCCTTGATTAAGGACTTTCCTATTTGCTTTTCATTCAAGGGGTTGGTTTGATTTCAGTTTTCAAAACCTTGCATGTGCTTTCTTATCCTTTTTGACAATGTTTTCAATATCTCATTATCCAAGGTTCCCAAATCTTGTCATCCTTATCTTTCATGCAGACAGGAAAATGCTAGTCCTGAACTATCAAATGGCCTTTAAAAGATTGCCACGTCAATGTGCATATACCTTCAACCAGCTGCTCCCAATCGAATATCTCCAGGTCCTGCCTATAAAGTTATAATTAGCTATTCAAGTTAGCATTTTCACCGAAGGACCAGACTTCCCCTTATCCATAACTATGTTAAAAATTACAGTATCATGATCATTGTTCCAAAAATGCTCCCCCACTGAAACTTCAACCACTGAATCCCTCGCTTTACTATCCTGGAGGGTGACTATTAACCATAAATTGGACTAGCCATATAAAAACATTGGCTACAAGATAAGATCAGGGGCCAGGAATACTGCAGCAACTAACTTATCTCCTGATTCCCCAAAGCCAATGCACCATCTACAAGTCAAGTCAGGAGTTTAATGGATGAGTGCAGCTCCAATAACACAAGACAAATGACACCATCCAGGACAAAACAGCCTTCTTTATATGTCCCACATGCACAAGCATCCACTCCCTCCACCACAGATGCTCAGTAACAGTGAGCACCACATTCAAGATGCACTGCAGAAATTCAAAGACCCCAAACAAGCATCTTCCAAACCCACAACCACTCAACTAGGAGGAGGACAGGAGCAGCAGCTCAATGGGAACACCACTTGCAAGTTGCCTTCAAAGCATGACTTGGATATATCTTGCTTTTCCTTCACTGTCACTGGGTCAAAATCCCAGAATTCCCTTCCTAATGGGATTTACCCACAGCACATGAGCTGCAGTGGTTCAATCTGGCAGCTCACCACCTTCTCAAGGGCAACGAGGGACAGGCAATAAATGCTGGCTATCCAGCAAAGCCCATGTTCCACATGTGAATAAAAGTGGCCATGGGGTATTTCCATTTTTTACATCAAAATGGAGCATCCAATGCACTGCCCCCACTTCTCATGTGCTATCTCAAAATTCAACAACCTTCCTTTGAAGGAATGTTGGTTGCTAACTTTCAATAAATTTTATTACATTTTAGCTAATTTCAAACATCTGCCAAAACTAGACAGCTTCAGTTCTCACCTTTTGAAATTAACTTCGAAGGCCTCTATTTCTTCTCTCAGTATCTTTGTAGCTGCTCCCAGCCACCACAAGTATTTCTCATGCAATTGGCAGATTCACGAAATGAGCAGCACCATTCCTCCTGCCTGCTAGATGCCAGAGAGATTACTGCACTTCGTCTCCTGAATCGTATCCGTATATTACAATAGCAATTATATCTCAAAAGTTCATCATTGATCTTAAAGCCTTTTAGGATGTCAGTGGTTCTGAAGGTTGCTACTTATAGCAGGATTGATAGCTTGGAGCAAAGCAAAGCAATCTAGAGATCTTTAAAGCCTGCTCACAGTAAAACAAAAAAACGTATTTAAACAAAACACGATAAAGGACAACAGCAGTAAAGGGTAAAGTTGTGAAAGAGAAAAAAGGAGAGACAGACAACTCTGACAGTTTAAACAAGAGGATCACCACACCTGAGGGTTGAGGAGAAGAGTCCTTCGTGGTAACCTCAGTGCAGAAACTGAACACCATTGTTGGTATCACTACATTACAAACCAGCCATCTAGCTAACAGACACTCCCTGACAGTACCGGCAGATAACTGCTGCAATATACTGTAAAGTTATATTAGACTGAAAAAGGCAACTAGCACCACAGTCTAGTGGCTTGCGCTGGCTTGTTTGTGATTGGATATTTCATGACATTTTAATCAAGTGTTTGACTGGTTTCCCAAGCTTGTATTTCCTAAAACCCCTCAAGAAAAGAGGCTTTCCAAGTAATTCACAAGTCGGCCCAAACATGAATAAAATAAGCAGAGACAAAAATACAATGACAATTTAAGTGTTAAGAACAATTATTTTGAATATTAAAATGTTGTCTGTTGGGAAGAGATGTTATGTTTCTACAAAGATTAATTTACGGATTGAGAGAGAGTTTGGAAGGATTGTATATACAGCTGCTTATCAAAACAGCTATTGCTTAAAACAAAGATGATTCAAACACAGCAAAGACAAGAGAAAAAGTTTTAATTGTACTGGACAACATTAAATTGGGTAACCACAAACACCTCGGAAAAGCACATTATGTGTTTGATTCCACTAGCAGCAAAAAGCAAAGAACTTGGTGAATAAGTTTCCCTAACACATTATTGCAATCCTGCCTTATTAAGCAGTGACCAACATTATGTCTCAACTTCAACATACACTGAACAGTTTTAAATGACAATTCTAGTGTTCCGTAGACAAAAGCTTTAAGGTCAGTATGCTACTCAAATGTTTTGAAGGAATGTTTAAGTGAAACAGTGATATAACAGATTGATAGAGTAAGTAGCATAGAAAACTAACTGACACCAATCTGTATAACTTTCCAGCACAAAGTCCAGGACAGTTATTGCAACACAAGCCAATCTGCCCTTGCACCAAAGTCTCCGATAAGCAGAACACAGCTTTCTTAGAACTACTGGATTTTTTTTTTTAAAACAAAAGATACCTTTTAACAATAAAGATATATTTTCCTCTACTAGCTGCAAAGCAAATTGCAACATCAGAACAAGGTCTTGCATTATAAAGGGAAGGAGTTGTATTCACATGGCTCTTATGAAACACCAGAATATTTAAAACAGGAACAGGGTCTTCCAAAGCCTGGGTGCAGATGTCAAAAAAGCATGCAATAAACCACATCTAAATTAAGAGGACTTGAAAGAAGTGCCCAGAAGACTAAAATAAGATTGTGCATGTTTCATCATTGCTTCCCTTCAGACAAGCAGATTAGAAAAATATTCATGTGATCCTGGCCACTGAGTTACAAGGCAAGCCACATTCATACTGCATAATAAGTACATAAATAGGAAAGGTTTAAAGGAATAGGGACCAGGAGCAGGCAGGTGGAACTAGTTTAATTTGGGATTATGCTTGACATGGCCTGGTTGGACCAAAGGGTCTATTTCCAAGCTCTGTGAGCAATCGTCTCATCTCAGATGGTACTGCATGAAGATCACAAAACTTCGATATCTTTGTGATATGAAATAGCAATTAAGTATCACCAATACTTTGTTATTGAGACATAAATCATGTGATTTGTGCTCTGATGCACATGAGATATTTAAACTTTGGTTAGAAGCTACCAAAAAGTATTGTGTATTTAGCTGAGCAATTCAAATTCTAATACACTCCACACAGTGATCACACTGAATTGAAAACAAAAAGGTGACAGAACAGCTCAAAAAAGTCCAGGAATGCCCTCGTGCTCATCATACTTTACTACACATCGAGGAATCAGATCCCACCAACTGAAGCTGAGTGGTACCAATAGTTTAAAAAAAAGGGAAAGCGATCAAAACTAAACTCTTACAGGGTCATTAGTTTAACCAATGTAAATTAGAAGGGATATTTGAAATAAACCGAATGGTCACTTTGAGAACAAAGAATAAATAGAGAATCTTGATATTACTTTATTGAAAAGATTATGCTTTATCAGAAGCTAGTGCAAATGTTCAGAATCTCTGAAAACAATACAAATCAATGTTTGATAAAGACATTTGTCCCGAAAATACAGTCAAGTTTTCTTTAAAAAATGGCAAACAAGCTGAGTGCGTACAGGATTTCAATTTTGTTTCAACTGTCAAGCAAATAACATACTTTTATTGCGCTTTTGGTTAAAACCTCACCTACATAATTCAATTTGATTGAGCTACTCTGATAGCAAATATGGAGTAATCAAAATTGCACATTTTGTCTTTCAATGGCCCTTTGAACATGCCCATTAGACTGGTTATTAAAGTTTGATTCCAGTAGGATCAGTGGACAGATTTTGAGGAAATGTAAACACAACAAGCAGTACCTTTTCCCTCACTACAGCAGCTGACTGACTTGTTGAGTGCTCCCCAACATTATGCCATGGTGAGGGAAATTTTGGCTGGACAAAAAACATTTGATCTGTGCTTATGGAGAAAAGATAGTCACTAACAATGGCCACTCTCCTTGGGAAGAGTTAGCAATGGAATCACTCAGGATTCAGTGTTCAGATTATTATTTATCTTTATTAATAACCTGAATAAAGACCCCTAAGGAACCATGTGTTCAAATTTGCTGCTTCAAAGATACATATATGTTAACAAACTTGGATGAGAAAACTATATTAAAAAGGGAGGTTTGGAAACACTGGAGAAATGCTTGGCAATTCATTATTTAATTAACCCAGGTTTTAGTACACAAAGCTCTAAAGGTTCATGAACTGTAAGCAAAAACACTAGGTTTTATTGCCGGTTTGGTTAAATACAAAAGAATACACTCAGTTTTGACTCTCATATGATGGGTGTCAGAGGCTCTCGAAGTTTCAGAGAAGTGTGAGTAACTCAATTTAAAGACTGCCATTTACTACAAAGAAAACAGAGGTTTCATTCATTATATTCAATTTTAAAATACTTAAAAAGGATTAGATCAAGTCTGTGTGGATAGGAGATTCAGTAAACATAGAATTTAGTCATCAGGACTAATCATTTTTCAGACTCTTTCTCTCAGAACAAAATTCCAGCACATGTAGTGAGTGTTGCATCCACTTTCAGCAGTTAAATGTCCCCCTGAAAGAACTGGGTCTTCCAGAACTTGTTTGATCACTTTCAGGGTAAAAGTGAAATTTCCTACAGGAAGTTTCCTAATTTGGCACATGGTGTCTAGCAAGTTTTGAAAGGATTTGTACCTCAGGTGGAGGCCCGGGAATGTAGATTTGCTCGCTGAGCTGGAAGGTTTAGTGACAAAACATCTGAAACCATACTAGGTAACATCAGTGAGCCTCCGGTGAAGCACAGGTGTTATGTCCCATTTTCTGTGTTTAGATTTCTTTGGGTGTTGATGTCATTTCCAGTTATTTTCTCAAAATGGGACATAACACCAGAGCTTCACCAGAGGCTCATTGATGATGTTACCGAGTATGGTGATGAAAAATCTGAAACTGAACCTTCCAGCTCAGCAAGCAAACTTACATCTATGGTTTTTGTCCCTCAAAACAATCTTTTTCACATATCCCACAAGATTCTATGTCTCATGGGTACGTCTTGGTGTTAGTGCAGGATACTGGTTGGTCCATTCCTAGTTCTCTCTTTTAATATGTTAGTAATAGGAACAATTCATGAGAAAAATCTATCATCTGAAAAGGGACCATGGCCAAAAAAAGGCAGGAAGGCAGGTGAAGAAAGGAATGGAGCAATACTACTGCAAAAATTAAGATACTTTTCTAGGTCGGTCTGAGTTGTAAGAGCAAATCTGCAAGCATATTTCAAAAGATGTGACAAAGTAGGGTGGTGATTAAAACTATCTTTGATCATCTTTAATATCAAGTGACAATAGAAAGAGAGTGGAAGGAAAGTTTTTTTGGAAAATGTGTATTGGGAATTTTCCAGCACAATGAAGCACTGGATGTGGTTCTGGAGAATGAAATAAGAAGTTGAATGTGCTTCACAGATAATTTCAGACATTGAAATTTAAGAAGGGAAAAGAATAAGGATACAGTATAATCAGCATAGATTTCAAAAGGGAAAGTCTTGCTGAACTAACTCATTCGACGTTTGACAATGTTAATCCAGATTATGTGATTTCTCTGGGATTTCACAAAGGCCTTCAATAAAATGCCCCATAATAGACAAATGAATAATTTTAGAACATGTAAATTCAGTGGACAAATTCCAGAATGGATTGCCATTTGATTTTTTTTTAATTCATTGGATGTGTGCGACACCAGCTGGGTGAACATTTATTGCCTTATTCTAAATGCCCACAAGACTTCAAGACAAGCTTGATGGTGGGAATAAAGAGTAATTTTTTTTTAAAGTTTAGAGTCCCTACAGTATGGAAGCAGGCCCTTCGGGCCAACAAGGCCGCACTGACCCTCCGAACAGTAACCCACCCAGACCCATTCCCCTACCCTACATTTACCTCTCAACTAATGCACCTGACAGGATGGGCAGTTTAGTATGGACAATTCACTGGACCTGAACATCTTTGGATTCAGAGTGACAGATGATTGGACCTGATGCTCCACAAGAATTAGTATTGGCACCACTATTTATAATTTACATTGACAATTTTCACTGAATCAAATCCACAAATTAAGCAATTGCGTATGACACCAATACTGAGGGAGTACTATAACAAATTATGAACAAACTTAGAACGGGCAAATAATAGGCAAGTGAAATTCAACACAAATGAGATTGTAAAGTTTTGATGAAAGAATAAGGAAATGCCTTCTTACTTGAAGGTGCAAGTTTAGGTGGAGTCCAGAACAAACAAAGTTACACTACAGGTTAGTATAGCCATAAAAAAAAACAATCCATCATTGGGCTTTATTTCTGAAGGAATAAAAATAGAAATGAAAAGCAAGACAGTTTTGCTAAGATTGCCCTGAACATTGATTAGACCACACAAATACATTGTGCCAGTCTGGTGGCTATATTGTGGAGGATATGGAGGCGCTGGTGAAGACAGAAGATTTACTAGAATGATACTAAATATGCATGCCTATTCACATTACGAAAGAACTAGCAGGGGAGAGAATACTTGCTTTCAGGAAGAGCATAACTAGAGTATATAGATATCAGAGTCACAAAGAAATCCAAGAGGCAATCTCAAACTTCAAAGAGTAAGAATTTAGAATTCATCAGTACAAAAAGTGATTGAAATGGATAATATAGTCACATTTAAGGGGAAATCAGACAAGCAGATGAGAGGAGGGACGCCATGGCAGTGTTCCCACCTCTGGCCAGAAGACTCAGTTCAAGTCCCACCTGTTTTGGTGTGTCATAACATGTCTGAACAGGCTGACTAAGATAACTATGAGGGAGAACAAATAGTTGTCAGGGAGATAGACTCAGTGGGACAAATGGTCCATTTCTGTTGTGTACATCTGGTTATTCGCAGAGATTAGATTACTTAGTGTGGAAATAGGCCCTCCGGCCCAACCAGTTCACACCAACCCTCCGAAGAGTAACCCACCCAAACCCATCTCCCACATGCACCTAGAACTATGGGCAATTTAGCATTGCCGATTCACCTAACCTGCACATCTTTGGACTGTAGGAGGAAACCCACGCAGACACGGGAAGAATGTCTGTGTGGAGTTGGCACAGTCGCCAGAGGCTGGAATTGAACCTGGGACCCTGGTGCTGTGAGGCAGCAGTGCTCACCACTGAGCCACTGTGCCACCCCATATTACCTTTACAGAACAGCAAAGCACAAGCTGAATATAAATAACCTAGGAGAATGGGATAAAAAGAAAATAACGGGGATAGGGAGGGGGTTAAGCAAGTGAGAGAAAGTGGGAACATAATACTAGGTTGTCTAAATAGGAAAGGGCTGTACTAAACCTGTATTGGGGAACAAGCCAAGCCAGGCGACCAAAGTTTCAGTGCGAGTGCATGGTGGGAACAGTGATCATAATTATGCAAGTTTTAAGATAGTTAAGGATAAGGATAAGACTATTCCTCAGGTAAAAATGCTAAACTGAGGGAAGGCTGATTACAACAGCATTAGACAGGAACTGGAAAAATTAGAGATTGGAAACAGCTGCTTGAAGTTTGAGGGTGACATAGGAGCCTTTAAAAGGCCAGTTGATCAGAGTTCAGGACCAGCATGAATGAAAAGGATGGTAAGATTAGGAAACCCTTGACGATGAGATATTGAAAACTTCGACAAAAAATGAAAAAGGCAGTATATTCAAGTTTCCTGAAACTGAAAATGAAAATCAGACAAGGCCCTTGTGGAATATAAAGGAAACAGGAAAGAACAACCAAGGACACTTGGGATTAAGGAGAATCCCAAGGCATTTTTAATGTATATTCGGAGCAAAGAGGGTAGCTATGGAAACAGTAGGTCCACTTGAGGACAAAGGACAGAATTTATGCATGGAGCCAGAGAAAATGGGTGAGGCCCTTAATGAGTATTTTGCATTGCTATTCACCAAGCAGAAGGACATAAATGACAGTAAAATTAGGGAGGGATATGTTGATATTCTAAGGCATATCAATATTAAAGGTTAGGTGCCTTGAAAAACAAAGTAGATAACTCCCCAGGGTCTGATGGGACTGATCCCAGGATACGGAGGGAGGCAAGGGAGGAGATTGTTGGAGCCTTGACAAGAGATCTTTGTATCCTCCTTAGCCATAGACAAGATCCCAGAAGCCTGGAGAACAGCCAATGTTGTTCCTTTCTTTAGGAGGGCAACAAGGATAATCCACAAAATTCTAGGCCAGGGAGCCTTATGTCAGTGTAGGGAAATTATTGGAGGTGATTCCTAGGGACAGATTTGTAGCTAGCGTGGAAAGTTGTTAAAGGATATAGCAGGACGAAAAGCTGGGCAGAGAAATGGCAGATGGAATTTAATCCAGACAAGTGTGAATTGATGTATTTTGGGAGGTCAAATACAAGAGGAAAGTATACAGTAAATGGCAGAAAGCTTAAACGCGTTGATATACAGAGGAATGTTAGGGTGCAAGTTGACAGCTTCTGAAAGTGACAACACAAATGGATAAGGTGATAAAGAAGGCATACACATGCTTGCCTTCATCGATTGATGCATTAAATATAAAAGTTGGCAAGTGAGGTTGATGTTATATAAAAATGTAGGTCACATTTGGACTAGTGCGCACAGTTCTGGTCATTACACTAAAAGGAAGGACATGGAGGCTTTGGAGAGTGCACTAAAGATGTTTATTAGAACGTTGCCTGGATTGGAGTGTCTGAACTAAAAGAGGTGGGGAAACAAACACGAATCATTTTCATGAGAGTGTCAGAGGCTGAGGGCCAACCTCAGAAGTATATAAAATTGAGGGGGACGGATAGGGTGGATAGTCAGAGTCAGAGGGGGAAGTTCAAAGGAGATGTGCAAAACAATATTTATTTCCCCCCAGACAGAGGGTGGGAGGTGCTTTGAATATGCTGCAAGGGAGGTGATAGAAGCAAATTCAATAGCAATGTTTAAGAGGTATTTAGACAGACATGAACAGGCAGGGAATAGAGAGATACAGACCACATGCAGGCAAATGGGCCAGAGTCTGTTCCTATGTTGTATTCTTCTGTTTAGAAGAGCAACACCAAAGGAGTTGGTAAATAGTACAAAAATAAATTCAAATCAACAGTAAGGGTGAGCAGGGACCAATAAGATGATCAACTGGTGGATTAAAACAACATGGCTGAGGTATTAAATGAGTATTTGTCCTGTTTGAACAAGATATCAACATTACACAGGAGTAACACAATTATAATCAATGCTTTGCACTTAACAGAATCTGACTAGATTGAACAAACCATAAGTTATACAAATAGATGAGCAAAATTACAAAATCACTGGACACAGGACATCAACGCTAGCATATCTCCAGTTATAATAATCAAAATGAAATTTTCCAGATAACTTTAGGAAGCATATCAGCTTCAATCTAAACTTATTTTGAACCATTTTGACGACAAGAATTTCTCAAATTCAAAAGGACAAAAAGAATTCTCAGCACAAGACAGATTGGTAGTATTCGGTTGATGAAATTTACACAGTATTTCATATAAAATTGAAGATTAAAATTAATAAGCATGTTTTGACATTTCACCCCCTTGGACACAGCATACTAAGCACTAAAAAGGTGAAACCCTACTTATGATATTAAAGAATTATCTGACAGTTGTGTTCACTTTTGCAATCCATTGTCAGATTGAGGTTAACACTTCATATTCACAAACGAGCAAGTCAAGTCTTAACTATCAAAATTCTTGAATGGAAACAAAGTTTAAAATCAATAACCCATCAGTTTCTATATATCCAGCTATGGGCACCACCAAAACCTGGTGCACTGAAGTAGATTTGATTAACTTTAAAAAAAAATGCACTAACAGTCTGCTTCAAACATCAACAACTACAAAATCAATTATAACAAAACAGTGAAATACAATGTACTCCTCAGAGCTGAGAAGGAACCCATTCAGCTCACCACATCTTTGCTCCTTGAAAGACCATCTGATTAGTACAACTCCCTCGTTCTTTTCCCACTGCCCTAGCAATTCCCTTTTGAAGGTTATGATTGATTCCATCTTCTTCTCAGGAATTGCATTCCAGATTGTAACAACTCAGTTCAGAAGAAAAGTTTTATTTTGCCTCCCTAAATCTTTTGACAGTGATTTTACTCCACCCTCTCGTTACTGCCAGTGAAAGTTTCTCTCTAGCCATCTTCAGAAAAAGCTTAAAAAAAATAAGTTATTATTACTCTCCTCCCCCCCACCCACACACAGAAGAAAGTCCAATCTCCTCTGGGCTCTCCACGCATCTGAAGTTTTTTTTCTCCAGTACTTCTGCACTTTTGCCAAGCATTTAGTTCCTCCCTGAACTGTGGTGCCTAGAACGTTAAATAATAGGCTGAGTTTTTTAAGCAGTGATGTATTGTAGAATTAGCAAAACTTGTTTTGTACTGTATGCATATTTATAAAACCAAGGATCACATCTATTTTGTTTAAAAGAAAAGGCATGCAACTAGTCCTGCTACCCTTAAAGAATTGTTTATGCTGACCCCTCAAGCCTGTTCCTACACTGAAAGATTAGGCCATTTCATTTTTGCCACCTCTCTGCAGGCTTCCTTGCAAAATGAATCACTTCACATCTTTACATAATATTGCTTTCAGCATTTACCCATCCTTTCACCAATTCCATTATGCCTTCCTAAAGATGTGCTGCTATCCATTGTTTACTACTTTTCCAAATTTAGTCACCCACAAATTGAATTTATGTCCCTCATACACAATCCCAGGCTCAAAATTAAATCAATGTTGTAGAAAATAGTTTCTATGTTTTCATCCTTTTTTTGAAAAGGTGTTTTAAAAATAATCCATTCAGATGTGTTTTAACAACTCAGCAGCAGCTGGGACTTGAAGCCAGGCCCTCTGGCTCAGAGGTAGGCACACTATAACCTGCACCTCAAGACATCCAATTTGATTTTTGCTTCAAGATGACTCTAAAAAACCATGGAAGGAATGACAAAAATGACAATATGACATGTAAAGACTGGGAGAAAGACATAGGTTGTGGAGAAAGGGAAAGAAAGCAACATAAAAGAGACATCGTAAAGATATGGAAGATGGAAGGAAAAATTCAAAGTTTAAGCAGACTGTAACCATAAAGAAAACATTTATTTTTCCTAACAGAAATCAAACAGAGTGCAGTGCCTTTCAACTCCAGGTCATGTAATTCAATATCATGTATATCACTGTCTGATAAATAGAAGTTAACAATTCACATATGAAACACAATCTAGAATGACTTCCAGCATCAAATGAGGGCCACATCTGCAAGCTCCAGGTGGATATTAACCCATGATACTATTCAAAGGACAGAACGTTCCACTGGTGCCTCGGCAAACAATTCTCTAAGCTGTATCACCAAAACATGAACTCTAATTTACCTCACTGCTACTTGCTACAATTCTCACTGCATGCAGTTTGGCTATACAGGTTTGCTTATATTAGAAAACTGTTACGGCACAGAAGGCAGCGAAAGTTTCAACACTAATGCCCCAGAGGCACATACAGCACTAAATTCCTTCCTTTCTAAACGGGTAGAATTGAATAATTTTCCTTATTTCCTGAGTTTCTCAACACAAACACTGAGATCTGAGTCTGAACTAAACAGAGGAGGGAGCCAGGGGCAGAAGGGGTCAGCGAAAGTGGTGAGGGGTCAAGGGAGCAGAAAAGGATAATGGAGGAGGTGAGGGTGCGGGGAGGAGAGATGGGGTCGGGGGAGGGGTATCAGATGTGGTGAGATGGGAGGGGAGTAGGGAGTCAGGGAGGAGGAGCAGGCGGCGTGCGGGGGTGAAGTGGGTCTAAGGAGGGGCGCCCGTTCCCCCTGCTCCGAGAAAGCTGTGCAGACATGAACCCTGCTCCGGCGATGGTTACCTATTGGCCTGTGTGGTGACAGGGAGCAGACAGAGAGAGAGGGAAGGTACGCCTCCGGGTATAAGTGCGGTCCGCTCCGCTCTCTTCCCTCCCTCTCCTAGGAAGCTGCCATTTTCAGACAGTCCGCACTGCGCGTGCGCCACCACCGTCACGGGACCGTCGCCTGACCCGACCGGAAGTTTCGTATATTGTCAGCGACGGAGTGAACGAATCGTCATTTTAAAGGGACGCCAGGGCAGGTGAGTTGTTGGATATTAGAGCAGAACCAGAACTCTATAAATGTTTATTGCTATAGTAATTCTTCAGCTGCTGGATTTATAGTTTTCTTCTCAGACTGATTTCTGCAGAAGTTAAAAAGGCAGTTTTGCTTTTGATGGGCTTTGTTGTATTCCAGGAGTAAACATTTTATTTCCTTGAAATTTCCCTAATTATAATGTGATACTTGAAGAAATAACTATCTAGTTCTATGTTCAATCCCTTGATCCAGGGTGGATATTGGTTAGCAACATTAAAACTGTAGTTGAATTCTTCACTGAAGAAGCTGTTGAGACTGGGTTGTTAAATATATTTAAGGCTGAAATAGACTTTTAATGACGAGGGAATCAATGGTTATAGAAAGGAGGAAGATTGAGTCAGCTATGACTAATTGAATGGCAAAGTACATTCAATGGGCTGAATGAGCTACTTCTGTTCCTGCATCCTATTATCATAAGCTTTATTTTCTAAGCTGTATAAGGTTTGGGGGGACAAGGGTCTAGCTTCTGTTCCTGTTTAGTTAGGCCATAAATCTAAGTTGTTTGTTTTGATTCATTTAGCTAAAGTGCTTGTTGTCACTGAGCTGGAATCAAGGGGGGACCAGGGGAGAACAGCTTGATGGTGTATTTGTCAGAGTAGGTGAGTTGGAGGGGAGTGTATGTTCCAAAGAATAAGCACACACATTTAACACTAAGTAGTCAGCTTGTAAGCATTGCATTTTATAATGGAATGTTGAAATTACATAAGGTATATGTGAGTGACTGTCTTGAATCCCTGTGATCTATCGGAGCTTTACGCATTGTTCCTCTATCCTGCAAGCATCTGTGCATGTTATTTGAGTTGCAACTAACTGTAAAGCAAAACACTATATCCACAATGGACTTTAATTTCCAGAGTGACACTTGATGAATTCCTCTGTCCTGTGACAATTTTACAGACTGATTAGATCACTCAGTTGAGACTTCCATTTTGAAATAACATAAAACAGCATTTCACAATAAAAGGTTTTGTAGTTTCACAATCTCAGCAAAAAAAACCTTAAAATCCCAAATTGTTGTGTTATTGTTCATGGAGACAGTAACATCTGGGACGAGAGTGGAGACTCTGGGATGAGGACAAGAACTTGGAGTCACAGTCCCTTTGAATTTAGTCTTACAAAAGGAACATAGATCAATTGATGATCCTTCTCCCAGTGCCACCACCTTCACTCACATACCTCTGCACCCTCCATTTTGCCCTCCCTTCCCCTCTTCTCCCACCTCACCATCCACCCCTTCTTTACCACTTTATCCTTTCCCTCCACTTGCTTGCCACTCTACTCCCTTTTACCCTTCTTTCCACTGTGTCCTTCACTTCCTTCCCTCTTCCCCCATATGGTGTTATGTTATTCTGAAACCATTTAGGAAGTACATGTCTGGGTGCATATGTCTGGTGAAAAGTAAAGTTGCCATGGTCCCACAGTTTCAGTAGAGAGACACAGCTAGAGGTGAATTTGACCTGAGGATCACCACACCTTTGGGGCAAGGCTGAGAATGTGGGATCTTAATGGTGGCCTCAACAATGCGGAAATTGAACCTGTGCTGTTGTGTCACTCTGCATCGCAAACCAGCTGCCAGCCAACTGTTTAACCAACTCCTTATGTATTCATATGTTTCTAAAATGCCACTCATTCACTATTATTCTATGTATCACAGCTGCTGTTTTTCCTTCTGTTACATTTGCTAACAATCTATCAGTCCACAACCCATGGGGTGATCAGGGGAAGACTATCATGGTGTCCAACACCATGATGTGTGAAATTGATGCAAGCTTTTTGATTGGATGATCTTGGGCAAATAGGCAAGCAGCTGGGGCTCAGCTAGAGGCTGCAGCAACAGTCTCACTTGTACTGGTCCCAATTCCACAACCCAACAACTCTTGGAATTGTTTTCCTCTACAGCTCAGTGTATATAAAGGATTTGCAATCTGACTCCAGATTTGGCACACTGTGGGCCAGAAATAATGCGGTGATCCAAGATGCATCACAAAAACAGGTTTACATGTCGTGGAACACTGTCAAAGCAAGCCCACGTGATTAGGTTTTGCAAGGGAAGAGATTGCAGTAGTTGAAAAGGTGAATACAAAGGCTGGACCTGGAAAAGGAGATCAGGAGAAGGGTATTGCTAGTGCTTAAAGGAACTGATTGACTGTTACTGAGGCTCTTGGGTCCAGGCCATTCATATGTTTGTGAGCAGGCATTCTACAGAAGTATGTCCTTGTTGTGAGGTCCATGCCAATAGAACTTGGGTTGATTGGGAGCAGATGCTGAATTACAGTCAAACAAAGCTGCAATTTTTCCTAAGTAAGTTTAGAGCTCTGAGCAATTTTGTGGCCGAAATTAGTCCTTTTATAATCTAGGAAATGATCTGGTGACAACAGTAGGAATTTGGCTTAAAAGTTCTGTATACTGGTTGCTTATTATATTTACTGATACAAAGTATTCAGAAAACAAAAATGCAAAGGAATAAAAGGAAATAGGATGACTGTACTGATTAGGGAAGCATTGGATTGTTGGACGAAATGAATGTTTTTGTGGGGTAAGGATGGTATCCATTTACTCAGGAGGTAAGCAGCATAAAGTGTCTTATCACATGCTTGGTCCTTTAGTTACCCAGAGAGAGTTAAAAGAACAAATCTGCAGGGAAATCAGAGATGTGCAAGAATAGTTAAGTGGCGATAATGGGGAACTTCAAGATTCATATATTGATTTGGGATGATGTTCGAGTAAAGGGAAAGGCGGGGGAGGACTTTCTGAAATGTGTTCAGGAGAACTTGATTGACCAGTATGTTCTCGATCCAATCAGAAAGGAGTTATCACCGGATATGGGGCTGGGGAGTAAGGTGGACCAAATGTCTGTGAGAACACTTGAGTATGAGCGAGCATTGAATCATAAGGCTTAGATTAGTAATGGAGAATAAGAGACAGGCTGGAGGTTTGCAATCACTCATTTTTGCAGTTTCATATTTTTGCATTTCCACTTCTGCTCTGCTCTTGATTTTAGAAGAATGAACTAAATTGAATTTTTGAAATAACTTAATAGAAATTGATTTAAAGCCAAGGATGATTGTGCTTTGGCTAAGTCAAGTAATTAATTATGTAATCGATAGTAATATTATTAAGAGTGGATTTTATATTTTTCCAAGGACTACTTAGCTTAGTTTTCATGCTGGTCAAAGCAGGTTGCTTTCACAGCTGCTTTTTTGTCTAAAGTACTGTTTTTCCTTGTGTTACATTTGCCAAAAAGAAAGGGCAGATATATTATTTAATAAGAGTATTTTCTGATTGTATTCAATGACACTTAACCTACAAGCCAGGATATTGGATATTCTTGCACATGGGGTGGTCAACCGTGGAATGAATTCAGGAGATGGAGTTTGTTTAATGGATCTGCAGTATAACCTTATTGATGGCAGATAGGAGACATCATGAAAGAATGTGCCAACAGCTTGAGTCGTACAGCATGGAAACAGTCCCTCCTGTCCAACTCATCCACACTGACCACGTTTCCCAAACTAAACTAGTCCCACTTGCCTGTATTTGGCCCATATCCCTCTAAAACTTTTCTATTCATGTACCTGTACAAATGTCTTAAATATTGTAATGGAACCTGCATCTACCACATCCTCCAGCAGTTTATTCCTGCAGAATCAATAGGCCTTATATTGTCTCTGAGAAGAATTTGATGAGGACCTATGGTTTTCAAACTCTCTTTTTATTTTGAGAAAATCTGGATGGAGGTCTCAGTGGACTGGAACAGAGGCAGATATTTGAATTAAAAGGGTTGCAGCATCTCGTTCGGTACTGCAGTGAATGCATTAATCAATAACTGAAGATTATGGAAGAAGGGATCTCGATGGAGTGACTAACCAGCGAGCCCATCACTATGCAAGATTATTCAGAGACTTGGTAATGTAAGTACCAAGGGGACTGTATCATTTTAGATTACTGTCTCAAATAGACTATTTTGGGATTACTATTTGTGCTATAACAAGTTGTCTTTCTGCGTGTGTGTGTGTGTGTGTGTGTGTATGTATATATACTTTCTCCCTTGTTAGTAATTATCTGTCTGTCTTTGTGAACATTAACTATTATTAATAAAGACTGGTTGTTTGAACATGTTTTTCAGTATTCAGTCACTCATTCCTCTTAGTTTCAGAGTGGGTCTCTAAGCCTCAATCAGACACTTCAATGAGCATCGGATTCTTACACCCTAGAAATCTAAGTCAGAGCTTCAAAACTAGAAAAGCCGAACTTCACAGGGATCGGATTGGGACTAGTCAGGACAAAATGGAACCGTTGTTTCACAGGAAACTCTATTGAAATGATGGGTGATTTTTAAGGTATTTCAAGCAAAGGGCAGGTACGCTTCAATATTTGCAGAAAGCTGAAGGAACCAAACTTAGTTCCTTTGATGACAAGGGTATTAGCTAATAAAATAATATGAAAATAAAGTTTGTGTGTGATGCATGTTGGGTGAATTTTCCAAGAATCAGACCAAATACAATGAAGTTGACAGGGGAATTGAAGATAAAAATGAAATTGGCAAAGAGACTGAGGATAGATAGGCAGATAATATGAAATCCTATCACAAACAACTACTGGCATTGTTACAAGCTGGTGTGGCAAAATTCAGCTCAGTTTTTAACTCTTTTTCTCAGTTTTTTTTTGAGCATACAACTTTCAATTTTCAATTAAAGCATAGTTCGCTAAAAAGTGCAGGTGCCAATTACCAAAGTTTTCTTGAACGAAATAAAATTCCTCCTTCTTAATGACTATCCCAAGGAAAAAGATAACCAAACTCACTGCGAGCGCAGGTCGTAAGTTTAAGGAGGCTGAAGCTGTCTGGTTCAAGCAGGAAGATAAAAGCAAACGTAAATTCTTAAGAGTTCTTGAGTTACAGAAGTGAGACCCAAGTCTATCTTTGGATTCATTGGTAGTGAATGTTTAGAATTCAGGTGTTCTTGGTGAATGGTTGTTATCAAAAGGTGTTTTTTAACCAGGTGTTTCTTTCAAGAGATAAGGCACAGCGAGAGAGATTGCAAACTTTCCTGGTTTGGTAAATGAATCCGTATTCTTTCTCTTTTCCTGCTGAAACAGGGACCATATTGGATTGGACCCTGGATTCTGTCTTCTTTGTTTTTCCCAAGCTGAATGCTCTGAGTCATCTAGACTCAAAACTTTAGCTTGGTCTATCTCCATGAATGCTGCCGACCTACTGATCTCCAGCATTTTTGATTTCAGCACAGATTCCAGCATCTGCAATAATTTGCTCATACCTTTCATTTCCCAACTTCTATACATAACATGCAAGTGTGAATTAAATACAAAATCTGCATTTCTTGATGGTGACTTAATTGTCTGGTTTCACTGTTTTTAGATGAAATGGTAATTTCAGTACAACTGTACAGTTTGCTTGATCTGGGTTGCCTCAATCTGTGGTCAGGAGACCACAGCAGCCTTTAAGTGTCTGCCCTTTCTAAAATACACTTTAGGACATGAATGCTTCATATATAAAATCAATTATCAAAATTGAACGAGTAGTCCATATTTATCATTATTGTAGTAACATGTAAGCAGTTGGTGAGGAAGCATATTCAGAACTGAAATCACCTTTTGCTGCCACATCTCACTATCCCCTTGGCTGAAATCCAATCATATCCCTCACTGGACTATACCCTATCCACACTAATAACTTTTATCCTCACCTCTTCCTGTTCCTCCATTCTTCCTCAAAACGCCACTTCTCATTCCAA
>NC_057738.1:32507576-32512651 GCF_004010195.1 Chiloscyllium plagiosum
ATATAGCCCCTTCTTCCTACTCAGTCCCCAACACCTCACCTTTCCCAACCCCCTCCCTCCATACCTACCCTACTTCCACCCTTTCCTCCTAAGACCTTGCCTTTTACCTCCAACTCCATCTATTATTCATTTCCCATCTAGGTTCATTCCACACTTACGGTCATAGAGGTATACAGCACAGAAACAGATTGGCATGATGTACGGGACTGAACAATCAGATATCCAAAACTGATCTAGTCCCTTTTGCCAGCATTTGGCCCATATCTCTCTGAACTCTCCCTATTCATGTACCCATCTAGATGCAAATTAAATGTTGTAATTGTACCAGCCTCCATCACTTCCTCTGGCAACTTGTTCCATACACACTCCACCCTTTTGTGGAAAAAGGTTGCCCCTCATTTCTTTTAAATCTTTCAGTCCCTCACCTTAAACTGATGCTTTTCCTTTGCTATGCCCTAATACTCACCTATACTCTTCCTCTCTCCCACCATCCTTTAACTTGCTTACTCCTCACCCACATTCTTCAAAGATAGTTCTACAACCCATCTACCTTAGTAATTTTCCCCACCCTGCTACTCTTTTTTTTCCTCTTTTTTTGCCACTTCCCTCTTCCTTTAATGACCAACCTCTCTTCCTCTCCTCATAGTGAGTTTTGAGAAGATCTATAGCTCAGGTTGAGCTACAAAAACAAAACTGTGCAAGGACTGTAACAAACACTATATTGGACAAACATGCAGAAAACTAGCCACCAGGTTACATGAACACCAACTAGCCACAAAAAGACATGACCATCTCTCGCCAGTGTCCTCACATACGGATGAGGAAGGACACCACTTTGACTGGGACAACACATCCATCCCAGGACAAGCCAAACAAAGACACTCATGAGAATTCCTAGAAGCATAGCATTCCAACTGGAACTCTATCAACAAACACAACAAGTTAGACCCCATCTACCACTCCCCTGAGAAAAAGAACAGGAAGTGACTTCACTGCAGGAATTACGGTGGCACAGGAATTGGGCGGCACAGTGGTTAGCACTGCTGCCTCACACCACCAGAGACCCGGGTTCAATTCCCGACTCAGGCGACTGACTGTGTGGAGTTTGCACATTCTCCCCGTGTCTGCGTGGGTTTCCTCCTGGTGCTCCGGTTTCCTCCCACAGTCCAAAGATGTGCGGGTCAGGTGAATTGGCCATGCTAAATTGCCCGTAGTGTTAGGTTAAAGGGGTAAATGTAGGGGCATGGGTGGGTTGCGTTTCAGCGGGTCGGTGTGGACTTGTTGGGCCGAAGGGCCTGTTTCCACACTGTAAGTAATCTAATCTAATCTACATCACCAATCCAAAGAAGCCCAAACATATAAATAGAAAGCAGGAATTTTCAGCAGGAATTTTCACCTGAGGCCCACTGAAGATGTTACCTAGTGGGGTGACGAAACGTCTGGAAATGAACCTTCCAGCTCAGCGAGCAAACCTACATCCAAAATTCTCTCCTCAGTCCTCCTTTCCAAACTTCTGAGTTCACCTATTCCACTTCCCCCAAAGTCAAACCCATTGTACAATTTAATTCCTGAAGAAGGGCTTATGCCCGAAACGTCGATTCTCCTGTTCCCTGGATGCTGCCTGACCTGCTGCGCTTTTCCAGCAACACATTTTCAGCAATTTAATTCCCAGCCCATCTTGCCATAACACCACCCCAGTGACAGTGGATTATCAGCAAATTACTTACTTGCGCATCGGGACTAATATCAGTCTTAATAATCTTGTATTTACCATGGCTAATCCACCTTCAGGGCAATTTAAAGTGGCCAACCAACATAACCTGCACATCCTTACATTGTGAGAGGAAACCAGAGCATCCAGCAGAAATCCACGCAGACATGGGGAGACAGTGTCACCCGAGGCTGGAATCAAGCCTGAGTCCCTGGCGCTGTGAAGCAGCAGTGCTAACCACTGAGTCACCTTGCCACCAGTTAGTTCAGATTAGAAATTGACAAATGTGAAGTCTTCATTTCAAAAACCAGAAAAACAAAACAGCAAAACTTTAAGCCATTTCACTTAAAATTGGTAAAAGCAAAGATGTTAGAAGCCATTATTAAAGATGTTATAGCAGGGCACTTAAAGCAGTTCAGGAAAAACAGGCAAGATTAACATTGTTTTGTGAAAATGTTTAACCAATATATTGGAAGTCTTCAAGGAATTAATGTGCTGTGGATAAAGGGAACGAGTGAATGTACTGTCCAATCCATTTACCAACTATCAGCAGTATGCTTTCATACAACATAACTGTCAATTTTCCCCTTAAATTGGCAATCTTGTGAATTGTCCTGATGAGTGCAAGACAAAAGGTTTCCAAAAAAAATTTTTCAGTAATACTCCGGTTCTGTACAAATAGCTATTTCCTATCAGTAGATATTTCCTAACTCAACCTGTTCAGAGACGTACACACCACCGAAGCAGGTGGAACCTGGGCCTCCTGACTCAAAGATAGGGACATTATCACTGTGCCACAAAAAGCCTTTTTCTATATCTGAGTGACTGGCCTGAATGCCCAGTTTATAATTAAAACAATCAACGCACGTGCACAAATTGGGTTGATTACATCAGTTGGCTGCGATAGACACCATGATCCATCTGCACTCTTTCCTCACTCACTCTCTCCCTTCCCTTTCCCACTCTCACTTCTCATCGTCAGTTTAACTCTGTTTGAGCCCAAGGTGGCAGATGAGAGTTATAGTCTTTTTAAGGAGAAAGTGAGGTCTGCAGATGCTGGAGATCAAAGTTGAAACTTTATTGCTGGAACAGCACAGCAGGTCAGGCAGCATCCAGGGAACAGGAGATTCGACGTTTCGGGCACAGGCCCTTTCATTCCTGAAGAAGGGCCTGTGCCCGAAACGTCGAATCTCCTGTTCCCTGGATGCTGCCTGACCTGCTGTGCTGTTCCAGCAATAAAGTTTCAACCATAGTCTTTTTAAGCACAACTGTGTTTGTTGCCCTGCATTCAGAAGTTTGCATTGCTCGAATTCAAACATGACTGCACACAGTGAAGCTTGGAAAAGTAGGTTCCCACTCCTAGAAATACTGCTGAAACATAAAGAGAGGAGCTGACCACTGGATTTGTGTTGTGTTGCTTTCTATTCCTGTACCATTTCTGTCACCTACAAACAATGTCAGCTTTCTCTTTGAACATGCATGTTCCTTGCGCCACCTAGATGTGGTGGTTGTACATTTCACAGTAATTTCCTAGATATTTTTAATCAATCAGCTCAGTCATATCACCCTTGGAGCAAGTGTGACTTGAACCCAGAGCTTACAGTTCAGAGATAGGGATACAAGCCATTGTATACACATATTTTGAATTGTATTTTTTCCCCACTGTCGGGTATCGCAAATTATTTTCCAGTTATAAAGGGAGTAACTTTAGCTCAGCATGGAAATTAATTTTCTTCCCGATTTAACACTTCTTTGCTCCACCACCAATAATCTACCATTGGCAGAAAAGGAGTATATTTTCTACTTTAAGGTTCAAATCTGGCTGGAATTGTAGGCCAGATTGTATAATTTTATATGTTTTTTCCAAATCCTGCCCTCTCCCAACAACCTATTGCTAGAGATCCATTAGTGCTGGGAATGATATGTAATTAAAAATGGGTTATTCAAGTTAATTTCAAACATAATTGACAGGATTTGAAACAAATTCTATTTAGGTGATCCACTCCAGGCTAACATTTCAATTAAATTCTCCTGCCCCACGTACCACTGTTCAAATTTACACTCACCCCTCCAGTTCAAAGTGATTGTTCTTCCTCCCCCATTTTTTGCTTTACAAAGACTTCTCCTTTAATCGTGGTGGGGAACAGTATCAGCCCTTCGAACACTCTCCTCTCGCACAGACCTTCTTTACTGTCCAGCAACTTGCCCCAATTTACAGTGGCATTAATCTTCAACAGCATCACTGTTCTCCCTCTTAAAAAAAACCTTTACAGGTGTCTGCCTTCTACACTCCACCTTAATCCTCATCAGCCTGGTTGGTCCTTCATTTACAATAACACTGCTTCCCTCCCAATTCTCCCAGTTTAAATAAGTGCTTTGTGCTTGCAAACCCCTATCAGAAATTCTTGTCTCTAACTCCACACAATAAGGGCACTGTTCTTTCTGGCAATTCCTGGTAACCCTGGTCAAAAAGGTTGGACCATCACCACTCCACTCACCGGATATGTTGTCTCAATTTTAAAATTCACATCCCTGTCTTCAAATCCCTGCAGGACCTTGCAGTTCCTTAAATCTGCCTATTAGAGAGTCCTATTGGAAAGGATTACTTCAGCCCACTGTAGAAGAGGATGGGATCTCCGAATAAACCTCTAGATTTCAACATTTAGCTGCAGACATTGTAGCCAGATTAACCTGTAAGAGCACTAAGCTACAATTCCTTGACTTGTTATAGCATAATCCAGACCATCGATTCATAGCTTTTGCCCGTGAAGTCTGTTTCTGTCAGAAGGCTGACAATGTCAGTTTCAGTTTCATTTCCAGTGAAATGAAACAATGAAGAGTGTGTGACTTTTAATTCACTGAGTTGGCATTTACCAGCAGTTAAAACCAGGCCCCATGTTTTAGTTGAAAAGGAGATTCCGCAAAGACCAAAAACTATTACTGCTCACTCGGCTCCTAAAGAATGCTCAACAGGGAGAAATCTGTGGAAAGAATTTAACTTAAGTTGAGAGGTTTACAGCTTTAAATATTGACTCCTCCCAGGACAGCTGTTTAACATTCCTGTGGAAGATGTAGTTATAAGACCATAAGACATAGGAGTGGAAGTAAGGCCATTCGGCCCATCAAGTCCACTCCGCCATTTAATCATGGGTGATGGGCATTTCAACTCCACTTACCAGCATTCTCTCCGTAGCCCTTAATTCCTTGTGACATCAAGAATTTATCAATCTCGGCCTTGAAGCCATTTAGCATCCCGGCCTCCACTGCACTCTGCGGCAATGAATTCCACAGGCCCACCACTCTCTGGCTGAAGAAATGTCTCCGCATTTCTGTTCTGAATTTACCCCCTCTAATTCTAAGGCTG
>NC_057738.1:32512739-32514187 GCF_004010195.1 Chiloscyllium plagiosum
CTCAGTCTGTTTCAAATAACTCTCTCTGCTTTCAGATAGTGCAGTTGGAGAGTTTGTGGATGTACAATGGGCTAAATTGCCTCCGTCTGTGCTGTATTATTTCAGAGGTTCTCTGACCCACAATAAAGACTTTCAGTGCCTGGAGAAACAAGCTGGTGCTGCGAAGGACACAGTACACAATCATCCATTATCTCTTCCTGTTTTCTGACATGTAGTGTCCTGGAAATATCTGTTCAAACAAATAGATTAAAATTCGAGCAGTTGGAAGGACATTTACCAGACGATATTGCAATCAGTATTTAATAAACAGTTCCACCACTCAAAATGTTGTGGGATATAAATGAATTAATGTTATTTCTGCAATTATAAATTCTGATACAGAACAGGAATGAGAAAATACATATTCAGCAAAAAGAAAGGATATGTTGGCATGAGACGTGAATACAGAACAATGGTGGATATATGGGCAAACAGGAAAGCATCTGTTTCCACCTTACACGGAGACACAGGAACAAACCCTAATCAAAGAGGTCAAAGTGGCCTCTGGATGGAAATAGATACTGATAGAAGAAAAGATATGCCTAATCAATAACCTACGGTAGACAGACGTCAAACACCCTTATGGGAGTCAGAGATAAGAGTTTGTCATGGACAAGACAGGATAAACAGAAGTTGTGGGATCAGTCTTAAGGAAATGAGTGACGGAAGCGAAGCAGGGAACAAACAATGGAATAAGGAACACATATGGGAAAAGAACTGTATAAATTGCAAGGGTCTTTTGGGATATACTGTGCATTTTGTCATTGCCTTACCTGGCAATTAGACAAAGCACCCACCTGCAGGTGTACAAATAAAACGACGCTGCTGTTCAGAAATTTTGTCTCGGACTGAAATTATTGATGTGAGTGGGCTTTTGTTTCTCACATTGGCTTTATGAATTTTCTCACCGCTTCGAAAGTAGTCCATGCTTGTATTCTTTTTCCCAAAGTGCAAGACCTCGCATTTGCTCATGTTGAATTTCATCAGCCATTTCCTGGACCACTCTCCCAAACTGTCTAGATCCTTCTGCAGCCTCCCCACTTCCTCAGTACTACCTGCCTGTCCACCTAACTTCGTATCATCGGCAAACTTCGCTAGAATGCCCCCAGTCCCTTCATCCAGATCATTAATATATAATGTGAACAGCTGCGGCCCCAACACTGAACCCTGCGGGACACCGCTTGTCACCGGCTGCCATTCCGAAAAAGAACCTTTTATCCCAACTCTCTGCCTTCTGTCAGACAGCCAATCCTCAATCCATACCAGTAGCTCACCTCAAACACCATGGGCCCTCACCTTGCTCAGCAGCCTCCCATGTGGCACCTTATCAAAGGCCTTTTGGAAGTCCAAATAGACCACTTCCACTGGGTTTCCCTGGTCTAACCTACTTGTCACCTCTTCAAAGAACT
>NC_057738.1:32514442-32560649 GCF_004010195.1 Chiloscyllium plagiosum
TTGAAGTGGCCCAATGTCTACTTTTGCCTGTTGTTTGTTTCTTATGTATTGAAAGAAACTTTTACTATCATTTCTAATATTACTGGCTAGCCTACCTTCATATTTGACCCTCTCCTTCCTTTTTCTCTCTTTGTTATCCTCTGTTTGTTTTTGTAGCTTTCCCAGTGCTCTTGGCCACTTTATAGGATCTCTCTTTTTCTTTGATACATTTCCTGACTTCCTTTGTCAGCCATGGCTGTCTAATCCCTCCCCGGATAATCTTTTTTTTCTTGGGGATGAACCTCTGTACAGTGTCCTCAATTATACCTACAAACTCCTGCCATTTTTGCTCTACTGTCTTCCCCGTTAGGCTCTGCTTCCAGTCGATTATCTGCAATTGTTTCCAGTTTGATTACCACCTCTTGATTGAAGGCTTGCTGGAGTAATTCTTGTTAAAACTAAAGTTATTGCAAGTAATTGCACAGTGATGTGAAAGCATGTAGATTCTTACAAAGCCAGAATGGAAATAAGGCTTAAAAGGTGGGTGATTTAAAATAGATATTTCGGAGGGGGATTTGAGATGGCGGTGACCCAATCGTTCTGGTTTACTGAGCTGTGCACCAGAACTCAGACAAAGTGGGGCACTGCGCGCCCCCCCCTCCCCCAACCCCAACCCCTGCTTCCTGCTTAATGGGCTGGAAATAACTATTTCTCAACCCTTAGAACTAATTAGTACTAGTTTGGAACAGTTAAGAAAATGACTAAGGGGAAGGGAGCACAGGGATCGCATCAGGCAGGGACCCCCCCCAACAACAGACACACCCTTGGCCGCAGCGTGGGCCTCCACGACCACCCCAGGGGACTGGCCTATGGCGCATAGCCTGATCTCTGAGTTGATGAAACTCTGAGAGAAGATCAATTCGTCAATGGAGGAGACCCGGGCCAGGCTTGAATCGATCTCAGTCGTGCTGCAGAGGTGTGACCAGAAGATCCAGCACCTCAGGCAGCGTGTCGGGGAGGGGGAGCAACGGGCCGTGACTTCCGAGACCGCGGCGGAATCCTCGACGGATCGGGATCAGGCCCTGGAACACAGAGTGTGCGCCTTGGAGAAGCAGGTTGATGACCTCGAAAAAGCAAGGTCATTGGCAGAACATCCAGTTGCTGGGGTTTCCTGAACAGGAGGAAGAAGGCCAGCTCGTCAGCTTCTTGGAGCAATGGCTCCCATGGCTTCCAGTCTCAGAAACTAAGGTGGGCCGAGTGCGGGTCAAGCGGGCCCACCGGGTCACAGTACGCAGGCCAGTGCCCCTGCCCGGTCCTAGTGCGATTCCAGCACTATAGAGATAAACAAATGATGCTGGAAGCCTCTAGAGCACTGGGATAGGATCCTCAGGCTCTGATATATAAAGGATCACAAATCATGCTTTTCCAGGACTTCTCTCCAGTTTAGATTGGTAAGAGGAAGGCCTTTGATGCGGTAAAAAGGCAGCTGAGGGACTTGAATATCCAATATTCTGTTAGATATCCAGTGATACTGCATTTCAGCCATGTTCAATTTTGATTCACCGGAAAAGGTGAAGGACTTCTTGGATGTTTTAAAATAGACTGGCTGGCTTGAATTATATGGACAATTGTTTTATTTTGTTTTTTACTCTGTAATTTGCCTGGTTTACCTGGTTGTTGGGGGGTGGTCTTGGGTTTTTTCTTAATATGTCAGGGTCATAATTATTGCCCCTTTTTTTGTCTCCTCTCCCTTCTCTCTCCCTTCCCGTCATCCTTTGTTTTCCTCGTTTTCTTTTCTTATTATTTCCTTTTGTCCTTCTTTTCTAGTTTGGGATTTGGTGGTTGGGGGGGGGGGTGGAGATGGGGAGAGGTCATACATTTTTTTTGTTCTAGGAGTGCCTAGGATTACAGTATGTAGGGGGCAGGATGAGTGCCCACTTTTAACTTTCTTGTTATAAGATGTTGGGTTTTTTTCTTACTTTGTGTTGTCTAGAGCGGAGGCATGGCTTCAGCTAGAAGGAGTCATGATGGAGCTAATGGGTGGTATGAGCGCCCCCTGTGGACAAGGGTGACAGTCTCCTTTCATTTGGTTCAGTGGTTAGCACCGTTGCCTCACAGCACCAAGGTCCCAGATTTGATCCCAGCCTCGGGCAACTGTCTATGTGGAGTTTGCAAATTCTCCCCATGTCTGCATGGGTTTCCTCAGGGCTCTCCGGTTTCCTCCCGCAGTCCAAAGATGTGCAGGTCAGGTGAATTGGCCATGCTAAATTGCCCATAGTGTTAGATGCATTACTCAGAGGGAAATGGAACTGGGTGGGTTACTCTTCGGAGGGTCGGTGTGGACTTCTTGGGCTGAAGGACCTGTTTCCACACTGTAGGGAATTTAATCTAATCTAATCTAATCAAAATTTGTCTTTTATGTTGCTATGTTGTCAAAGTAGCTGTTAAAAATTTTGATTTAGTAGTTTCGGAAGTTGCATTTTAAACTTTATACGAACTGCTTATGGTTTTCACTCGGTGCACTATGAGTGGGGTTCTTCCTCCCGGGGGGTGGTTTCAGATGATCATGGCTAATCGTTCGTTTAAATGATGCACCTGGAATGTTAAGGGGAGTCATTCACCAATTAAGAGAAAAAAGATACTATCAAGCCTTAGAAAAGAGAGAGTCAATGTAGCATTGTTACAAGAAATGCACTTAACTGGTAAAGGAGCATTTGAAGTTGCAACAGAAAGGATTCAGCCTCATCCTTTAATTTGAAAAGTAGAGGAGTTGCTATTCTCATCCGAAAGAACCTCCCATTTCAATGCTAGGCCAAATTAAGAATGTGTGTGGGTGATTCATGATTCTTAAAGCCTTAATACATGGAGAGGAATATGGGATTTTGAATGTATATTGCCCCCGCCTTAAATTCTTAACGGATATGCTTTTTAGATTGGCCCTTGGGCGCGTCATACAATTATAGGGGGAGACTTTAATCGTATTAATGACCCCGAGGTGGACAGGATGCCTCGTGGTCTTGCAGGTATGTCTCCGCAATCCAGGCAGTTGGTGGACCTGAACAAGGAGTTGGGGCTGGTGGACATGTGGAGATGTCTTCACCCCGAAGGTAGGGATTTTATCTTTTTTTTTTAATCTAATCCACATAAGCGCTATACTAGAATTGACATTTGATTTTGTCCTACTGACCTTTTTGAACTTGGTGTTGTCTTGCAGATTAGGGAACATAACCGTCCCTGATCATAGGGCAGTGTACATGGAGGTCAAGGCCGATGGTGGCAGGACGGGCTCCCGGCACTGGAGCATGGACCCTTTCCTCCTGAAAGATAGCAAGTTTATAGAGTACTTTGTGCTGGAGTTTAAAATCTTTTGGGATATTAATTTAGGTATGGCCAGCAATCCATCGGTGCTGTGGGAGACTGCTAAGGCCTATGCATGGGGTTTGATTATTTCTTACTGTGACCTGAAAGCGACAGAGGGGAGAACAGCAGCGTTTGCTCGAGGCTCGCCTGAAGGCAGCTGAGCTAGCATACGTTGTCAGACCGTCTATAACTAAATTGCAGCGGATTACAGCCCTCAGAGCTACTTTGAATGCTATACTCACCCAAACAGCAAAGAGGGAAATCTCTTTTGCGAAACAGAGGTTATTTGAGTATGGTGATAAATCGGGTAGACATCTAGCGTACTTGGCCAGAAAGAAGAATGCCCCCCAATCTATTATCTTCATCAGAGCAAGTGCTGGTACACGCAGCATTTAGAAATTTTTATTTTGCGCTGTACCGGTTGGAGGGCTTTGAGGACAGAATGATGAAAATAGAATCCTTTTTTAAGATGCTGGACCTTCCGGGTGTAACCTCAGAGCAGGCATCCTTTCTGAGTGCCCTCCTGACAATTCAGGAAATACAAGAGGCAGTGAGGTTGCTCCAGAGTGGTAAAGCGCCCAGACCAGACAGATCTCAAAGTGAGTTTTATAAAGAGTTTATAGACAAGCTGGCCGAGCCACTCTTGGATATGTACAATTACTCATTCAGTCAGGACTGCCTCCCATCTTCTCTGAAGAAGCAAATATTTCTCTTGTTCTTAAGAAAGCAAAAGCCCCAAAGGATTGCACCTCATTTTAGGCCGATATCGTTACTGAATGTGGATTTTAAAATCCTATCGAAAATGCTGGCATTAAGACTGGAGAGGGTATTGCCTTTTATTATAAAGGAGGACCAGACAGGTTTTAATAAGGGTCGTAGGTCTACCAACAATATTAGAAGAGTACTAAATATGCTCCAAATATGTCACCAAAGGTCGATCCCGGGTTTGGTAGTCTCCCTAGATGCAGACAAAGCATTTGATTGGGTGGAGTGGCCGTACCTGTTTTATGTCATGAAACGGTTTGGTCTTGGAAAGGTTTTTGCTAAATGGGTGGCAGTGCTGTATAGTGATCCGAAAGAAGCAACTAATGGTATAAGGTCAGATAGTTTTAGTGTCGGCAGAGGCTGCTGTCCAGGGTGCCCTCTCTCGCCACTATTATTTACATTGGTGAATGAGCCGCTGGCTCCCAATATAACTGCTGGAGGTAGAGTCAGGCAGGCATAAAATCACCCTCTATGCTCCTCTTTTTAACTGATCCAATGACATCTGTGCCCTGCTTAACACAAGTGATTAATCTGTTTGGTTTGTTTTCAGGATATAAAATTAATTGCATGAAATTGGAGGCCAGGCCTGTGGGGGGGCCTTACTAGTATATCCAATTTTGGGAATGGAACCCATTTCCCCTTCCGGTGGTCACAGGGAGGTTTTTTTTTATTTAGGTATTTTTATTACCCCAGTCTTTGATCAATTAAATAGAGCCAACTATGTGCAGTTGCTAGGGAAGATAAGGCAGGACTTTTGGTGCTGGGAAGATCTTCTGATATCTTGGTTGGGCAGAATAACTCTGGTCAAAATCAATGTTCTTCCTCGCTTATTATAACCCATGAGAATGCTCTGTTTGACGCTGCCAAAGCAAGCACTGTGCAGGTTTTACAGTTGGCTTCGATCTTTATCTGGCATCATAGGCGGCCTCTTATTAAGCTGGATAAATTGCAGCTTCTGCAGGAGAGGCGGGGTCTAGATTTTCCGAACTTTAAGAAATACCAATTGAGCTCTTTACTGTCCTATGTGGCTGAATGGGACTGTCAGGATCCGTGATCAATCTGGTTGGGCATTGAGGCCTCCTCCCAGACAAAATGCCCTCTCATTAACTTGTTGTTTATGGACAAGATGAGAATTGTTATGGATCACTACAAAAACCCAATTGTCCCAAGCACAGTTAAAGCATAGAGAATGATGCGGCAGGGCGAGGGCAATTTATAAAAAAACCTCCCCCTTCACTCCCATAGTGGGAATGTTGGGATTCCAGCTAGGGTCGATGGACTCTGGCTTTAAGTTCTGGGAGTCTAGAGTCTCCTGTTTGGGAGATCTATTTGACGGGACGTTCCTTTGAACAGCTGAGTCAGAAATTCAAGCTACCTAGGAGAGATCTCTTTCGTTACTTCCAGGTTAAAGACTTCATACAAAAAAAGACTACATTGATGGTCAACCCCTACAAGTTGGATATGGAGAGGAGAGTGCTCCAGTCTACAGGTGCCCTCTTGGTTAGCACTTTTTACCACTTGTTAGGAAGTAATGTTTTGAAGGACATTTAATGGCAATGCAGAACCTGGACTCAAGAATTGGGGTGGAAATCTCGTCAGAGATGTGGGAGGATATCTGAGAAAATGTTAGGAAGATCTCATTTTGTAATAGGACCCAGGCTATTCAACTGTGAAGGTACTTCATAGGACTCACTTGGCACCAGAATGGCTTGCGAAATTTAAGACCGGAGTGCCCCTAATATGCCCCAAGTGTAAAATGGAGGTTGGCACTCTTACGTATTGCTTGTGGTCATGCCACAAGCTCCACAGGAATGCCATAGTGAGTGTTTTGGGAAGTGAGGTTAAGTTGGTTCTGGTGTCCCTCCTTTTGGGTCTTCCAAATCTTCCCTCTTTGGGTACGCATGGGAAGAAATTGTTTAATATTCTTTCATTCTGTGCAAGGAAGAACATTCTAATGAGCTGGGTGTTGGAGAATCCCCTGGGGACTCTTGAGCTGACATAGGTTAGTCATGGAACACATCCCCCTGCACTTTCTTACGAGTATGGTGCAACAGAAAACAGAATTGTTTTACAGAACATGGCAATCCTTTTTGAATTATGTTGATGCAGACTTATTGGCTATACTATTCAGGGTTTTTGAATAGCCTTGAAGGTTTAGATTAGATTCCCTACAGTGTGGAAACAGGCTCTTTGGCCCAACCAGTCCACACCGACCCTCTGAAGAGTTACCCACCAGAACCATTCCCCTCTGACTAATGCACCTAACACTATGCGCAATTTAGCATGGCCAATTCACCTGACCTGCACATCTTTGGACTGTGGGAGGAAACCGGAGCACCCGGAGGAAACCCACACAGACAGTCACTCGAGGCTGGAATCGATCCTGGGACTCTGGTGCTGTGAGGCAGCAGCGCTAACCACTGAGCCACCATGCCGCCCCAGGTTGTGCTGTCAGTCTGAGGGTTCCTAGGGGGAAGAATCCTGAACAAATACGGGTTTGCTTACTATTGCTCCCAACAGTGGGGAGCTTTGGTGAGATTATTAATCTCACCAAAGTGAGTGTATTAATTATGTGAATATAATTTACGTTACCTTGCTATAACTTGGTTTAATTTTATTTTGTTTGTTTATTTATTTTTCATCTTTCTCCTTGGTTATTTATTGAATTGTTTTTGAAGAGGTTTTCGTTTTGCTTTTTTTTTCGTGTTCGATAGTTTGTGGAGTAGAGTTGTACTTTGTTTTCTATCATTGTTATTATATTATAAGTTGTCACACTATTTTGTACTGGTTTTGTAAAAAACATTAAATCTTTTTTCAATAAAAAATGTATTTAAAAAAAAATCTCAAAATTCTGAGTGATCTGAGCAGACATTAACCCTTCAAGCTCAAATATGATGCATTAAATCATATTAGTGTAAATATAATCACAAATACATGTGCAGTAGTTATCAATAAAGGTGATGATTGTACATTTAATTTCTATGAAAAGCAAAAGATGCTTTTGGATCCTATTATTTTGATGACTTCCTAATCATTTAGTCAAAATTGGAACTCAAACAGGTGCCTAAGTTTATTTGAGATAATGTATGAAGGTCTTGTGAAAGTATTATTTTAAGTAACATTGGTGACAAGTTCAGTAATTAATGAATATATGCACAAAAACTTTGGAAAAACATTCTGTGAGTTTGATGATGCTCCCTGATTGTTAACGGCAATCTGCTAGAGTCCAATGGCTGATGTGGACTGGGCCAAGCTTTCTTCACAAGACAAGATGCCAGCTGATAAAACCTCAAATGAATATTATAATTTAACTTTCTTAATTTTGATGTTGTCTAAAATAATCTGCTACAATGAAAGGAATTCAGCAACTTACATATGCATTGGAGAGACGCTGGCCTAGTGGTATTATTGCCGGACTATTAATCCAGAGATCCAGGTAATATTCTGGAACATGGATCTGAATCCTGCTATGGTGGAAACTGAATTCAATTTGAAAAGAAATTTTGAATTAGTTTAATGCTGACCATTGATTCATTGTTTATTGTTTGAAAACCCATCTGCTTCACTAATGCCCTTGAGGGAAAAACTGCCATCCTTACCTGGTCTACTCCAGACCTACAGCACTTCTGGGTGACTCTTAATTGCCCTGTGGGGCAACTAGTGATGGGCAATAATTGCTGGCTTAGTCAGTGATACTCACATCGCATGAATGAATAAAAGATTAATCCACTGGATTCAAGAAGTCAGGTTGCTGATCTGAGGTGGACATATTCTAAGTGTTATCAGCAAAAATGATGTCACAGAAACCTTGCACAATTGAATGAGTATTTGTGGTCAGTGGGGGCAAGTTACTGTTCAAACTGGCAGGTCACTTACCTACTTTTGGGTGAGAAACCTGTTTGGCATCTGAAAAAAATCTCCACTCAACAGAATCAATTTGCAGCTGGCTGGATTGTAAAAAGTAGAGAAACCAATGACCATTCATCACACTAAATAATGTAAACTTTAAGCACTAAAGCTTTGTAGCCTTGCAGATTGAAATAACTGGGCAGCAGCTTGTATCCCGTCACCAAATCACACACAATACGTGGGCTCAGACCAGCCAGCTCAAAGCCAGTCCCTAGACTGAGAAGATGCTTTGAATCTCTGGTTTTATTTTTTTTTCTTCTTACAGCTTTTAATCATCAGGACAGTCTGCAAGAAATGCTAATGCAAAGAGAAAACAACATTGAGAGGAGAGTTCTGATTGTTTGCCAAATGGAGTCTGATTGGTAGAGACACCGCGTTGGATAATGCACTAGTTAATGATGACTGACAGCTAATTACAAAATTTTGCTTATTTTTTTTAAAAAGGCAGCTTAACTCTGGTCAAGAACTTGCCTTGAGTAATAAGCCAGAGAAAAGCTGTCACTTACTTTTCGTCTTGAAACAGGCACTGTGCATACACATGTTCTTTCTATCTGTAAAGTACCGAGCCCAGGGATTTAATTTATATTACTTTTAGTACCATACTGCAAGCCCAACTGATGATCCCAAATGGGTTGACAGCATAATTATTCACACATTCAGGATTATGAAGCACATGCTGTCCAATTGTAGATTTAACATCTAAAACTGTGTTTTGAGCTTTGCAAGTATGGCCTGGTAGGTGCATTCAGTACCCTGCTTGTTGAGAACTGCCCCAGGGAACACACCAATATCAGTTATGCAATTGCAGAATTATGAACCAACACCCTATTTTGGGCTGTACAAACCTTGACGGAGTTGGTTCTTCAGAAACTCCCACTGTATTTAGTATTTGAGAATGATCCTGTTCCACATTAAATACTGAGCTCTACCCTCCCCCATAAACCGTCGTCCATCAGATACATCTTGACCTCTCATTTGACCACTGCCATTTGCTTCCATAACCGTCCCTGGCCCACTCTTCCCTGTTGTCTACTTTTAATCTAGCAGTAGTCAAGATGTGATGAAGAAAATAAATCAGGAGATAGAAAGACATTGTTACCTTTAATCATGGTGGACTTCAATCTGCAGGTGGACTGGGAAAAACAGGTTGGTAACGGATCCCAAGAACAGGAATTCATGGAATGTCTACAATTTTATTTTGGAGCAGCTTGTTGTAGAGCAGTTCTAGATTTACTAAATGTAATGGGGCAGACTTGATTAGAGAGCTTAAAGTGAAGGAATTTCTCGGGGGCAATGACCATAATATAATAGAATTCACTCTGTGGTTTTAGAGGGAGTAGCTTGAATCAGATATAAGTTTTACAAGTGACTAAAAGTAACTACAAAGACATTAGGGAAGAGCTGGCCAGTGTTGATTGGAATGGGGGAGCCTTGCAGGGAAGACAGTGGAGTAACAATGGGCAGGAATTGCTGGGAGTAATTTGTGATGTACAGCTGAAATTCATCCCAAGGAAGAAGAAACATACTAAGGGAAGGATGTGGCAACCATGGTCGACAAGGGAAGTCAGGGACAGCATAAAAGCAAAAGGAAAAGCAGACAGTGTACTGAAGATCAGTGGAAAGCTAGAGAATTGGGAAGGCTTTAAAAACCAGCAGAGGACAAGTAAGAAAACAATGAGGTGACAATTTGAAATATAAGAATAAGCTAGTTAGTAACTTAAAAGTAGATTGCAAGAGGTTCTCGTAGATATATAAAAGGTAAGAGGGAGGCACAAGTGGATATTGGACTGTTGGAAAGTGAAGCTGCAGAAGTATTAATGACGAACAAAGAAATGGCAGGTGAACTGAATAGGGACTCTGCATCAGTTTTCACAGTGGAAGACACCACTGGCATACCAGAACTGCAAGAGAGTTGGGGCAAAGGTGCATGTAGTGAACAGAGAAGCTGAAAGGTCTGAAGGTGGATAAATCAGCTGGACTAACGGGACTGCACCCAGCGATCTAAAGGAGATAACTGAGGAGATGATGGAGGCATTGATGGTGATCTTTGAGGAATCACTGGAGTCAGGGAGGATCCCAGAGAACCTGAAAATGGCTAATGTAATACACTGCTTAAGAAGGGAGAGAAGCAGTAGACAGGAAACTATAGGCTGGTTAGCCTAACTTTAGTTGGTAAGATTTTAGGATCCATTATTAAGTATGAGATTGTAGAGTACTTGGAAGTATATGGTAAAATAGGGTGGAGTCAGCATAGCTTAGTCATGCCTGACAAATTTGTTAAAATTCTTTGAGCATGTAACGAGCAAGTGAGACAAAGGAAAGCCAGTGGATGTGATTTATTTGGATTTCATGGAGGCCTTTGATAAGGTGCCGCACAGGAGGCTGCTAAATAAGACAAGTGCCCATGGTATTAGAAGCAAGGTACAGGCATGGTTAGAGGATTGGCTGACTGGCAGAAGGCAGAGAGTAAGGACAAAGGGGTCTTTTTCAAGATGATAGCCAGTGACTAGTGGAGTTCTGCAGGGCTCTGTGATGGGACCACAGTTATTCACATTATACATTAACGATTTGGTTGAAGTAACTGAGGGTATCATTGCTAAGTTTGCAGGTGATACAAAGATAATGGAGGGACAGGTAGTGTTAAGAAAGCGGGGAGGTGCAGAAGGACTTGGCTATGAGAGAGTGGAGAAAGTGAGGTCTGCAGATGCTGGAGATCAAAGTTGAAACTTTATTGCTGGAACAGCACAGCAGGTCAGGCAGCATCCAGGGAACAGGAGATTCGACGTTTCGGGCACAGGCCCTTCTTCAGGAAGAGAGTGGGCAAACAAGTGGCAGATGGAATACAATATGGGCAAGTGTGAGATTGTGCACTTTGGTAAGAATAGAGGTGTAGTTTATTTTCTTATTGGGAATGGCTTCTGAAATCTGAAGCACAAAGAGATTTGGGAGTACTTGTTCAGGATTCTCAAGGTTAACATGCAGGCTCATTTGCCAGATAGGAAGGCAAATGCAATGTTAGCATTAATTTTAAGAGGGCTATAATGCAAGAGCAGAAATGTGCTGCTGAGGCTGGATAAAGCTATAATATGATTACATTTGGAATATTGTAAGCAGTTTCGGGTGCCACATCTAAGGAAGGACGTGCTGGCATTGGAGAGGGACCAGAGGATGTTACAAGAATGATCCTAGAGATGAAAGACTTGTCATATGCAAAGTGGTTGAGGACTCTGGTCTGTACTTGACAGAGTTTAGAAGGTTGAGGGAGGATCTGATTGAAACATACAGAATACAGACAGGCCTGGATAGCATGGATAGAGAGACGTTTCCACTAGTCAGAAAGACTAGGACCAAGGGTACAGGCTCAGAATGAAGGGATGACTCTTTTAAATTGAGATGAGGAGAAATTTCTTCAGCCAGAGGGTGGTTAATCTGTGGAACTTGTTGCTGAAGGCGACTGTGGAGGCTAAGTCTTTGAGTGTACTTATGATCGATAGATAGGTTCTTAAATAGTAAGGGAATCAAGGGTTATGGGGTGGGGGGGGGGTGAAGGAAGGAAATTGGGGTTGAGAATATCAACCCTGATTGAATAATATAGCAGATTCAATGAGTTGAATGGCCTAATTCTGCTGTATTTTATGATTAACTCAGGAGCTCGCAGCTAGTGGCCACTATTTGCCCTCCCTTGCCCTGCCAACCCTGAAAGTGTTTGAAAAGGGGTGACCATCATTGCTTGTTAACCCCATCGATCGAGTTCCCAGTCTGGCTCAGCTTTTGCCAGCAGCTGACTGGTAGTCATCACAGTCTGCAAATTAGTCATGTGACCTGCCTGACCTCACCCATGAGCCAACAATTCATTTTGGTTCAAAGTCCTGAGGTAAAAACAATTTGATGGAGAAAATCACCTGTTCTGGCGGCATTTGTAGTGAGAGAAACCATAACTTGAGTACAATATGACTGATCTTTGCAACTGAAAGGTCTGGAAAATGATTGCTTTTCATGGCACAGAAACTTATGGACAGAAGGAGTAATGAAACAGTTGTGAAATGTGCCTTAGAGCAACTAGCATAGGGGCAGTACAAAAGATATATGGAGGAAGAGTAAGTTTTAATGGTAGGTATTAATAGCAGAAAGTAAGGTAACACTGCTCAGAGCAAACACATACAAGCAAGTTAATGGTGGTTTGGGGAAAATGGAGATGTAATTAATTATGGAGGGTGGAGTTTGTGGTTTGAAGTCGTAGAGATCAATGTTGAATCCTGGGGGCTGTAAAGCACTGAAGTGGAAAAATTAAGTGCTATTCATTCAGTTTGTATTGGGCTTCACTGGAATGCTACAACAGACCTGGGACAGAAACGCAAGCATGAGAGCTGGATGCCATACTGAAATCGGGAGTGTGGTGCTAGAAAAGCACAGAAGGTCAGGCAGCATCCGAGGAGCAGGAGAATCTACGTTTTGGGCATAAGCCATTCATAGGAACGTGGGCTGATGAAGGGCTTATGCCCAAAACATCGATTCTCCTGCTCCTCAGAAGCTGCCTGACCTGTTGTGCTTTTCTAGCATCACACTCTTGACTCTGATCTCCAGCATCTGCAGTCCTCACTTTCTCCTGACATATCGAAATGGCAGGCAACTGAAAGGCCAGGGTCATTCTTACAGATATTGTGGAGCTGGTCCACAATGTGGTCACCTGGTCTGCGTTTGATCTCGTCAATGCACAGTAGCTAGCATTCTTGGTAGTGAATACAATAGACTAGATTGCAAGAAGCACAAGTAAGTTGCTGCTTCATCTGGGAAAGTGTATTTGAGGTCTTGGACAGTAAAGACAGAGGAGATGAATGGGCAACTGTTACACCACATGCAGTTGCATAGAAAGGTGTCATGGGCGTGAGAATTAGTGGTGGGAATGATGGAGGAGTTGACCAGAGTGTCACAGAGTGAATGGTCTCTGTGGAATCTGACAGGGTTGGTGGGAGTTGATAAATATGGTGAGGGCATCCTGTTGCAGATGGTGGAAAGGAAGAGGATGATCCTCTGAAAATGCAGACCAGTGTGGTGGGAAATGAGGACAAGGGAAACCCTACTGTCATTCTGGCAGACAGGAGAAGGCATGAGGACAGAAATGTGGGAACTGGGTCAGGCATGGCTGAGGGTCCAGTCAACCACAGTGGTTGGGTATGAGGTTACTCCTCAGTAAAAGGAAGACATGTCAGACAAATTCCTGTGGAAGGTGGCATCATCAGAGCAGATGCAATGGAGACAATGTGTGTTTGTAATGGAGAATGAGAATTTTACTTGAAACTATGTTATTCTCTTTATAGAGGCTGCCAGATCTGTTGGGTTTCTCCAGTAATTTTTATTCTCCAGTATCTAAAGTACTGTGTTTTCTTCGAAATCAGAGCAGAGGCAGATGGAGCAGATAGGGTTAAACAATTCCTCTTGGCAGAGGGATTGAGAACCAGAGAACATCTATTTCAGATATTGGCAAAAGGAGCAAGTAGGTTACACAACAAGTAGTTAGAAACTGAAAGGCACTGCCTGACACCTTGATGAAAGCAGATTCAATCATGGCTTTCAAATGCAAACTGGATAATTATCTGCTTAATAATAATCTGATTAATAACTTGAGAATCATCCATTGTGACAGCTGAGGCACAATCTTGTAATCAACAGCAGCGCAAGTGCTCGCTGCTTCCGGAAATCGGTATCAGTTCTAACTCTATGCACCAGTTCAAATGCTCCAAGCCAGAAGTAACCCTGCACAGTAGCATTGTGGGAGGAATTTCCCCAAGGATGGCTGTCACCCTAATTTGCTGACACAGGCCTGGAGGAGCAGGTCAAAGGAGCAGTGGTCAGGTTCCTCTACCACCAGGGTCACCAGGGAAGACGACCACACCAGACCTTCTGTGATATGTGAACGTTTGGTTTATGCAGATTGTTCACAAATGGAGCCTGCTCCCTCCAAGATATAACAAAAACAACTTAGTTCACCCACTCTGGGTGTAGTGGTGGCTATGTTTCATTTCCATTGCACATCTGAAATTTAAAAGAGGATGGAAGATAGCACTTCACAGGGTTGCTGGTTCAGCCTGGTAATCTAGGTGACTTCCCAAAGCTTCATGTTCCTTTCTTCCTTGCCCTCCCTGTCATGCTCATTTTGTTCACTCTTTCTCAGATTCTCAGATGATTCTTATTCATTCTGGATATAAGTTTGCTCACTGAGGGATAGGTCACTTTGGATCGAGATGAGGAGAAATGTTTTCACCCAGAGCCTGTGGAATTCTCTGCATCAGAAAGGGGTTCAGTCCAAAACATTGAATATTTTCAAGGAGTTAGATCTAGTTCTTAGGGCTAAAGGGATCAAAGGGTAGGGGGAGAAAGTAGGAACAGTGATGAACAGCCATAATCACATTGAATGGCTGACTAGGCTTGAATAATTGAACGGCATCCTCCTACTCCTTTTTTTTTGTCCTTATCCTCGGACGTACAGCTTGTGCCAAACTTGCGTTTGCCACATAAGCTGCTGGCATATTGGGCAGGTGCAACATTGATGGAGCAAATTCCAAATAGTGACATGACCACACCTCAACTGATCACAGTTGGCAACCATGACCAGCTGCCTGCATTGAAAAGCAAGACAAGACATATGCACCATGAGCCTTGTAAGTCCTGGGTGAGGCAGAAATGTGCAAAAATGGCATGGCAAGGCAAGGCAAAGATGCTGTGAGCATACAGAAAGGCACAAAGTGAGTGGACACAAAGAAAACAAGCTGAGAACCCTTAGCTGCACCCTGTTCAGATACCATTCCCTGTGCACAAAGTGGCTCAGCAGCAGCATTGCAGTGAAAGGTGTCTGTGAGTTCCAAAGTGCAGTAATGAAGTGCAGAACTATCCAAAATGAGTCAGAGATTTGACATGATGATACAAAGAGACTGGTGCTTTGCTGATGCCAGTCTCCTTGTGTTATGGACTAGGCCAGAGCACTCAAAATATTCTGAAGCAGGCAGCCCAGACCATAACTTTGCAATTTGTTTCAGGAAGTGTACAATGGAAATTACCCGGAGTAAGTTGGCTCGGTTGACTACCAGGTTTTAAAACAGACAAAAATTTATTCACAAAATTACGGAATGAAACACAAGAGCAGAATAAAAAACACCTACAGAACTATACAAACTAGACTTAATTATGCTGTTCCGAATATGCATAACAATCCCAATAAACAAACTCCCTTAACCACAGCAAAAATGAAACAAAAGCTGACCGATTGAAGTTAGAAGGGCAGAAGGAGAGAGTGTCTAGCAGCCTGTTCCCACACAGCCCACAGCTGATCTCTCTCTAACTAGTTCTGGACTGAACTATTCAGCTAGAGAGCTGGCCGTGCCCCATTGACTAATACAGGTTACTTCTACAAACATAAAAGCTTTGGCCTAAAGACTCATCTGTTTACTTATAGACAAAAAGACCTTTCACCTCTGTACCAAACCCAGCTGTCTCGGAACCCGGTCTGTTTCCAACCCCTCTGAGAAAACCAAGGTCACATATCCTTGAGAAAAGGACCAGCTTTTCGAAAAAAAGAGACCAGATTTGTGATACCTCCCCACTAAAAAAAATGACTATCATTATCAAAAGATGGCTTCATTTTTAAAACCCTTCAAAACAAACTGGTTAGTAGTCTAAAACACACATATACACCATACTAACTATGCACATGCAAACATGCACAACCACATGAGAATTCAGGCCATATACAGCCGCCACCAAATGCTTCCGTATCTCATTCGAGCCTCAATAACGCATGGGCAATCACATTTTCACGACCTGTCACATGTATAATTGTCAAATTTAATGGCTGCAACAACAAGCTCCATCTAAACAGTCTGGCATTTTTTTGGATTAGATTACTTAGTGTGGAAACAGGCCCTTCGGCCCAACAAGTCCACACCTACCCTCCGAAGAGCAACCCACCCAGACCCATTCCCCTCCATTTACCCCTTCACCTAACACTACGATCAATTTAACCAGGCCAATTTACCTAACTTGCACATTTTTGGACTGTGGGAAGAAACCAGAACACCTGGAGGAAACCCACGCAGACACGGGGAGAATGTGCAAACTCCACACAGACAGTTGCCCGAGGTGGGAATTGAACCCAGGTCTCTGGCGCTGTGAGGCTTTGTTCTTGAATTTTTCCACAAACGTCAATGGGTTATGATCAGTGTATATGATTGTCTCAGATGCATTGCTGGTAATATAAATACTGAAACATTGTAATGCCAACACCAAGCTCAAAATCTCTTTCTCCACCATTGAATATTTTTGTTAATGAACGTTTAACTTCCTGGAAAAATACCCAATGTGTCTTTCTATTCCCTCGTCATCCTCCTGCAGGAGCACCGCACTAACACCCAAATCACTGGCATCGATAGCCACCTTGAAAGGCTTCATGTAATGAAGTGTGGCTAAGTTTTTAGGCTCTCAAATGTCTTTTGACAGTCCGCTGTCCACTGAAACTTCTTGCCCTTTTTTGACAGTTCGTTGAGTGGAGCAGCCACACTGCTAAAGTTCGGCACAAACATTTGGCAAAAAACAATTAATCTTAGGAACTGTAGTACTGCTGTTTTCGTTGAAGGTGTGGGAAATTCCACAATTACTTTCACTTTCACATCCCATGGGGCCATTTGTCCATGCCCAGTTACATGACCCAGGAAGGCGACTTGGGCTTTGGCAAATTCACTTTTAGCCAGCCAAGTATGCCTTCTGAAGTCGATCGAACAAGCCCGATAAATGCTGTAAATGTTCCTTCCATGAGTGACTAAAAATCACCAGGTCATCAATGTAAACAACACAATTGGGTAACCTGACAATGACCTTATTAGTCAGCCTCTGAAATGTGGCTGGAGCATTTTTCATATCAAATGGCATGACTTTGAAGTGGTACAGTTCATTTGGCGTTACGAAAGCTGAAATTCTCTCTGACAGAGGTACCTGCCAGTATCCTCTGAGCAAGTCCAACTTAGAAACGCTTGTCCCATCTTTTCGACACAGTCTTCCAACCGCAAAATTAGATATGCATCAGTCTTTGAAACAGTGTTGACTTTACGATAGTCCACACATAACCATTGGGTACCATCTGGCTTTGACACCATGACTATGGGTGAGCTCCAGTCACTGTAACTCACTTCGATTATGCCATCTTGGAGCATGCGCTCTATCTCCTTCTGCAACTGTGCCATCTTTAAGGGGTTGTGCCTGTAAGGATGTTGTTTAATCAGAACAACATCTCCTACATCTACATCATGCACAATTAGGTGAATACCGCCCAGTTTATTTCCGCATATCTCCCCATGTAATAGTAATAACTCTTTCAGCTCATTTTGATTTTCTTGTGGAAGGTAACTCAATAATTTATCTCAGTTTTTGACAACTTCCTCATTATCCAATTTGATTTGAGGAATTTCGGATTCAAAATTCTCTGAACTTGGTTCTTCCTTCTGTGCTGTAATCATTAACACCTTCTCCTCTTGCTTTCCTTCCCTATCAAAATACCTTTTGAGCATATTCACATGACACACTCTGTGAGATTACTTACTGTCTGGAATCCTTATCAAGTAGTTCACCTCACCTAATTTTATCTCGATTTGATAAGGTCCACTAAATCGACAAAATTTCCAGAGGCAGTCCCATTCTGCAATATTACAGCTAAAAGGGTTGTAGAAGGATTAATCAAATTTCTTTTCCTAGATAAGGACTATCATTAGAGATCCAGTCAGATCAACGAGGTTATGGATAGCTTGGGAATAAAGCAATTCAAACTTACTGCATACCATTGTGAATCGCAGTGTGCAACTGGAGAGGTGGCATCAAACACTAAAGGCCACGTTGAGGGCTTATGGTCAGGACTACAACCCTTTTAGCTGTAATATTGCGGAATGGGACTGCCTCTGGAAATCTTGTCGATATATGCATTATTGTTAATAAATATTTATTTCCACTTTTAGTTTGAGGTAGGGAACCTACACAATCAACTCTTGTGAAAGGTTCCTCAAATGCTGGAATAGGTACTAAAGATGCAGATTTTATTACTGCCTGTGGTTTTCCAATTAGCTGACATCTATGACACATCTGGTAAAGTTCGACTTCATCCTTGTGTAGTCCGGGCCAGTAAAAATGTCTTTGTATTTCAGCCTGTTTTTTCCTTACCCCTAAATGACCTCCAAGTGGTAGATCATGCACCACTCACAGCACCTCCTTTCTATACCCTACTGGCAAAACAATCTGATGAACTTCTGCCCATTCCTCATCTGCTTGAATGTGTGATGGGCCTCCATTTCCTCATTAAGACATCATTTGTTGAGTAATAACACACAGAGATGCATTCACTCTTCTTTTCTGCATATGTCTTTTGATATAACTCATCTTTCTGCTGTAACTCAATCAGCTTAGCAGAGCTAAAGATATTTGCATGTTTACCTATTTGCTCCTGCTCTGTCCCACTTATCTGATCAAAAGAAGTCTCTGATAAAACTATTTCCCTATTCCTTATCTGTGTCTTTTGGTCTCTCCTGCTTCAGCTTGTGCCTCTATGATTCTGTGACCACACAATCTGGGAGGAACACTGGATAAACGCCCTGCATGTCTTCAGTTTCTTGAGTCTCCACTGGCTTTTCAACTAGAGTAGGCAGCATGCCTACCGGTGAGTCAGCTATATCATTTGCAAAGACAAATTGTATTCCTGGAGCTGAGAGTCTGTCCAGTACTCCTACCACAAATTCTCCACTCTTCTCTGGACACACTAGCCTCACTTTACATAATTGTGTACTTTTTGTCTCACTGTGATTTCCTGTTACCAGTACCTTTTCTGACAATAGTCCCTCAGGAGTACATACCTCCTCATCCTTCAGCATCACAGACTGAGAGGATCCTGTGTCCCATAATATTATAACCCCTTTACCTGCTACTCCTGGCCTATGTGAATAAACTTTACCTTTGCAGGTATATGTTTTAATCAGATCTGGCACTTCCTCCTTAACCAACCTCTGATCATCTTGTTCACTCTGAGGCAGTTGTCTAACTTCGCTTGTGCATTTTATTACTAATCCAACAAAACTCCCAGGCTTGTCCAGATTTCCTACATCTGGCTTTCTCCTAGCCCACCAACACTGTGATTTCGTCCGCCCACTTTATTACAATGAAAACACCAGAGCTTTTTAACTTCTTTGTCTCCCTCAAGGGTTTCTTTTTTACCCTGTGATAAGTTATCCTTATGATCTTCACTGAGATCTACTTCTCCCTTTCCAATGAGGATTTCTCTTTGCCCCAGTTTCTATCTCTCACGGACTGAAATTGATTCTGGAAGTCAACCCGTATTTTATGAACTAGCTCATAATTATCAGCCACTTCAGCTGCTAACCTCGCTGTTTTAATTCTCTGCTCTTCCACTTGAGTTAGCATTACTCCCTCTCTATGGTTACCTTCAGCCTTTATCTCCATCCTGTTTAGCTGACTTCCCTTCTTAAGTGTCAACTTCTGAAGTTCAAACGCTCTCTTTTTTTCCCTCTCTTCTGTTTTTAATCATAACTCAGACCTTTTCAGTTCTGCCCTTTCCTTATCTCTCACATCTAACTCAAGCTGCTTCATTTGCAATTGAATTCTTGCCATCTCTATAAATCCTGATGGTGTTTGCAGCAAGTTTAAATGCTGATTTACTGCTGTAATTATCTCTCCTCTCCTCACAGAAGGAGGCAGCTCCAACCCCAGCTTGTCTGCTAATTCCTGTAGCTTGGCCTTAACCACCTTTTGCAAAACTACTAAGTTCACCACATCCACTTCCAGAAAAATGTTGGCGACTGAAAGAGCCATTATTATCCCAAGCTTTGTGTACCCAACCAAACCAACACCCGAAATAAAGACACTAGCACCTACCACTCACTGTTTAAAATCCCAAACGAGCCCCCAGTCTGTTATGGAATAGGCTAGACCACTCAAAACATTCTGAAGCAGGCAGCCCAGACCATAACTTTGCAACTTGTTTCGGGAAGTGTACAATGAAAATTAACCGGAGTAAGTTAGCTAGGTTGACTACCAGGTTTTAAAACAGACAAAAATTTATTAACAAAATTATGGAATAAAACACAAAGAACAGAATAAAGAACACCTACAGAACTTGGGCTATCCAAACTAGACTTAATTATGCTGTTCTGAATATACACAACAGTCCCAATAAACAAACCCTCTTAACCACAGCAAAAATGAAATAAAAGCTTACAGGTTGAAGTTGGAAGGGCTAAAGGAGAGAGTATTGAGCAGCCTGTTCCCACACAGCCCACAGCTGAACTCCCTAACTAGTTCTGGACTGAACTATTCAGCTAGAGAGCTGGCCACACCCCCTTGACTTATACAGGTTACTTCTACAAACAAAAAAGCTTTGGTCTAAAGACTCATCTGTTTACTTATAGACAAAAAGACCTTTCACCTCTGTACCAAACCCAGCTGTCTCGGAACCCGGCCTGTTTACAACCGCTCTGAGAAAACCAAGGACACAGCATCCTTGAGGAAAGGGCCAGCTTTGTGATACTTGGATTTGGGATGCATGTGGTCCCTTCCCATGGAGTATGTCCTGAGATGTTGGGAATTCTTGAATTCTCAAGGCCTCAATCCTGACAACAGCGAACTGCAGCCATGAGGTTACTGCTCTGATGTTTTGGTCAGGATTGTCACCACCCAGTTTCTCTCTGCCGCTTGGGAAAAAATAACAAAGTGCATAACAAATGAGGCAAGATTAGGCAACAGTGAGACATTAATGTGTGCAAATAGGCCTCTCACATTGCACTAGTAAGCTTCTCAATTAGCCATTGAAACCTATGCACAAAATCTGAACTAGTTTCTCGATGTTGAGAATCTCCGTGTTTTTGTGTTCGCCACATATTTCTAACCACGTTGCCATTGCCCACATCATTCAGGGACTGAGAAAATTTCACCAAATGGGTTAAATTACCTCTTTCTGTGTTGTAATGAATACATCCTCAATAATGGGACAGTGTAAAAGAGAAAACAGCCTTTTGCCACAACTACCAAGTAGATGATTCATCTCGACCTCCTCCACTGGTCCGCAGCACCAGACATCTTCAGTCAATTTGGTTAATTCCACATGAAATCAACACATTGGTGGCACTGGATACTACAGGGCCTTGACAACCTTCTAGGGTCTAGACTATGCTTCAGAGCTTGCCGCTCCCCTAGCTTAGCTGTTCCAGTACAGTTACAGCACTGCTATCTACTCAATGATGTGGAAAACTACACAGGTATTCCTGTGCACAAAAAGCAGGACAAATCCAACCCAGCTAATTACTGCCTCATCAGTCTATTTTTAATAAATAAAGTGATGGAAGGTGTCATCAACAGTGTAATCAACAGCACCTGCTCAGTGATGCCAGTTTGGGTTCCACCAGGGCCACTCAGCTCCTGACCTCATTACAGTTTTGTGCAAACATGGGCAAAAGAGCCAAATCTCAGAAATGCGGTGAGAGTAACTGCCCTTAACGTCAGGGCAACAATTGATTGAATGCAGCATCAAGGAGCCTGAGCAAAACTGGAGTCAATGGGAGTCAGAGGGAAAACAGTCTTCTGGTTAGAGTCATGGTTGGCATAAAAGAGGTTATGGTGGTTGTAGGTCAGTCACCTCACCTCCAGGACATCTCTGCAGGAGTCCCTCAGGTTAGTGTCCTTTGTCCAATCATCTTCAGCTGCTTCATCAATGACCTTCCCTCCACCATAAGGTCACAAGTGGAGTTGTTTGCAGATTGTACAATGTTCAGCACCATTCACGACTCCTCAGATACTGAAGCAGTCCATGTCCAAGTGCAGTATGACCTGAACAATATCTAGGCTTAAGCTGAAAAGTGGCAAGTAATATTTGCACCATACAAATGCCAAGCAATGACCATTTTCCGTAAGACAGAATCTAACTATTGCCTTTGACATTCACTGACATCAACATTACTGAATCCCTCATTATCATCATCCTGGGGCTTACCAGAAACCACATGATACTAACCATATAAATACAGCGACTGCAAAAGCATGTCAAAGGCTAGCAATATTGCAGCGAGTAACTAACCAAAGCCTGTCCACTATATGTAAAGCATAAGTCAGGAATGTGATGGAATACTCTCCACTTGCCTGGATGAGTGCATCTCCAACCTAACTCAAGAAGCTTGGTACCAGCCAGGATAAAGCAGTCGGCTTGATTGGCATCACATCCACAAACGTCCACTCCCGACGCTGAGTAGTCACAATGTGTACAATCAACAAGATGCACTGCATAAATTCACCAAACTCATTAGACCACATTTTCCAAACCCAAAACCACTTGCATCCACAAAGACAAGAGCAGCCGATACATGGAAACACCACAATCTCCAAGTTCCCCTCCAAGGCACTCACCATTCAGACTTGAAAACAGCGATATTTTTCTTCAGTGTCTCTGGGTCAAAATCCTGGAACTCCCTCTCTAAATGCATTGTGGTTGCTCAGCAACGATTTAAGAAAGCAGCTCATCACCACCTTCTCAAGGCCAACTAGCGATAGGCAATAAATGCCAACAATCCCCACATCCTGTGAATAACTTTTTAAAAAATGATTTGATGAGTCAATTTACGGAGTTCAACACAAATACGAGAGCAGAAGCTTGCAAACCCTGGGAATCCAAAGCAAAAAGCGAAAATGCTGGAAATGCTCAGCAGATTTGACAGGATCTATGGAGAGATGAACAGAATTAATGTTTCAGGTCAATGTCCTTTTGTCAGATTAGTCTTAATGACTTAACAACATCTCTTTGCAGAAACATAGCTGCCCCAGTACTCACTCACCCCACACAACCACCCCTCAACTCTGTCTCTTCATTGTTCCAAATCAAAAGTTCATCAAGTCAAAACATTTCAGCAAACAACACAGTGATCTGGCCATTCATTGGGTGGAAAATCTGTAAATTGATAGAGACCTCTGCGGATTGGAGTGTCTCTCAGTCCCTGAGTGAGCAGTCGACTTCAAATAAGGTGACTGGAGTTAATTCAAAATGCTATCAAGTGTATTTGAAGATACCTATCATGAACTGAAGTTAGTGCTCTCCCAGGACCAAACACTTCATCCATTATTTAGCACCATGTGATATTTGTGCTTATTGTATTGTCCCAACCCTGTTTCCCCACCCCATGCTACCAGTTGATGTAAGCTCAACATTCTGTTTGAACTTGGCACAAGTGAAGATATAGATTTCACTTTGAACTTCTCAGTAACAAATCTAGAGCTAATAGCGTATTGACCCATTCAGATGGGAACCATTTAAAACTCCATTCAGAGGCAGTAGGAATCCCCTCAGAGAGGCAAACACATGACAGGAAGAGTCTGCAAAATAGATTCCTCAAGTGAAAACCCAGACAATTACAGGACCCTGAAAAATAAATAAAGGAATGCCATGGGCAAATGGTCCCTTTTCTGTTAATTAAGATTACTTCTCCACCCTGCTGTAATTACTATTGATAATCCAGTCTGCCAGAAGCACTGAAGACTAACAAATTAATTCTAGATTTCTGTGAGGGACAATGAAAGCAAATTTTACTTCAGCTATCATATGCCGAAGAGATTTCTCCTCATACAACATTAGTCTCCCAATTCAGCATAGACACTTGGAATCAATATTGGTTTTGGTAAATAAATAAGATACCCCCAGAAATATGAAATATAACAAAAAATGTTGGAAATACTCAGCTGGTCAGGCAGTTTGTACAGCAACAGCAACAGACTTAACATTTTAGATCAATATAATTTCAAATTCTAAAATATAAAAGCCCCTTTATATTGTTGGAGGGAATGGGGAAAAGCTCTCCACAGGGCAGTCAGTGGCTGTGACTGAAGCTAGGAAGGAACGTCTCTAAGTCCGCATGGATTACTACCTTCTTCATCTGCCTCTAGGCAACTGCACTGTTCCCCACCATCTCTGGGAACCTGGAGGCAGACTATCAGCCTCCAGCAATAGGTCATTATAGGCTCTGCCCTGCCCAGTCCAGCATCCCATTGTTGGGGAAATGACCTGGGATTGGAACGGAGCTGGGGAAAGAGGAACTTATTGTCATCAGGAACGGTACCTTTGACTCACAGAATTAGAGAATTGTCAGAGCATAGGGGACTATTCAGCCTGGTCTGTCTGCACCAACTCTGAAAGAACAATTCACTCAGCACCTTTTTCCCACCTTCTCCCTGTAATCCTGACACTCTCCCTTTTCAGATAGAACTGTACAGCACAGGAACGGCCCTTCGGCCCACTATGAACTGAATAATTCCCTGTTGAATGCTTCAATTGAGCTTGTTTGCAGCACACAGATGTTCCAGAACTTAACGGTTTGTTGTGTGAAAACACTCATGGAGTTTTTGCATCTTTTACCAATTGCTTTAAATCAATGCCCTCTTATTTCTGATCTTCTCACTATTGGGAATAGTTTCTCCCTAGCTACTCCATCCATTTAAAATCACACAACACCAGATTACAGTCCAACTTCCAGGTTTATTTGGAAGTACAAGCTTTCGGAGTGCTACTCCTTCGTGAGGTAGCTAATGGAGTAGGATCATAGGACACAGAATTTATAGCAAAAGAGCGTAGTGTCATAATACACTGCTGCAATATATTGAACAAATCTAGATTGCTAGCTACCTGACAAAGGAGCAGCGTTCTGAAAGTTTGTACTTCCAAATAAACGTATTGGACTACAACCTGGTGTGGGTGATTTCCAACTTGGTCCACCCCAGTCCAACATTGGCACTGCCACATCAATACTCCATTCAGATCGCTCCTGATCACAGGTAGATTTCTACACCATGCAATGTTCACTGGTAACCCCCAGGGAGGTTTCAGAATCTAATGAAGTTTGTCCCTCTGCTGATAACTGTCCCCCATCCACTAAGGTTCTTTCAGACGCCAAAAGGAACTTCAGGGTCACAACCTCCTTTACAGAATGCTGGGTGCACCACAAGCAAGGAGCAACTTTCAATTATAATGGCAGGTCTCAGTGATAGTATAGTTGGACCTCACTCAGTATAGGGAAGTAGTATCAGAAGTTTAAGAGTTTTTAAACAACGTGGTACAATAAAGGAGACTTAAACATTGTCACCGCACAATTTGATCTAAAATTGATAATATCTGCTTTTACTGGAACTGCTAATTTCAAAGGGTCAGCATTTCCTGGCCAAAGAAAACTTGTTTCCACACATTGAAGTCATCTGCAGAAATGGGAGACAACAGAGTTAACAATGAAATGCACATTTCTAGATTTCAATAGACAATAGCTGCACAAGTAGGCCCTTCGAGCCAGCACCACCATTCATTATGATCATGGCTGATCATCCTCAATCAGTATCCTGTTCCTGCCTTATCCCCATAATGCTTGATTCCACTATCTTTAAGAGCTCTATCCATCTCTTCCTTTAAAGTATCCAGAGACTTGGCCTCCACTGCCTTCTGGGTAATCCAAGATGGAGGACAGGAAAAATTTCTGGCCTTAAGAGCTGCTCCTTTTTTTGAGGTATTTTAGGTGTTGGAGGTGATTTCCTCCAATTCCAGGAGCAGCAATTACTGTTTTATATGCTGTTGCGTTGTTTTGGAACTTTGGGGAAAAAAAGTCAAAACAACAGCAGTTTTAAAAGGGAGAAAAGCAGACAAAGGAAGCACATGGTGAGGACAGTGCAGGAGAGAGAGAGAGAGAGAGAGAGAGAGAGAGAGAAAATTAGATTGTGAAGGAGCAAAAATGGCCTTTGCAGTGATATGTACTTCTTGTCAGATGTGGGAGTTTAAAGAGAGTTTAAGGGTCACTGTGGATTATATCTGCCATAAATGTTGTTGGATGCGAATCTTATCAGATCGAGTGGATCGGTTGGAGAGACAGATAGAAGCGATGAGGAATTTGCAACAGTATGTGATGGATAGCAGTTTTGGAAGGGGGAAAAGTCTCAGATACAGTCACATAGATGGATTAACTCCAGGAAGGGCAAGAGAGCTGGCAGCTAGTGCAGAAGTCTTTTGTGGATATACCCATTTCAAACAGGTATGGTGTTTTGGAAAATGTAGGGGATGATGGATTCTCAGGGGAACATAGCACAAAAAGCCAAGTTTCTGGTATTAAGACTGGCTCTAATGCAATGAAGGATATGCAACTTTTTCACTCAGAGGGTGGTACGTGTATGGAATGAGCTGCCAAAGGATGTGGTGGAGGATGGTACAATTGCAGCATTTAAGAGGCATTTGGATGGGTATATGAATAGGAAGGGTTTGGAGGAATATGGGCCAGGTGCTGGCAGTTGGGACTAGATTGGGTTGGGATATCTGGCCGGCATGGATGGGTGGGACCGAAGGGTCTGTTTCCATGCTGTACATCTCTATGACTCTTTATGTCCACTACTCTCTGGGTGAAGAAGAAGAATTTCTGGTCTCAAATACCAACAAGTAAGTTGGAGATACACAGCGCACACACACAATGACCACGATAGTAACCTATTTTGTTCAAAAGGTACACAATTTGTAGACAATCAGTCAATGCGGCATTTTATAAACTCCTACTTTGGAAATAAAAAACACAGGCAGATTCCAAGCAACACCTCACGCCTAAAATACATTGTCTGACCAGAGGCTTTTATATTGATAACACCTTACATTTTCTCAGGGCAATGACTAGAAAGAAATTCTGGGATTTGCATATTAATCAATCGAAACCTGCACCTCCATTCTAACTGAATAAAGATCTAAGAGCCATCTTCTGCGTCTTCAATTCTACCGCATGAGTTGTATGACCCTTTGATCGTTTCCTTATAAATTCTGCGTCTAAAGTCTTCCAGCCTCACTGGCACCTGATGAAGCAGCGCTCCGAAAGCTGGTGTTTTCAGACAAACCCAAAATGCACGATAACCTGGTGTTGTGTGATTTTTGACCAACATTATAGCGGCTCCACATTAAGCTCGAGCTTGATCTTGTGGCAGGGCATTTCCCAAATAGGCGGAGCTCCAAGTTTCTTGTTCAACACGGAAGAAGACGTAGGCAGGAAGGAACAACGGCGGCTAGAGCAATGGAGCTGGTCTCCCTGGCACAGGCCGGACAGGTAAGGACACCTGGAAGAGGCTGGAGAGCCCCGAGAGCCCATTCCCCAGGCAGAGGGAAGGGGACGAGGGTCAGGGGGGGGGAAGGAGACTGGCACAGGCCGGACAGGTAAGGACACCTGGAAGAGGCTGGAGAGCCCATTCCCCAGGCAGAGGGAAGGGGACGAGGGTCAGGGGGGGGGAAGGAGAGAGGGTTCAGGAGGCTCCACTCTTTCACTCCGCCCGGGGCTGCGCTGGGCCGGGGTTGGGCTGACAGAGCGATACCGAGAACCGCGGTGATTTCCCTATAGGAACCCCTCCCTCCCTCCCTCATTGCCCCCCGCGGCTATTCGGCCCCTCCTGCCGGCTCCAGCACTTGGCAATGTGGCGCCGAACTTGCCTTTCCGGGTGGGAAGGTAATGGCGATTCACTGCGCAAGGGAGAGTCGAGACAGTTTCTGTTTTACAGCTCATGAGATCCCCCAAATAAAACTTCTTTCTATTTCCTGTGTGCTGAAACCAAACTCCAAAGAGGCTGGAGATGAGCTGTTTCAATCACTCTTGTAGCCATCTAACTGTGCCTTTTTTTTTTGGTCACTTCATTGATGAAGTTGAAAATCACACGACACTAGTTTTCAGAGCACTGCTCCTACATCCCTTTGGCTGATATAACTGTGGCCCTCACTTTATTGCTTGTCAATCAAAAGTCTCTCTAACTAGCTACCTGACGAAGGAGCAGTGCTCTGAAAGGCTAGTGCTTCCAAATAAACCTGTTGGTCTATAACCCAGTGTTGTGTGATTTTTAAATTTGTCCGCATAAGTCCAACATCGGCACCTCCACATCATGACTTCACTGATGGCGGGAGTACTTTTTACTTTGATTTGAATCATCTCAACGTTGGCCTTACCTGGTAGCTTACCTACTATTTAATCCATTCATTTCCTCTGAACTGTTACCAGAGTTGAGATATGCAATCTCACCTGGTTATAAAAATGAATATATTCAAATGTTCAATCACTTCACAGTAAAATCAATAGCTTTAGTCTCAGCTTTACCAAGGAGGCAGAGAGTACTGTGTGGAATTTTCAACATTCTCCATTAGGAAGTTTATGTTTGAAGCAGTTCAGAGAAATTCACTGGGTGGATTTCTGGGATGGAACATTGAATCATAGAAACCAATTGAATTGAATTTATTGTCACGTGTACTGAGGCACAGTGAAAAGATTTGTCTTGCGAGCAATACAGACAGATCACAGAGTTAAGTAGCATAGATAAGTAAATAATAGGTAAACAGCAGCAAAAACAAAAATACAGGTACAGGCCAATACAAAGCAGAGTAGTAGACCATTCAGCCCTTTGAACCTACTGTGCCATTCAATACAATACCTTCTTCCTCTCCAGGAAACTTTGGCGGCTGAGTCATCGAATATACTCAAGCCTGAACTGGACAGATTTTTGATTGACAAAGTATAGGCAGCAGGCAATAAAGTGACAGCCACAATTGTACCAGTCAGAGCAGGCCTGGTGGTAAATTGCTTACTCCTGATTTCCTGTTATGTAATAAGATAAGATTGTGACTTCGAGCTCCATTCTTGAAACCTAAGCACATGGTCTAGCTTTATCTTCTAGCGAAAGTACTGAAGCATTGTTAAACTGTCCAAGTTGCTGCCCTTTGTGGAAGTGTGAGGCCATAGATCAGCATGTCTTTCTACTGTGTGGCACGAAAAAGCCCGAGCAAAACTAGGCTTGGTAGAATTGGGCAGAGTTTTCTCCACCGGTTGGTATTATACTTTGCACAAAGGAAGATGGTTGTGATTGTTAGAGGTTAATCATCTCAGCTCCAGGATGTCTCTGCAGGAGTTCGTCAGGCAAGTGTTTTAGGTCCAACCTGTCACCATCATAAGCTTAGAAGTGGGGGTATTTGCTGATGATTGTACAATGTTCTGCACTATTTGCAATGCCTCAGATACCGAAGTAGTCAGTGTTCAAATCCAAAACATCAACTGCTCAGCTCCTCAGATGCTGCCTGACCTGCTGTGCTTTTCCAGCGCCACTTTTTTCGACTCATGTTCAAATGCAGCAAGATCTGAACAATAGTCAGGCTTGAGCTGACAAGTGGCAAGTAACCTTTGTGCCATTGAAATGCCAAGCAATGATCATCTCCAACAAGAAAGAATGTAACAATTGCCGTTTTACAGTGAATGACACTACCTTCACTGAATCCCGTAATATCGACATTCTGTGGCTCAGTGCTTAGCACTGCTGCCTGACAGCGCTAGGGACCCGGGTTCAAATCCAGCCTCAGGCGACTGTCTGTGTGGAGTTTGCACATTCTCCCCGTGTCTGCATGGGTTTCCTCCAGGTGCTCCAGTTTCCTCCCACAGTCCAAAGATGTACAGGTTAGGTGAATTGGCTATGCTAAATTGTCCAGAGTATTCAGAAATGTGTAGGTTAGGTGCATTAGTTGAGATAAATATAGGGTAGGGGGAATGGGTCTGGTTGGGTTACTCTTCAGAGGGTCAGTGTGGACTTGTTGGGCCAAATGGCCTGTTTCCATACTGTAGGGATTCTATGATTCTGTGAACATTGTTCAGAACTTCAACTGGACTAGCCATACAAATATTGTGGTAACAAGAACAAGTTAGAGGTTAGGATTCCTGTGAGCAATTCACCACTTAACTCCTCAAAGTCTGTTCACCGTTTACAAAGCACAAGTTAGGAGTGTGATGAAATGCTCCCCGCGTGACTAGCAGTTCCAGGAAGCTTGGTATCATCCAGGACAAAGCAGCCCAATTGATTGATACCACATCCAAAACAGTCACTCCCTCCACCACTGACCTGTGGTAGCAGTTTGGAGTGTGTAGCATTTAAAAGCAATGCTGCAGAAAATCTTAAGTCACCTGAGAAAGATTTTCCAAACCCAGCACCACTAGAAGGACAATGGCAGCAGATACATAGGGACATCAGTACCTATGAGTTCCCCACCATCCTGACTGGAAATGCATTGCTTTTTCTTCTGTTTCACCGGGTCATTTAATGGAACTACCTGCCTAATGGCATTGTTCGCTACAGCACGTGGTTTGCAGTCGTTTAAGAAGGCAGCTCACTGTCACCTTTTCCAGGACGGCCAGGAATGAGCAGTAAATTCAGCCAGTGACCCCCACATCCCATGAATGAACTAAAAAGGAAATTGTAAATGTTGAGAGGCCCGGAATTAAGAATGAGCAGAGTGATTGTGGGGATTGTTTTAAGTTGAAAATTTATACTGTAACTGTGCAAATTGCTGCTTAAATTGCATCACAGAATCACTGAAGTGTCACAGCATAAGGAGGAGGCCATTCAGCCATTTTATTAAAATAGAATCCCAACAGTGTGGAAACAGGCCCTTCGAACCAACAAGTCCACATCGACCCTTTGAAGAGTAGCCCACCCAGACCCATTACCCTACCCTATTATCCTATATTTACCCCTGACTACTACATCTACCCTACACATCCCTGAACACTATGGGCAATTTAGCATGGCCAATTCATTAAACTACACATCTTTGGATTGTGAACGGAAACCAGAGCACCCAGAGGAAGCCCGCCCAGATATGGAGAGAGTGTGCAAACTCCACACAGACAGTCATCCGAGGCTAGAATCAAACCTGGGTCGCTAGTGCGGTGGAGCAGCAGGGCTAACCACTGAACCACCTTGCCACTGTCTCTTCACTAGCTCTCCAAATGAGCTTGTTACACTTAGCATCATTGTCCTGCTTTCTTGCTTGTACGCTTGCAAATTGTTTATATTCAAATGCCTGGAGTGAGCCTGTCTGCACCACACTGCCAAGCAGTGAATTCCAGCCCCAAACCACATGCAATGTGAAACTGTATTTTTCTCACCTCCCATTTTGCCACTTTAAATGTGGCCAATCCCATCACTAAGCTCTCTAAGGTATGCTCGTTTGGAAAATGGGACAGTGCCTCATATTAAAGCAATTAGCGCATCTCCCAGTATGACATTTCTGTGGGACAGCTGTCTGGTTTGTGGATGGGACACCCCTACTTGACCTGATGGCTGCCAAAACCAGGACCACAGTGCCTGCGTCTGCACTCATTCCTGGCACTAACCCACAGGAAGAAAATGCTGGCCGGAGAGAGTGTGCAATGCAGATCACCAGAAATCACATCCTGCAAAGATGTCCTGGAGCTGAGATGACTAACCTCCAACAATCACAACCATCTTCCTTTGTGTCAAATATGATACCAATTAGTGGAATATTCTCCCAGTTCCATCAAGTCTAATTTTGCTCGGGCTCCCTGATGCCCCACAGTAGAAAACACTCTGATCTAACTTTCTTTAAGTCTCAAAAGGATTAATTAGAATTACATTAGAAGGACAGCTTGCTTGGGGGCTTGGCTTATAATACCTTGAGTATAGCAGATGGTAATCTAAATGTTTAAAATGATTAAATAGTTTGCTAAAGTAGATGGAGTGAAATTATTTCCTCTGTCAGGGCGAGTCAACAACAACAGATGTAACCTCATAATCTGAAGTAGAACCTCTCAGATGGTGACAGCTGTTCAGGAAACCATTGGAAAAGCTGATCCTGAAGGTGGCAATGAAATTAGGCTTATTACCAGCAGGAAGGTTGGGTGAAGGGGAGGGGAGGTGGCAATGAGTTTCTCCGCTGGGAATTGTAAACATTGAAAAATGCCAAAAGTCTGGTTCAGCCTGAAACAGGGAAGGAAAACAAAATGGTCAGATATAAAGTCATAGAGGTTCAACAGCACAGAAAACGGCCCTTCAACCCATCAAGTCTGTGCTGGTCTAAAACAGCCACTTAACTATTCTAATATTATTTTTCAGCACGTGGCCCACAGCCCTTGTACACTTGCAATGCCAAGCCATACATCCAGATACTGCTTCAATGTTCTGAGGATTTGTCCCTTTTCAAGCAGTGAGTTCCAGATTCCCATCATCCTCTGGGTGAAAATACTTTTCCTCACATCCTCGCTAAACATCTTTCCCCTTACATTAAATCTTTGCCCCTAGTCATTGATTGTCCTCCACCAAGTATCTTCCTGTCTGTGCCCATCATAATTTTATGTATCTCAGTAATGTCCCCTCCCAGTCTGCTCTGCTACCCCAGTCTATCCAATCTTTCTTCATGTCTAAACCTCTCCAGCCTAGTCCACATCCTGGGAAATCCTCTCCAGTGAAGTCACTTACCTCCTGTAATGTGATATAAAATAGGCTCTGTATGAGGTGATATGATAGACACTAAGGGGCCAGGGGAACTGGAGTAGTCATCCAAGGAGAAGGGGGATAAAAGAGGAGGTCCTCCCTATGGATGACAGGGCTCACTACATTGGGCCCTAGAAGGCAGACAGCACCTGATTGACACATGGTTCCAGTAGACACAAACTAGGTACAGGAAATGATCATGGATTGTCGAGGTCAAGAGATGAACATTTTGTTCATTCAGTTAGGGCGAACAGCAGCCACTGTTCATTTGTGTTCCCTTTTGCTGGCTGTCAATTAAAGCTCATGTTTTGTTTTGTCCAAACATTACCTAGCTGTGGTTTTTCCTTACGGCATAATGGTAAAACTTGGGCAATCACTGGGATTTGGGGAAAGAGTACTAGTTGGTGATGTGAGGAAGTAGGTGGGTGGAAGCAGTGTCCTCAAACAGGATACATCTAAGAGCAGATAAACTGCATGGCCTATTGTTTAGACAGCAACTAAAGTGAGAGAAATGGGTTGTATGTGTAAGAGAACATCAGCCATGCTGGCTGCATTGTGGGTGGTCTGGCCTTGTGGTTATTGTGCCATGATGTTGCTGGTGAGAGGCAATAGAGGATTGCCAACAGGTGTGCAGAGGCCTTTTAAAGATGGTGCAAGGGATGCTGGTCTTTGGGCAGATGGCTGATGAGTGGAAAGTTATTCTGGGAATGGTGCATGGTAAGATGGGACTGGAGTCAGATGTGAGGGTGCCACTGGGGTGGGTAGGTAGATAATGAGGTGTGTTTTGTGAGAGATCAACTCTAGGCATCATAGCAGGAATCCCTCTACAAAATCTGACACAATCTGCTCAAAAAGAAAAATAAGATTCAACCCATTGTTTTTATTTCTCTGCAGTTGCAGCTAATTCTTCTGGTTGTGGGTTACCAGTCCGGCTTCCAGAATCTGCTGTACAGGGGGTTCCCCCATTTATGAACACCCGATTTACAAATACCTACACTTGTTAACACAATCTGATACAGGGGTATAATTTTAAAGACCTGACATATAAACCATTCCTTTATATTGTCCTGCATCATGTTTGGATTTGCATACAAATCGACTTGCAAATGAACTCCAGAACGGAATCCATTTGCAACCTGGGGGCTGCCTGGACTTTGTTTTAAGACAAGAGGAAATTTTGCTCCAGAGAAGGAAATAACAGTTACCACATAAGTTTGTTTTATTTAACCAATGGTTTAGCAACAACAGTTATTCAGTGTCTTGAATGTGATAAAATGTATGAAGTAAGTTTTAGAAACCTCAACCTTTAAAAAGCGGCTTGAATGAGCACTTGAAATGTCGTAACGTTCAAAGCAATGAACCAATTGCTGGAAAGTGCAGATTTACAATTGTTTTTGTCAATGCAGACCCAATGGGCTGAAGGGTCTCCTCTGTACTGTATGATTCAAAGTGTGACCCAAACCAAATAAGTTCAGATGACGAGAAGTTTCGGCAGAGAGAGAAGAGTCTTGAAAGGATGAAAGTGAAGCCAAGAGAGATGGGAGTATTTATGGAGAGAGTTCCAAAGCTGAAGGAATGACTACCATGGAGAGTAATTAAATTGGGGATACACAAAAGGCCAGGAATGGAGGGGAGCTCTTAGAATTTTTACAGTGTGGAAGGAGGCCATTTGGACCATCAAGTCTGCACTGACTCTCTGAAGTACATCCCACGCACACCCACTACCTGACCCTGTAACCCTGCATTTCCCATGGCTAATTCATCTAGCATGCATATCTTTGCACAGTGGGAGGAAACCCATGCAGACGCAGAGAGAATATGCAAACTCCACACTGTCACCCAAGGCTGGAATCGAACCTGTGTTTCTGGTGCTGTGAGGCAGCAGAGCTAACCACTGAGCCACCATACCGCCCATAGCTCATAGGATTGTAAGACTGGAGGAGATAATAAAGATGAGGAGGGGAAAAGCCAGGAAGGGGCAAAACAAGGATGAGAATTTTAAAATTAAGACATCCCTTGACCTGGAGCCTATGTAGGTCAGTGAACGTGTGATCAGCTAACAGAATTTGGCGTGAGTAAGGATACGGCAGTAAATGTGATGACTTCAGGTGGCTGAGGGATTAGGTGGGAGACCAGTCAGGAGGGCAATGGAATACCCTGTTTAGAGGTAACAAAGGCACAAATGAGATTCTCAGAAGCCGATGAGCTGAGATCAGAATAAAGTTGAAAAACATTGCAGGGTAGTGATAGCACCAAAAACTGGGTCTGAAGCTTATCTCTGGATCAACCAATATTGCAAACAGATCAATTTAATCTCAGGCTGTTGCCAGGGAGAGGTATAGAGTTGTCCATCACTCGATATTATTGCATGATTCTCCTGTCATCACTAACGGTGCAAAACAATTCATAAAGCTGCTGTGCAATTGTTAGACCAAGAATGTGGATCTTTCAGAATCGAGAGTGAACAAAATGAAGTAGTTCAGGGCCATTCTTGATTCTTCATTTCAGAAAATGGTCAATGAGTTAATCAATGATTTATCTGAAGCTTCGTTTTACTATAAATTTGGGATACTTCGGTATGACTTATTCCCTTGAAAGGTATTCTTGGGTTTCCTCCAACCTAACTAATTACCGCAGTAACAATGTGTGCTTAAATCTTGCAAAACTTTGTTCGGATTTAAAATCCTGGAAACCCTAGCTGTTGGAGGGGCTTCAGTTTGACAGCAGCAGTTGGAATGTAAAGCTCAGGATTTGCCTCTCAAAAACCTGGAGAGTAAATAATATGTGTGTGTTCAAAGGGTAAAATAATAGAGGTTGAACATGGCTGGATTGAGAATGCAATTTGAAGATGATGAAAATACAGAATTGAGCACAGGGGTATAATACATCCTGGAGGGTCCTGACCTCTGTTATTGAGCCAAAATGGAGCCAAAATCCTGACATCTATGGGATATTTTTCCCAAGGCAACCAATTAATTGCTGAAAGGCAGGCTTGCTATCCAGTCAGGCACACGCTAGAAGTTGGAAGGCCAATGAGAAGCCTTCTTTCTTAAAAGCTAAAGGTATAAGTCACCATAGTCTTCCCACACCATAGTGCTGCTCTCTCATTAGAGAGAGAGCCAATTGGTGGTTTAACCTGAGGGTCACCATGCCTCAGGTGAGAGGAGAGGTCGGGAAGGAGAGTCCTTCCTGATAACCTTAGCCAGTGCAAGAATTGAATCCATGCTTTAGGTGTCAGTCTGCAACGCAAACCAGCTGTCCAGCCAACTGACCCCTAATGTCTTGGAAGAAGCAGTAGGTTGCTATAGAGGCTGAGTGAAGGAGGAGCTGTATCAAAATGAAAAAACCCTTTCTCCAATTTTAATGCAAACTTGCGGCTGGGCGTGAGGTCCTCTCATGACAGAGAGGGCCTTTATGGGTGCTGATCCCCTGGCCTATCACCTGAAGGCTGCCTCCAGGCAGAGGGTATAGACCCCTCACCACCCATAGGAAGGTGAAGGTCAATTGGAAAATTGCTGTCAGCTTCCTTTTAATTCAAAGTGGCAACTGAAACTTCCAGTTTTACTGAGGTTTAAGGGAGACCGGTCTGGAGGTGAACTTTTTTTTAGATTAGATTCCCTACAGTATAGGAACAGGCTGTTCGGCCCAACAAGTCCACACTGACCGTCCAAAGAGTGACCCAGCCAGACCCATTCCCTTACCCTATATTTACCCCTAACACTATGGACAATTTAGCACTGCCAATTCACCTGACCTGCACATCTTTGGATTATGAGAAGAAACAGGAGCATCCGGAGGAAACCCTCACAGACATGGAGAGAATGTGCAAACTCCATACAGATAGTCACCCAATGCAGGGATTGAACCTGAGTCCCTAGTGCTGTGAGGCAGCAGTGCTAACCACTGAACCATCATGCTGCCCATGTTGAGCAGATTGAGTTCATGTAGCCCAAAAATGATGTTCAACAAGCTTGAGTTCAAAGCTTACATGTGTGTGAACGAGGATATCGGATGATGGAGAATGCTTATGCGTGAAGGTTAGAATAACAAGGTGAAGAAGACAGCTGTGGGAGTAAAAGGAACAAGAACGTAGGTTTAAAGTGATTTTTCAAAAGGAACAAATGTGAATTGAGAGAAATCTTTTTCACTCATCAAGGAGTTGGAATATGGCAGCACTGCCTGGGAGTGTTGAGAAGGCAGGTTTGATTGAGACATTCAAAAGGATATTCAGCAATTAGATTAGGTTCCCTACAGTGTGGAAACAGGCTCTTCGACCCAACCAGTCCACACCAACCCTCTGAAGAGTAACCCATCTAGACCCATTCCCCTCTGAATGATGCACCTAGCACTATGGGCAATTTAGCATGGCCAATTCACCTGACCTGCACGTCTTTGAACTGTGGGAGGAAACCGGAGCACCCGGAGAATGTACAAACTCCACACAGTCACCCGAGGCTAGAATTGAACCTGGGACCCTGGTGCTGTGAGGCAGCAGTGCTAACCACTGAGCCACTGTACCACCCATAAACAGGATCTTGAACCCAACACCGATCCTCTGAAGAGTAACCCACCCAGACCCATTCCGCCACTCTATATTTACCCCTGATTAATGCATCTAACACTATGGGCAATTTAGCATGGCCAATTCACCTGGTCTCCACATCTTTGGATTGTGGGTGGAAACCAGAGCAAACTGGCAGAGACGGAGGGGGAATGTGCTAACTCCACACAAACAGTCACCTGAGGCGGGAATTGAATCCAGGTCCTTGGCGCTGTTTGTTTAGGTTGAAATAATATGTGATGAAAAGGGAAGAAAGCAGGGGATTGGCACTGAATAATGCTATCCACTCCACCCTCCTCTCTGACCTATCACCTCCATCCCCACCTTCATTCACCTATTGTACTCTATGCTACTTTCTCCCCACCCCCAATCCCCTCTCATTTATCTCTCCACTCTGCAGGCACCCTGCCTGTATTCCTGATGGAGGGCTTTTGCCCAAAACGTCGATTTTCCTGCTCCGCGGATGCTGTCTGACCTGCTGTGCTTTTCCAGCACCACTCTAGTCTAGACTCTGGTTTCCAGCATCTGCAGTTCTTGTTTTTACCTACTGGGTAATGATGCTCATTTGAAGAGCCAGTGCAGATGTAATGGGCCAAATGACCTCTTTTTGTGCCATAACAGTTCTGAGTAGTCTCTAAGCTTTCTCGAACAGCACCTGTTCTTAAGACAAAGTATAAATCGGGAGATAATAAGAGCATGTTAAAAAAGGCAATACATGAATCATGAGTAGCTTTAAGCTTCAGTTAGATTGGGATAATAAGATTGACAGAGGTAGCAATGAGGAAGAACTTGTGGAGTATGTGTACAGTTTCCTACAGCAAAAGTTGTGGATCCAACTAGGGTCAAGCTATTTTGGATCAGAAAAGGAGGCAATTTTAATAAATTTATCTCAGAATTAAAGAGCCCCTAGGGAACAGTGACGATAACATGGTAGAATTTAGCATTTGGTGTGAGAGTGAGAAACTTGGATTAAAAATGACTATACTAAGCTTAAATAAGGATAATTATGTAAGGATGATGACAGAGCTGACTGAAATGAACTGGGAAAGGAGTTTAATAGAAATGATGATTGAGGAACAATTGTGGATAATTAAGAACCCTAAGGCTCTTCACTCATCAGAAAGACAATTGCCGACTCTTTAACCTGACAGTCCCCATGCCTCAGACGAAGATTGAGAGTGAGGAGAGTCCCTCATGGGGACCCCAGCTAGTGCGGAAATTGAATCCACACCATTGGTATTACTCTGCATCACAAACCAGCCGTCCAGCTAACTGACCCCACAGCCCCTCCTTAAATAAATAGTTCATGACTCAGTGAATGTATATCCCAGTGAGGATCAACGTCTCTAGGAAGAGGATTAATTGACTGTAGTTTACCAAGGAAGTCAAAGGTAGTTGAGATTGAAAGAGAAAACATACAATGTGACAAACCAGCAGAGGGAGAATGTTTAAAAGCCAACAAAAAGATGACTAGAGTGTGTTACAGCCCATACGGGTTGCTCAAACCAAGCCCCACTTTTCCTGAAGTCCTGCCAAAGCTTAAAGATTTTTTTGTAAGTTCTCACAGGACCCCAATGTGTCTGATTTTCAGACCTAGGTTGATGGAATGTGCAGACCAGGTTGTTGTACTAAGCAAAAATTATTATGTAGTGTAAGTAATTACACTAAAGCTACCAGTAAACAGACAGAAAATATTTGCATGTAACACCACTAACTAAAACTGTAAATCCCTTTTAAATTCCACATTATAGTTAGCACAGACAGACAAACAGCGAATGTAGATTATTGGCAGAGGTAAACAAAAACTGGAAAGTCAGTTCAGTGATCTGAGCTTCCCAATTCCAGTGTTGAGATAATCTTCCTTCAGTAAGCCAGACCCCTAATGTTTAGTTTTTTGATGGATGGAAGTTGTTTCCCCTTGTGGGAAAGTCCAGGAGGAGAGAACATCATCTCAGAGTTAAGGATTGTCCGTTTAAGACAGAGATGAGAAATAATTTCTTCTGAGTGTTGTGAATGAGTAGAATTCTTTACCACAGAGGGCTGTCAAGGCTGGGCCATTAAGTATATTCAAAGCTGAAGTAGACATTTTTAATCAGTAAGTGACTCAAAGATTATGGGAGCAAGACAGATAAGTGAAGTTGTAGATTATCAGATCAGCTGTGATCACATTGAATGGCACAGCAGGTATCAATGAGTCATATGACATACTTCTGCTTTTGTGTCTTATTGTGTGTGTCTGTGCTGTGTGTGTCTGCTCTGCACTTTGTCTCCTGTTTGTGATTTTCCAGATTGTGGTTTCACTTTCCTGATTTTGCTGGCATCATTGTCGTTTTTGAAACTTTGGAAAGAGCTCCATCAAAGCATGTCAGTCATCTTTATTACAAGCTGAAAGAATACATTTCAGTGTTCATTCTTGATTTGCATCCAGGCATACTTTCATGTTCTAAGCCTGTTGCTCTTTTATTTACCCTCCTTGTCGTCTGAGGTGTGTCGCTGTTCCTAACGCCAGGAGCACTTCCTCTTAATTTCCTTTGTTCCCTGTGAGGAGAATACCTCAGTTGATGCAGTTCTGATCAATGTTCTTCGACAGTGTTGATACTGCAGGGACTTTCTCCATCACTTACCATCATCAGTCCTCAAGAAAGCTCCCCTTCCACTGCTGTGTTCTTGCACACGCCTACTCAGACTGCAAGCTTCCCTTTTCCCAAAATCTGTGAATATGGTGTCACCCACCTTGCCTGCAACTCCCTGACCATCTCTCCCACAAAATGCTTCCATTTCTCAAGAGTTATCATCTCTGTTACATGTCCAAAATGACCTGAACAAAATTGATTAAAAATACCATCCCTTGTGATTGTGACCAAGGTGCATCATCTCTCCTTGTTTAGTGTAACCTTTGCCATGGCAAAGCAACACACTGTCATTAGGTTTGTGCCCAGATGTCCTTAGACAGATAGCAAGCAGTGCCCACCAACACACTCAAAGCCTTTAGAGAGAGAATTGGCCATGTGGGGGTTAGAGTGCCCTTGCTGACCTGTCCTTGTAAAATACAGAAAGAAAGTATAAAGCACTGTCTAGGGGCAAGTGGTTCAAGTCCCACTTGTTCCAGAAGTGTGTCATAGGGAAGAAAACTGGAGATGCTGGAATCCAAAGTAGACCAGCAGAAGGCTGGATGAACACAGTAAGTCAGGCAGCTTCAGGAGGAGAAGTCAATGTTTTGGGTTAACCCTTCTTTAGGAACGAAGGTGGGGGTAGGGGGAGCTACAGATTAGGTGGTGGAGGGATGGGGCAAGGGTTTTGGGTGGAGAGGCGGAATGGTGAGGTAATGATAAGTGAACTCGGGTGGTGGGTATGACCTGATTGGTGGATGGGAGTAATGAATCCAGTTATAGCTGGAAGGAAGGGTCAAAACGTGTGGCACTGGAAAAGCACAGCCAGTCAGGCAGCATCCAAGGAGCAGGAGAGTTGATGTTTCGAGCATAAGCTCTTCATCAGCAGTCCTCACTTTTTCCTAGGTGGAAAGAAGGGTTGGTCAGTAGAATGGAAGGGAGGAGGTGGGGCTGGAAAGGGAATTAAGGGATGGGAATGAAGGTGATTTGAAATTGGACAACTCGATGTTGAGTACACAGTTGATGGGTACAACCCGTCATAGCATCCCTGAACAGGTTGGTTAAAATATCTGAAGCTGTATCTTGTGGCACAGTGTCCCTATCTCAGGTCCAGAAAGTCCAGGTTCAAGACCCACTGACTCCAGAGGTGCATCAGGACATGTCCAAACAGGTGGATTAATTATAGCTATTTTAATCAGACATGTCATGCCGCCTCTCCGGGGCAACTGGGATGTGAACCCAAAGCTTCTAAAAATCACTTATTGACCGGTGCTGGGTTGTAGCATTAGGAGCTCTGCAATTGTCATCTTTTTCTTGCACTGTGAATCCATCTAAAACTGAGACAAGCTTGACGTCTGGTCTCCTCCTCCTTCAACTAGCTGTAACAAGTTTAAGATGACCTGCTTGCTTCCCTTGTTATGTATCCAGTCGTAGTTAGAACATTTCTACTGATGACCTGTTTCTATACCCACCTACTCATGGTAGAGTAGCCAATGGCCCTCATTGCCAAAGTCCTGCCTGGGATTAGGTTCCACATGCGTATAGACAGCATCCAGTTAACCAGAGTTATAGAGGACAAAAACAGACCCTCTGGTCCAACTCGTCCACACCGACCAGATATCATAAACAGATCTATTCCCATTTGCCAACATTTGGCCCATATCCCTCTAAACTCTTCCTGTTCATGTACCTATCCAGATGTTCTACTTCTCCATCATTTCACTAACCCATAAACCACCTCTCCACTGCCACACTGTATGTTGGACATTAAGGGCCGGATTTTAGTTCCCAAAGTGGGCCGGGAATAGAGGTGGGCAGAAGCTAAAAATTGTCCCAGTGCTATTGTACCAAGTCCTTGGCTCTGTTCTGCTTTGTGGAGCTGGGATGGGCAGAGGGAACAGGACAATCTGCTCACAGTTCATCAGTGACATGTTTGTTAATACTCAAACATTCCCTCAAGGTAGTCGGCAGGATCTTGATCAAACAAAACCTTGACACTGAGGGCCACATAAAGACATATTAAAGGTCAATAATCAAAAGCTGGACCCAAGCATTTTAAGTTTTGAAGAGTGTGTTTAAAGGAGGTAAGAGAAGTAGAAATGTGTAGTTAGGGAATTGAGGACTTCAGGGTATAACAGACAGCTGGAGGCAGGTTCACCAATGGTGTGGCACTTACATTTGGCTGATAGAGCAGGGATGCAATTGTAGCAGATAAGAGGGAGTGAGGGGAGGGAGATGGAGCACTTGCAGGCACAACAGATAAGTGAGGGAGGAGCACAATGTTCATGAAGTTTGGGTTAGAGTCTCACCATGGCTCAACTCAGGGAAATATTTCAGCTACCATGAGATTAGGAAGAAATGTTTTCCTCAAAGTTTTTGAAATGCATAATATAAGCAAGCAGAGTTAGCAAGGCCTCTTGGAGGCGAAATCATGTCTGACAAATGTACTTAAATTCTTTGAGGAGGTAACAAGCAGGATATATAAAGGGGAGGGGGCAGTGGATGTAAGTATTTGGATTTTCAGAAGGTGTTTCATAAGGTGCCACACATTAGACTACTTAATAAGATGAGACTCTATAGTGTTGGAGGTGATATATTAGCATGGATAGAAGCCAGAGTTGGAATAAAGGGGCAAGTTTCGGGATGCAAACTCTAGTGGAGTGTCAGAGGGATCAGTGCCCACAAATATTTACAATGTATGTTAATGACTTGTAAGAGCCAGGTGAATATACAAGAGCCAAGATTGAGGATAACACAAAAAATGGTGGTAAGGTAACTGGTGAACATGCCAGGCAGGTTAAGTGAATGGGTAAAATCTTGGCAGATGAAACATCATATGGGGAAATGTGAGGTCATGCACTTTGGCAGGAAGAATAGGGGACTAAATATTATTTAAATGTGGAAAGATTGCAGAAAGCTATCGAAGAGAAGCATTTGGGAGTCCTCATGTATGAATCACAAAAGTTAGCATCCAAATTCAGTGGGTCATAAGCAAGGCAAATGGGATGTTCACCTTTATTTCAACGAGAGTGGAGTATAAAAGTAGGGAGATTTAACTACAACTACACAAGACACTAGTCAGAATATAGCTGGAGCCCCCAGTCCTGGCACTGGAGGCAGTCCAGAGAAGGTATCTGCTGAGTGAACCAGGTAACAAGGAGTTGCCTTCTGGGGAGAGGTTAAATAGTTTGGATCTGTACTTATTGAAGTTTAGAAGAATGAAAGATGTTATTCAAACATACCTGATTTTTAGAGGATTTGAAACAGTAGATATGAAAGGTTGACGTGCCCTCCCCCAATCCAGCTTTCGTGCTGTTGGTTTGTAGCTTTATAGACCACGGCATGTCAAGTCCATATTGGAATACGTTTCAACTATATCGATGGTTTCTGCCCTCACCACTCTTAGTTTTATACTCCCATTGTTCTCTTGGTGAAAAACAAAACTCCTCAATTGACCCTTTAAACCTTCTGCCTAATACTCCAAATCCACCCACACCACCACAGCCCCATGCGCACCTGTCTCCTCATTGACCTCTTTGTAAAAGGTATACATCCTTCCATCTAAGACCCTCTTACTTCTGTCCAACTCAACAAAATTGCCCTTCACTCCCCTTTGGTCCGAAGGAAGGCACAGTCTATTCAAACCATTGTCCATTGCTGAAATTTTCCATTCCTGGCACCATGCTTGTAAATCTCCTCTGGATCCTCTAGTTATGTGATTATTATTAGTGACACTTTTAAAATATTATTGCTGTTATTTTAATGGTGACATTCAAGAACATAAATAGAAATAAATAGAGACCAACGCAGGGTGGTGGGGCAAAAGCAGGGGACTGGTAATAAGTTAAAATCCTCAACGAGCTGGCGAAAACACAATGGGCTGAATGGTCTTGTTCTGCACCGCTGCATTTCTGTGATCCTGTGAAACCTATATCCATTCAGAGTGGTGGGCTAAGAATGAAACTGGTGCTACATAGGTTCTACGAACTTGTTTCGAGAGACTCCAAACACCGGGCTGGAACATGTGGAGACAGGAGAGAAGGAAGTTGCTTGCTGGGTGTTTGGTTTCTGTTCTGTGTAGTCAGGATTTTGAAGCTGCTATAAAAATAGCGTAGTGATAGGCAAAGTGAATGAGGCCGTGTTTTGCATTTGTCGACCACAGATTTGCACTTAGTCATTTCTACGGCCTCCAGTTTCCACGCAGAGCACTTTGTGGTTGTTGGTATACATGCACCGAGGTTCCTGTCAGCATGTACTGTACAGCAGTGGAAAGCTATCCTCATGCTTTCACCAACATGTCTTGGTCCAGACCTGGAACAAATTGTTAAAATCACAGGCGCTTATCACACACAACCACACAGTGGGTAAACTAGGAATGGAAAGCTAATTCACCAACAAGCTATCACTATTGCAGCTGTACAGGACATTGGTTAGGCCACTTTTGGAATACTGTGTTCAATTTTGATCTCCCTGCATTAGGAAGGATGTCATTAAACTTGAAAGGGTTCAGAAAAGATTTATAAGCATGCTGTCAGTATTGGAGGGTTTGAGCTACAGGGAGAGGCTGAATAGGCTAGGGCTGTTTACCCTGGAGCGTCCAGGGGCTGAGGGATGACTTTTTAGAGGTTTATAAAATCACGAGGGGAATGCATAGGGTGAATAGCCAAGATCTTTTCCCTTGGGTTGGAGACTTCAAAACTAGAAGGCATAGGTTTACGGTGAGAGGGAAAAGATTTAAAAGGGACCTAAAGGGGCAACCTTTTCACACAGAGAGTGGTGCGAGGTTTTAAATTTATTTGTTACAGTACCCCTCGAGGGGATGCCTAAATCATCACTGGTTCATTTCAAAGGAATAGAATCTACCACACTCTTGAGCAGTGTGTTTCACATCCTGATGATTCACTTCAGTTCGTGTCACCTTTGCTTTTTTTCTGCTCTCCCCATCATTTTTAAATCGTTTTTTTTCCTTCTGGAGCCTTCCGTGTATGACAGGTGCAGCCTCCCCCTCCCCCCCCATTCCAAGTGGGCTTTGTGTGTTTGGAATGCCACATGGATACCCTAATGCCAGAACAACAACTTGAATTGACATGGTGCCTTTAACACAGAGTGAGCGGATCAATTAGCTCAATTGGCTGAGACTGCTGGTTTGTGATGTCAAAGGGACATATTAGAGGGATCTAGGTGTACAGGTCCACAAGTCTCTGAAAGTGGCAACATAGGTGGATAAGATCAAGAAGCCATACAGCACACTCGCCTTCATCGGTCAGGGCATCGAATATAAAAGTTAGCAAGTTATGTTACAGCTGTACAAAACCTTAGTTAGGCCACATTTGGAATATTGCATGCAGTTCTGGCCGCTACAATATCAGAAGGAGGAAGAGGGTGAGGAGAAAGTTACCAGGATATTGCCTGGTCTGGAGGGTTTTACTTGCGAGGAGAGGTTGTTTTCACTGGAAAGATGGAGGCTGAGGGGTGACCTGAAAGAGATCTACAAAATTGATAGAATTTTAGATAGGGTGGAGAGTCAGAGGCCTTTTCCCATGGTGGAAAGGTTAACCAGAAGAGGGCACAGGCTCATGGTGAGAGGGGGAAGGTTTAGGGGAGAGGTGTGGGGAAATGTTTCACCCAGAGGGTGGTGGGTGTCCTGGGACACACTGCCAGTGAAGGAAGCAGGCACGTTAACAACATTTAAGGCATATCTTGATTGACACATGAATGGGAGGTGAACAGAGGGATAGAAACCACACATGGGCAGTATGTAATGCGCCTAAATAAGGATTAGAATCAGCGCAGGCTTGGTGAGCCAAAAGGCCTGTTCCTCTACTGTATTGAAATGAATTGGAAACAAAAAGTCTGAGGCTTCCATAAAGCACTGACCTTCTCAACCTCTCCTCTCCCCTGAGGCATGGTGACCCTCAGGGTAAGCCACCACCAGCTGGCTTTCTGTAATGACAGAGTAGCCCTATGGTCCTCTGGGATTGTGGTGACTTTACTGTACCTTTATCACGCAGTGACCCACTTCAAAGCAATGTTACTCCTCCATTAAACCCCAAGAACATCCCAAAAATATAAATGTTTTATTTAATCATCAAAAAATGGTCAAATTATTTCCCTTTGTCCAGGGATTTTCACCAGGTTCCTTCAATTAACTAAAAAAAGCTTTTTTATTATAAACAAACTTATTCTTAGACTAAGTGAAAAAAAACTAACCATTAACTCAGCACCTACTCAGAATTAATCTATATCCCCTTAATCACAAATGCAGTGAATCAAAGGACAGACAGGACAATATAATCCTCAGAATGATATAGGTTTTTTAAAAAAGAAAAAGCATATGAGAAAAACACTCTGGGACAACAATGATACGAACTGAAAGGATATAAAAATGAAAAGGTGGAGCCAATGCAGTCATCAATGTAGCGGAGGAAGAGGTGGGGAGTGGTGCCGGTGTAATTACGGAAGATCAACTGTTCTATGTAGCCAACAAAGAGACAGGCATAGCTGAGGTTGAGCAATTCATCCCACCTCGTGCTCCCGCGAGGAGGTTGAGCAATTCATCAACTTCACCAACACATTCCACCCTGACCTTAAATTTACCTGGACCATCTCTGACACCTCCCTCCCCTTCCTGGACCTCTCCATCTCCATCAGTGACGACCGACTTGATACTGACATTTTCTAC